>NC_072436.2:69143437-69448750 GCF_028878055.3 Symphalangus syndactylus
CAGAAAAGAGAGAAAAAGAGAGCAGAAAGCTACGGAAACAATGCTGATGTCTGCTAAAGCCTAAGAGACAAATATCTAACTCATTTACCAGTATTGTTCTTTAACATGAATGAAATCTTTTCGTTTAAACAATGGGCAAGTATTGCAAAAAACCTGCTAGAGAAAGTATTCTGATCATTCCATAAAACTTGAAATATAGACATTCTTAAGCTTTCTTTTCCTCATTTTCATCAGGGAATGTGTGATTGCTTCCAAAAAAAAAAGCTTTAAAAAAAAAAAAAGATACCTTAGAATTTTGTCACCACCTTGTGGTCTTTTGTATTAGTGCTACTGAAAACTTCAAAAGAATTTGGGCTGGGGTCCAGTAAAAACACCAATGCCAATCTTAGGGCTATTTTGCCTGCTTTCAATAATTTTGGTCACCTTCGATGGACTCCTGTACTTATCTACATTATTTTTGAAGTGTGGTGACCAAAATGAGGCACAATCCAGTCTATTACTGAAATACCAGACCAAGGTTGGCCATGCCCAAAACCTTTCTAAGGACAGCAGCTATCCTACCAAGCCCCTGCTAAGGGGACGTCTGTGTGACTTTTCAGTTATAACTTCAGTCAAGACACTTCCTTGTACTGAACTTATTTTGAGTTTCTTTAGTCTAGTCCAGTAGTACATTAAGTCAAATCAGGTTTGTTCTTTTTTTTTCCAGACAGGGTCTCGCTCTGTTGCCCAGGCTGGGATGCAATGGTGCAATCATGGCTCACTGTGGCCTGGACCTCCTGGGCTCAAGTGATCCTTCCACCTCAGCCTCCCAAGTAGCTGGTATCATAGGCAGATGCCACCATACCTGGCTAATTTTTTTCTTTTTTAGAGACAGGGTCTCACTACATTGCCCAGGCTGGTCTCAAACTCCTGGGCTCAAGTGATCCTCCCACAAAGTGCTGGGATTACAGGCATGAGCTACCTCGCCTGGCCAAATCAGTATTCTCAAATTAGTAACTATCCTGTTTCCTCACCTTAGAGATGATTTTTCCCTCTTAAGGGTGTTTCCCTTCCCCTCCTTAGGGAGAGAGGAGGGACAGGCTGCCACAGGGATAATAAGTGCAGGTTCCAGGAGAACACTTCAGGGTAAAGGTGGGACTGAGGAGTCCTTCAAGCACGTCTACTTCCTGGCAGATCCCTGGAGTTGGCAACTGAGAGCCCAACTTAAATTCCAGGTAGAACTTACATGCAACCATGTTGCCCATTTTCCTGTTTTGCTTACGGTCAAAATAATCCACAAAAAACCCTTACATTACTTATTCAGGCGTAGCATATACAGTTTTGAGCAACCAATCCCAAATCCCATGCTGTGAATTCCTCTCAGTCTTCACTCAGTTTCTCTATGACCCTATATTATTTCTTCTATTTTTTTTCCCCCTCTAGTGTTCTTAGCCTAAAAACACTAAGGTGGTATGCTCCTAAATCCCATCCCATCCACTGATGTTTGAAGATCTGCAGAGCAGTTCTTTGGTTGACCCAATACCTCAGAAGCTACTGATATTTAATGGCTGAGGGCCAGACATACCAAAAATCATTCAGTGTGTAAGATACTGTCTTAAGACAAGCTGTGCTGCACAATAGTTAGGAAAACCACTACTGTTCCAGTGCCTGGCCTCCTGCATTATGTATAACTCTTCCTTATAAATGGTCAGTAAAACCCTTAAAATTACACACTATTTCACAGACTAATAGGATAGACTGCATACTTAGACAAAGTGGAAAAAAGGCCAATGCAGTCCCCTGCCCTGTTTAATAATATATAACTTCCTTTCTTTTACCTACATGAGTTGGTTAATTTTGAGTAACTGAAATGAATATATGATGAGATTCTACTGTATCTATTCCCTACACTTTTTAAAACACATTGTTCTGTATCTTGTTTTTTGATTTAATAATTCTTTGAGATTGCTCTACATTCACGTAAAGAAATCTACCTCATTCTTTTTAATGACTGTAGCATATTTCATTTTAGGGAGATATCCTATAATTTACTTAACCAGTCTTAGTGAAAGAATTTTAAGCCAAAGAGTAAAGTGATGATACATATTTTGAAAAGATTATGTGGCTATGTGGTAGGAAATGGCTTAAAGGTTTTCAACAGTTTATGTGAGGACCCCAGTGACAGGACAGTACCACAGTATTCTTGATAAGCAATGACTTATTTTTACTGTTGATCTCTAATAATTCCCCAGCAGGGTGAAATTTTTTAAAAATATATATATATAATAGAGACTAAGTCTCGCTATGTTATCCAGGCTAGTCTTGAACTCCTGGGCTCAAGCAATCCTCCTGCCTTGGCCTCCCAAAATTCTGGGATTACAGGTGTGAGCCACCATGCCCGGCCAGGGGTAAAATCTTAATGGAAGGAAGAAAGGATTGGAGGGAGGCAGTGAAGAAAGAATTTTGATGTAGTCCAATTTATCTTTTCTTTCTCTTTACAGTTAGTATTATTGGCATCCTATTAAAAAAGTCTTCTTATACCAAGGTTATGAAGATATTCTCATATATTATCTTCTAGGATGGTTTTGCTGCTCACATTTAAAACCACAACCCACCTGGAACTTTTTTGTTTGTTTTGTCTTTTGTTTTGAGACGGAGTTTTGCTCCTGTTGCCCAGGCTGGAGTGCAATGGTGCGAACTCGGCTCACCACAACCTCCGCCTCCCGGGTTCAAGCTATTATCCTGCCTCAGCCTCCTGAGTAGCTCGGATTATAGGTATGCACCACCACGCCCAGCTAATTTTGTATTTTTTTGTAGAGACTGAGTTTCTCCATGTTGGTCAGGCTGGTCTCGAACTCCCAATTTCAGGTGATCTGCCCGCCTCAGCCTCCCAAAGCTCTGGGATTACAGGCATAAGCCACCATGCCCGGCCTTTTTGTTTGTTTGTTTGTTTTTTAATAGTGTGATGTTCGGTTAAGCTTTGGTTTGATTTTTATTTTGTATGTTTTTTCCTTCCTTTTAAAAAGAATAATATCTGATTGTCTCCGTACCATATACTGAAAAAAATTTAATTATTTCCCTTCTTCTCTTTAAGGTCAATTTTGACATACATCAAGTGTCCAGATACATGTGACTCTGCTTCAGCACTCTCTATTCTAGTCTTTTGATCAATTTTTCTATTCTTCCATTGATATTATACTTTCTTAATAATTACAGCATCATGTTGTCTCTCTTTTAAGTAAAAAAAAAAAAAAAAAAAAAAAAAGGCTGGAAGCAATCCTCCCACCTTGGCCT
Organism: Symphalangus syndactylus; assembly: GCF_028878055.3. Classification (NCBI taxonomy): domain Eukaryota; kingdom Metazoa; phylum Chordata; class Mammalia; order Primates; family Hylobatidae; genus Symphalangus; species Symphalangus syndactylus. The sequence continues at coordinate 69,146,711 of NC_072436.2, forward strand.
ACCAAAATGCTGGGATTACAGGTGTGAGCCACCATGCCCGGCCATATTAAGTCTTGATATCCAATATGGCTAGCCTTCCCACTGTTCAAGATTGTCTGTGCTACTCTAGTCTTTTGCATTTCCAGATACATTTTAGAATCAACTTGTCCAGTTCTCAAAAAAAAAAAAAGAAAAAAAAACTTACTGGATTTTGAATTGGGACTGCATTGACTCAGTGAATCAATTTGGTAAGAAGTGAAATCTTCACAATATTGAGACTTCTAATCAACAAAATATGGTATATCCTTCTAATTACTCACTTCTTTGCCTTCTCCCAATAACATTGGTTTCCTGCATTAATATTATGAATATATTATGTTACATTATTTAATGTTTACGATGCTTTCGAAAATAGTATCCCTTTTCAAAATTTGTTTTGCTTATTCCTACAATATAGGAAAATAATTGATTTTTGTATACTGGCCTTAAATCTGGCAATAATTTAGTAATTTTTTGCATCTATATTCATGAGGAATATTGGTCTGTACTTTTTTTTGTATTCTTTATCTCGTTTTAGAATAAAAGGCCAGGTGCGGTGGCTCATGCCTGTAATCCCAGCACTTTGGGAGGCCGAGGCAGGTGGATCACCTGAGGTCAGGAATTGGAGACCAACCTGGCCAACATGGTGAAACCCCGTCTCTACTAAAAATACAAAAATTAGCCAGGCATGGTGGTGCACACCTGTAGTCCCAGCTACTTGGGAGGCTGAGGCAGGAGAATCACTTGAACCCAGAAGGCAGAGGTTGCAGGGAACTGAGATCATGTCATTGCACTCCAGCCTGGGCAACACGGTGAGACTCCATCTCAAAAAAGAAAAAAAAAAAAGTAATTCCTAGCTTCATACAATGAATTGGAAGGACAAAACCACATTATCTCAATTGATGCAATAAAAGTATTTAAAATTCATCATCCTTTCATGATAAAAATACTCAACAAACTAGGAATAGAAGGAAACTGCCTCAAAACAATAAAAGCCAGATATAAAAAACCCACAGCTAACATCGTATCCAATGATAAAAAACAGAAAGCTTTTCCACTAAGATCAGGAATAAAACAATGATACTCACTTCAGACACTTTTTTTTTTTTGAGTTGGAGTCTTACTCTATTGCTTACGCTGGAGTCCAGTAGCACTATCTTGGCTCACTGCAACCTCTGCCTCCCGGGTTCAAGTGATTCTTATGCCTCAGTCTCCGGAGTAGTTGGGATTACTGGCGCGCACCATCACGCCTGGCTAATTTTTGTAGTTTAAGTAGAGACGGGGTTTTGCCATGTTGGCCAGGCTGATCTAGAACTCCTGACCTTATGTAATCTGCCTGCCTCATCCTCCCAAAGTGCTGGGTTTACAAGTGTGAGCCACCAAGCCCGGCCTCACTTTAGCCACTTCTATTTAACATAGTGTTAGAAGTTCTGGCCAGAGTAATTAGGCAAAAAAGAAGAAATAAAAGACATCCAAATTGGAAAGAAAGAAGTAAAATTATCTCTATTCACAGATAACATGATCTTATATGTAGAAAACCCTAAAGATTATACACACACGCACACACACACACAACCCCATGAGAACTAAAAAACAAATCCAGTAAAGTTGCAGGGTAAAAAACACAAAAATCAGTTGGTTTCTATACAATAGCAATGAACAATCTGAGAAGGAAATTCAAAACAATTCCATTTGTAATAGCATCAAAAAGAATAAAATAGTGGGGATAAACTTAAGGAAGTAAAAGACTTGTATAATGAAAATTACAAATTGCTGAAAGAAATAAAGGAAGACACAAATAAAAGGAAATATATCCCATATTCCATGAATTGGAAGAGTTAATATTATTACAATGGCAATACTATCCAAAGCAATCTACAGATTCAATGCAATCCCTTTCAAAAATCCCAATGTTTTTACATAAATCGAAAAATCCATCCTAAAATTCATATGGAATCCCAAAGGACCCTGAATAGCCAAAATAATCTTGGAAAAAGAAGAACAAAGTTGTAAGATTCACACATCCTCATTTCAAAACTTACTACAAAGCTACAGTAATCAAAAACAGTGTGATACTGGCATAGAGACAGACATGCAGATCAGTGGAATAGAACTGAGAGCCCAGAGATAAACCTTCACATATATGATCAAATGATTTTCAACAAAGGTGCAAAAATCATTCACCAGGGAAAGGACAGTCTTTTCAACAAATGGTGTTGGGAAAAGTGTACATCCACATGCAAAAGAATGAAAGTGGACCCTTACCTTATATCATATACAAAAATTAATTCAAAATCGGTCAAAGACCTAAACACAAGAGCAAAAACTACAAAACTCTTGGAAGAAAATATAGGGCAAAGGCTTCACGATATTGGATTTGGCAATGATTTCTTGGATATGACCCCAAAAGCACAGGAAACAAAAGAAAAAATACGTAAGTGGGACTTTGTCAAAATTGAAAAACTTTTGTGCATCAAAAGATAGTATTCAAGAGACAGTATCGGTGAGTGAAAATGCAACCCACAGAGTGGGAGAAAATACCTGCAAACAGTATATCTGATAAGAGATTAATATCCAGAATATGTAAAAAACTCAAAAACGGTGGCTCACACCTGTAATCCCAGCACTTTGGGAGGCCAAGGCGGGTGGATCACGAGGTCAGGAAATCGAGACCATCCTGGCCAACATGGTGAAACCCTGTCTCTACTAAAAACACAAAAATTAGCTGGGTGTGGTGGCACGTGCCTGTAGTCCCAGCTACTCAGAGGCTGAGGCAGAAGAATCACTTGAACCCGGGAGGCGGAGATTGCAGTGAGCCGAGATAGTGCCATTGCACTCCAGCCTGGCGACAGAGTGAGATTCTGTCTAAAAAAAAAAGAAAAAAGAAAAAAAAACCCAATTTTTAAAATGGGCAAATAACTTGAATAGAAATTTCCCCAAGGAAGAATACAGATGACCAATAAACACATGACATGATGCTCAACATCATTAATCATTAGGAAAATACAAATCCAAACCACAATCAGATATCATTTCACACTCACTAGGATGGCTATTATTAAAAAAAAAAAAATTCCAGCAACAGAAAATAACAGTGTTGGTAAGGATGTAGACAAACTAGAACCCTTATTCATTGCTGGCGGTATGTAAAATGGTGCAGTCACTGTAGAAAACAGTATGGCAGTTCCTTAAAAAGTAAACAGAATTACCATAAGATCTACCAATTCCAATTTTGGGTATATATCCCAAAAAACTGAAAGCAGGGACTTGAACAGATATCTGTACGCTAATGCAGCATTGCTTACAGCAGCCAAAAGGTGGAAACAACCGAAAGGTCCACTGATGAATGAATGGACACATGGCATATATACATACATGCTAAAATAATATTCAGCCTTAAAAAATTAAATTCTGATGTATGCTAAAAAATGGATGAACCGTGAAGACACTATGCTAAGTGAAATAAGCCAGACACCAAAGAACAAATATTGTATGATTCCACTTGTATGAGGTACCCAGAAGAGCCAAATTTATAAAGAAAGAATTGTAGTTACTGGAGGCTGGAGGGTGTGTAGAACGGGTAGTTATCACTTAATGGATACAGAGTTTCAGTTTGAAATAGTGAAAAAGTTCTGGAGATGGATAGTGGTGATAGTTGCACAACAATGTAAATGTACTTAATGCCACTGAACTGTACATTTTAAAATGGTTAAAACAGTAAATGTTATGTATATTTTACTACAGTAAAAAAAATTAAATCAGAATGGCACATCCTCTACTTTTTTTCTCCAGTGGATTATTTACATCAAGTAAATGAAGATGAGAATAACTGCTTTGGCCATGTCTCAAAGCATAGGTTCCCCTCAGATCAGTAGAGTTCCTAGGAGGCCAGAGCCAACTGAATTTCCTAGAAGTGCCAAAGGCATCTCTGTCTCAACCGTTACCTCAACAATTAGTTGTCACTGAGGACAGTCAACTGAGTACAACTATCATAAAGTCCCAGCCAGGTTGGGTAAAGGTCCACAGCTCACCACAGAGTACATACTTTAAATCTCAGACCCCGAAGTAATAGGAGGAAAGCAGGAAGATGCTGAAGGAGTTTGGGAACTTTCATAAGTTTCCATGTAAAAATCCAATATAGGTATAATTCAAGTTATATACAACAGTGGTTCTCAAATTTCAGCATATATGAGAATCATCTGAAGTGCTGTTAAAACACAGGGTGCCACCCACTCTACTCCTCAAGAGTTTCTCTTTCTGGGATTTATGTAGGTCTGGGATGGGGCCCAAGATTCTGCGCTTCCAACAAGTTCCCAGGTCATGCTGGGAACTGCTGGCCCAGGGTCCACACTCAGCGAACCACTGCAAAGAGTCCTCAGAAACAACTCCCCCTATACCTATCCGACTCCAAAGAGGATCAAACAGGAGCAAGGAGAAATGTGAATATATTAACAATGATAATTCAGTATCCACAAATTATTTAAGATTTAGAAAAATATTTTCCATTGTCCTCTTTTTCTCTTTCCTTGGGCTGGTTTGGAAACTTTAGGAAAAAAACTTTTCCTGTGGCCAAAAGCCTTACTAGAGAGTCTTTAAGGTCTATGGTTCTATGAAACAGCAACACACAGCAAGCAATTGAGAAGGCAGAGCCATAGCTGCATCCGAGCCAGGGCGAGGGTAGCACTGCCAGGGAGAAGGAGCACAAGGCAGCTTCTCATAGGCTGCAGACATCTGCTTCAAAACCAAAGAATTTCAGTGACACAACAACAGAAACACAGGAATTATTACAAAATACAACACAAACCGTGATGCCTCACCTAAATTTTTCATGTCTAAACAGAATTACATGTCTAAAACACAGTCTGGGTGGAGTCTTGGATCCTATCGAAGCTTATAGGTATTATTTTTTTTAAATGGTTTGCCCTGAAGCTTTCACAGGAAATTCTCATTGAAGATTCTGCAGGGGGTGGGTGAAGGTTGAAGAGAAAAAAAATCTTATTACCTGATACTGGGCTGTCTAGTATGTATTTACAATGTTGAAATAAGCAAGCATAAATTTTCCATGTTCATATTCTAAAACTGCCACCATAAAATAAGCCACCGCAAAAATATGTTTATGCCTAAGTAAGGAAAAGAGGTACCAGTGTAAAATTAATTGGAACAAGATGATAACCACATTTTTGTAGGCATCTTGCCCAAGGACATAGTCAGGTTGTACCTTCTGCCTATGACAAGAATCACAAATTCAAATATCTACAGGGGCCAAGCCAGGAAACAAAATAATTGAAGCGATCAAGATTTAAAAAATTCAAATGCCAGAAATAGAATTAAGCATTATTTGTAGTAATGTAATACAACACAAGCAGTTATGATATCAGAGATTATAAATTTGAAATTGAAAAAAAAATACAAATTAAAACAACAGGAACACAGGCCAGACATGGTGGTTCACACCTGTAGTCCCAGTACTTTGGGAGGCTGAGGGGGGTGGATCGTCTGAGCTCGGGAGTTCGAGACCAGCCTGGGCAACATGGCAAAACCCTATCTCAAAGAACAAAAACAAAACAAACACCACCAAAAAAATAACAGGCACAGGCTGGGCACAGTGGCTCACACCTGTAATCCCAGCACTTTGGAAGGTCAAGGTGGGCAGATCGCTTGAGCCCAAAAGTGCAAGACCAGCCTGGACAACATGGCAAAACCCCATTTCTACAAAAAACACAAAAAATTAGCTGGGCGTGGTGGTACACGCCTGTAGTCCCAGATATTCGGGAAGCTGAGGTAGGAGGATGGCTTGAGCCAGGAGGCAGAGGTTGCAGTGAGCCAAGGTCACCCCCACTATATTCTGGCCTGGGCAACAGAGGGAGATCCTATCTCAAAAACAAAACAAAAACCCCATAAACAACTAATTACTAAATTTTTCTTGTAGGTCATAACACCACTGACCTAAAACCCAAAACTTGACACCTTTTCCCCTATATCAAGGTGTCAATGTGAGCTCCGATATCTAGAACTGCAGGTAATATGTAATACAGAATTCAGCCCTGAATCCTTGAACTAAGAGAAGAAAAAACAACTCTTAAACACAGGCACTTTTCCAAACAAAGATGAATTTTTTTGCAAAGTGATTATTGAATTTAGGGTAATTACTCCAAAGGTGTTTGTAGAATTCTGCTGCTCCAGTGTTATAATATTTAGTTTTCCATACACTTGCAGCTATCCATTCACATTGTTATTAACTGAGAAATGCTAGTTCATTTTCATAAAGTGTAAAATCAAAGAGGTTGCCTTGGAATTCAGTCTTAAATTCCATTCATTTTGAGAATGAAGTAAGGTGCTAATTTTCATCTCTGGAAACCAACTTCAGCACATGAAAGTGACCCAGATTATTCCTTAACATAAAAAGCCATTTTGCCAAAAAACATGTTATCTACTAGAAATGAGAGAACTGAATCATACAAATGGGGCATTCTTTATGAATGCCCCTATAAATAAATATTTGCAGAATTTAAATGGGCAGTAACATCAACCAAAAATGCCAATCTTGGAGCCATTCTTCACAGGTAAACTGAGGCAATGCTTTTCCTTTTTTTTTTTTTTTTTTTTTTTTTTTTTTTTTTTTTGAGACGGAGTCTTTCTCTGTCCCCCAGGCTGGAGTGCAGTGGCGCGATCTCGGCTCACCACAACCTCCACCTCCTGGGTTCACGCCATTCTCCTGCCTCAGCCTCCCGAGTAGCTGGGACCACAGGTGCCCGCCAACACGCCCGGCTAATTTTTTGTATTTTTTAGTAGAGACGGGGTTTCACTGTGTTAGCCAGGATGGTCTCGATCTCCTGACCTCGTGATCCACCCGCCTCGGCCTCCCAAAGTGCTGGGATTACAGGCTTGAGCCACCGCGCCCGGCCCAATGCTTTTCCTTTGTATGATACGTACAGGTTGATTTAACAGTTCAAAAAGTATTTTCAGCTCTAACCTACACATAGGAAACTAGCATGTTGTACATATCATTAAACCTGCAAAGTCCTGAACCACCTGAATTTCAAGTATCAGTATCCACTTCATTGTGATAATTACTAATAACTATATTGGTTGCATTTTTAGTCTTTTGGCTTAAAATTATTCCTACTACAATGTATATTAAACAGATTAAATTCATGTCTATTTCCGGCCGGGCATGGTGGCTCACACCTGTAATCCCAGCACTTTGGGAGGCCGAGGTGGGAGGATTACGTAAGGTCAGGAATTCAAGACCAGCCTGGCCAACATGGTAAAACTCTGTCTCTACTAAAAATATAAAAGTTAGCCGGGTATGGTGGCGGGCACCTGTAATCCCAGCAACTCGGGAGGCTGAGGCATGAGACTCACATGAACCCGGGAGGCGGAGGTTGCGTAAGCCAAGATCACTGCGCTCCAGCCTAGGCGACAGAGCAAGACTTCGTCTCGAAATAAAAAAATTAATTCATTCATTCATGTCTATTTCCTTTCAGTACTTTGTCCCTAAGATCTCCAATGTTAACCCCTAATACTTACTATTTCAAGAGCATTATCTATACATAATCAAGCCGATAAATTTTTACCCGTTTTCATTAAATTTTGACTTTTTTTATATAAATGAGTCCTTTGGTATGGACCCTTCCATGGGCAATAAATATAAAAGTTTTTCAACTGATTAAAATTTTCAGACACCACACATATTGCTGTGTGGTATTATCTATATGTTTTCCTTAGCTTAAATTGAAAATATCATAAACGATTTTTTTAATTTTTTATAGAGATGGGGTTTCACTTTGTTGCCCAGGCTGATCTCAAACTTTTTGGCTCAGAATCCTCCTACAATGGCCCCGCAAAATGCTCAGATTACATGCATGAACCACTGCACCCAGCCTCCATAAATAATTTAAATTTGTAATGTAACTTGCCTTTTAAATTCTCAGCCATATATTCAATATGCTATGAAACAGTGTTCCAATGATATTTACATTATTTATATATGTTTCTTTCTGTTTGAGAAACATAATTTCTTCTCTTTAAAAAAAAGGCACTGTTCTAGGAACTTATCATCTATATAAGGTATTGACACCCAGGACATTTTTTTTTTTTAACCAAAAGCTATATATCATAATGATATCCCTTATTCAATTCCCATTACAAAACAAACCATTTTATCTTTTCTGTATACTAGTTATGGCGTTTATTATGCATCACTGATTTTTATTTTTTTTTTGAGAGAGGGTCTCCCTCTGTCACCTAGATTAGAGTGCAGTGATGCCATCACAGCCCACTGTAGCCTTGACCTCCTGGGCTCAAGCCATCCTCCCACCTCAACTTCCCCAGTAGCTGGGATTACAGGCACACACCACCATGCCCAGGTAATTTTTTTGTATTTTTCTGTAGAGGCAGGGTCTCTCTATGTTGCCCAGGCTTATCTCAAACTCCTGGACTTAAGCGATTCACCTGCCCTGGACTCCCAAAGTGCTGGGATTACAGAAGTGAGCCACTGTGCCTGGCTTATAGCTGATTTTTAGGCGGCATCTTAATTTGTTGGTTTTAAAATGGCATCTTTGTTTACATATTAAAACACAGGAATATTCTTTACTTGCACATACACATATAAAATGCCCCCTTACCTCTTAAGAATGAAAAGACCTTTTTATTTTCCTACTTTTGGGAGAAAAAAAGGACCCAAAAATCTTTTTTTCTGAAAGCTACAGTGGAAAAAGAGTAGCACAAGTACAAAGCATAAATGTCTACTAGCACTTGGTCTACACACTCAGGTGGCATGAGGAAATGGTGGGGAGCACATGACTGTCTAGAAGAGACAGGTGCTCCCTAGCTCCAGCCTACTGCAGCCATGTGCTAATGTTGTCTCAGCATTCCTAGAGCTTCCAAGACTTTAAACACTGGAAATGCAGGTGGTATGTATGTGTGTGTGTGTGTGTCTGTGCCTGCTTTATTTTAAAGTGTTGGCAGTTGATTCAAACACATATGAAACACCATGAGGGCCAAACAAATGATCCACGGCCCATCAGTCTGGAACATCTTCCCTCCCAGTCCCCCCAACATCCATCATGAGATTTAAGTCCTATTAACATCCATCTATATTCTTAGGAAAACTAGTAAAGCAAACAGCAAAATCTTTTCACACAAAAAGACCTCCCAACTTTGGCTGGGTCTTTTTGTGGGGGTGAGGGGACTGGGTCTTGCTCTGTCACCCAGGCTGGAGCACAGTGGTGCAATCATGGCTCACTGCAGCCTCGATCTCCCAGGCTCAAGAGATCCTTCCACCTCAGCCTACCCAGGCTGGTCTCGAACTCCTGAGTGCAAGCAATCTGCAGTAGGCTGCCTCAGCTTCCCAGAGGGCTGGGATTACAGGCGTGAGCCACTGCGCGTGGCCTAGCTGGGTCTTAACAGCCTCTACCAACCTTGGTTAACTGCCCAGAACACCCAGTTACTTCTAAAAAGTCTGCGTTTTTCTGGTTTTGTTTTTGTTTTCTTAATAGCATCTATCCTCTAACTTTTTGTCATCCAAACTGTCCTTGTTCTAATAAAACAGCGATAACCAGGAGTTAAACTTTTCTAAACTACAATTTGTAAAGGAAAAAAATGATAATAATAATAATAATAAACAAGAAAATTCTGGGATGAGAAATTCTGTTTCTGCAGCTGGTTTGTGTCATAACTCTTCAATACATGGCACATATTCTGTCTATCTGAGAAGAAATTAGCAATGCCATCCTTCCCTACAAAAAGTAAAAAACTTACAGAACAAAAATGCTTAAGCAACTACATCATTTAAAATAAAGAAATCACCCGTAATCCCAGCACTTTGGGAGGCCGAAGTGTGAAGATCACTTGAGCCCAGGAGTTTGAGACTAGCCTGGGCAACAAAGCAAGACCCCATCTCTACCAAAAAAATAAAATAAAATAAGGGCCGGGCACGGTGGCTCATGCCTGTAATCTCAGCACTTTGGGAGGCTGAGTCAGGCAGATCACTTGAGGTCGAGTTCGAGACCAGCCTGGCCAACATAGTGAAACCCCGTCTCTACTAAAAATACAAAAATTAGCTGGGCGTGATGGTGAGCATCTGTAGTCCCAGCTACTTGGGAGGCTGAGGCAGAAGAATCACTTGAACCCAGGAGGCAGAGGTTGCAGTGAGCCAAGATCGCGCCATTGCACTCCAGCCTGGGTAAAAGATTGCAAGACTCCATCTCAAAAATAAATAAAAATAATAAATAATAAAGTAAAATTAGCTGAACCTATAGTCCTAGCCACTTGGGAGGCTGAGGTAGGAGGATTGCTTTGAGCCCAGGAGTTAGAGGCTGCAGTGAGCCATGACTGCACCAAGGCATTCCAGCCTGGGAAACAGAGTGATACCCTGTCTCTTAAAAAAAAAAAAAAAAAAAAAGACACTCTACTGCTTCAATGGCTAAAGAAACCAGTAAGACTACTACTCTACTGCAAACTAGCAATATATGCAGTGAGATAAAGCATAGTAACACTTTAGTTAAGTGATTATATCACTTAGAGGTACCCAAATTTTGGATCCAATGATGTTAATATTTATACAATTCACAGTACTGGTAATGATAAGGCATTTGCAGATAGCAAAAGGGTAAATAACATTTCTACACTGCTGAGTAAACAGAATTTGGTGACATGAAACTAACAGAAGAGAAACTTTTTTAAAGCGAAGCAGTTTTGAAGAAATGGGATGCATATAGGTTTATTTCTGGGCTCCCTGTTCTGTTCCATTAGTTTTTGTGTCTGTTTTTATACACTTACCATGCTTTCTTGATTACTATAACCTTTAAATGAAGTTTGAAGTCGGGAAGTATAGTGCCAACAGCTTTGTTCTTTCTCAAGATTGCTTAGGTTACTGAAGTTGCTTAAGGTTACACTCAAATTCTACGATTGTGTTCTATTACTGTGAAAAATGCCGCTGAAATATTGATACAGATCACACTGAATCTATAGATAACTTTGGATAATATGGTACTTTGACAATATTAGTTATCCTAATGGAATTATGTTTCCATTTATTTGTGTCTACTTCAATTTCTGTCATCAGTATTTTATTTAGTGTATAGATTTTTATCTCATTAAATTTATTTTGATTAAATTTCCTGTTTAAAAAAAAGAAAATGAGATGCATATTTGTTAGGATAAAGGCCAAGCTGCTACAATGAAGTTCCAAAATAAGATGGCTTAAACAAGATCAAAGTTTCCTTCTTTCTCAATTAACTGTCTAGACATAGGCTAGCAGCTTTGTTCTGTGATGCTGTCTATGCCTCCCAGTTCTTTCTATCTTGCTGCTTGATTCCCCCTTTCTACATGGTTGAAGCCGGCACACTACACCATGTGTGCCTTCCAGCCCACGTGAAGGGAGAGCATTCCTAGTCCATCTAAAGCATGCATTCTCAACAAGATCAGCATCATCCCCAATGGGAAAAAAGGTGGTTCCTGGGGGGTAGAGAGGTAAAAACATTTTAGTCTTTTTATGGATAAAGCATAGATATATACATACAGGGTATACGCAGGTATATATTATATCTGTGGCATTAAAATTTCAAGGGAGCAATTATGGAATAAGAGTCGAAAAAGCCTCCTTATGGGAGGCCGAGGCGGGCGGATCACGAGGTCAGGCTAGATCAAGACCACGGTGAAACCCCGTCTCTACTAAAAAAAAAAATACAAAAAATTAGCCGGGCGTGGTGGCGGGCGCCTGTAGTCCCAGCTACTCGGAGAGGCTGAGGCAGGAGAATGGCGTGAACCCGGGAGGCGGAGCTTGCAGTGAGCCGAGATTGCGCCACTGCACTCCAGCCTGGGCGACAGAGCGAGACTCCGTCTCAAAAAAAAAAAAAAAAAAGAAAAAACGATTGAGAAACTGTTTTAAAGGCAAGTACCAGAAGGTGTACACATTACTTTTTGGAGGTTTGCTTAAGTGTTCCCATGACATAACAGAGCAAGTAAGCCAAGAGACCATGATGGAAACAGCAGTGTCTCTTATGACCAATCCTTGGAATGCACACACTGCCATTTCTACCATTGTATATATGGGTGTACAGACCAACCCCCATACAACATGGGAGAAGACTACACAATGGTGTGAATACCAGGAGGCTAAATCTGGGCATAATCTAAGAGACTGGCTTTTTATTTGAAAGTATAATGAGAAGTTCCCGTATCTGTATAAATGGAAAACCATTCTGGTTAAGTTCTGGTTGTCCTCCAAGCCCCTGATGAAATGTTTAACTTCCCAGCCAGAATTCATTGCTTCTTTTCTGATTCTACGTCACACTATTTCCACCTCTGGTACTGTACCTATCATGCTGTATAATCCTTCACTATGTACATGGCCCCATCTCCAATGAGAACATAGGGCTGAGGCTTACTGACTTTGATGCTCTCCAAGCTTGGGGCAGTATAAACTGCAAAAATATTGCCAGTCGCTGTCAATGTTTATTGGAAGGGAACCCAGTCTGGGACCAAAGTAAGAAGCTTTCTAAATTCTTATCTATTTTGGGGGAAGGTGGGAATGTTTAATGGGTACAAAACAAAAATAAAAAATAATGAATAAGACCTACGATTTGATAGCACAATAGGGTGACTATAGTCAATAATAACTTAATTGTATATTTTTAAATAACTTGAATGTAATTGGTTTGTAACTCAAAGGATAAATGCTTGAGGGAATGGACACTGCTATTCTCCACGATGTACTCATTTCACTTCTTGCATGCCTGTATCAAAAGATCTCATGTACCCCATAAATATATACGGCTACTATGTACCCACAAACATTTAAAAAAATAAAATATTTAAAAAAACATCTATTTCAGTCATCACTGATCTGCCATGTGAACCTAAACAATTTGCTTAAAACAAGCAAGCAACCTAGCAAATGAAACATACCCAGAATACAAATTTGTTCATTTCAATGATACATATAATTTCCCTGTCAACCAGAATTTTTGCATAGATAATTTTACATGGGAAAGCAAATTAAAATCTACACTTTTCTAGATGAGTATTGCAGGGGAAAATGTGTGCTTCAATGGAAAACTTTTAAGCTTTATTTACATCACACTCTTCCAACTTATCTGATTCTAGCCTTTCACTGCTGTTGAACGATTTTACCTTTCTAGTTTTTACTGAAAAAAACTGATAGCAAAGCAAAATAACACTTGTCTCTAGGCATGTAAATTCTGTCTGGCGGAGGTTCAACTGACGTCCCTCCTCCACTATGTAAGAAGCCATTGCTGCCTTCATTTGTGAGTCATTTCAATATTCCTCATTTATAAATGTATCTGTTCTTTAGATTCTCCCTTTGAACTGGTTGTAACATCTTACTGGTTCCTTCATTTAATTAATGAGTTAAATAAAATAAAATAAATAAGTTAAATAAAACTTTTATGACATACATACAACAAGGAATAGGTAGATAACTATGAAAGGGAAAACTGCGAGACTCAGAAAAATGGGAGATGTGGGCTTCTCAAGCTCTTTGTTGGTCCAAAGACCTACATATTTAAAAAGTACTGAGACTTCAAAGAGCTTTTGTTTATATAGGTGTAACTATCAATATTTATCATCTTAAGAAAAACAGAAATTTAAAATTACTAGTCCATTTAAAAATAAAAAACTCATTTTTATGAAAAATAACTATTTTTTTAAAAAAACAGTGATAAGAGTGGCACTGTTTTACATGTCTGCCTTTGGTCTATTGCAATATCCTATCACCTCTGGAAAACTCCACTGTATACCCTGAGAAAAAGCCAAATATCACATTAGTATTATTATGAAATGGGTCTCAGGAGTCCCAGTCCACAGTTTGAGAACAGCTCATCTAGTCATGGTTTACCCATACAAAATGTTTGGATACACCCTTTCCCAGTGCCTCACTCCCATCCTGTGGCAGCCAAGTGACCATCTCAGTTCCATAGCAGGAGAGAGTCTTTGACCTCCAGGTTACCAGTAGAGGGCATGAACAAGGCATGAGGCAGAAGAAGGATAAGTAAAAGCCTATGTATTAACTGTGGGGCCCTATGCTCCTGTGCAGAAGAGTTCACAGAGCACGCCTCAGACTACTATGCTTTAAAAGTCTTACTTGCAAGCTTAGCCCATGGCTGTTGTCTGGTAACTTTGATTTCAGGAAGGTTCCCACCATTCCCTAACAGTGAGTGGCTCACTGTACCTAAACAGTGTAAAAATCTAAGAATAGTGGTTTATGCTGAGCACCTGATTTCCTTCTGGGAGTGTGGAATTTTGGTAAACGCTAGGCAAGGGTGCCTATGTAACCTGCACCCAGTTATAACCTTGCACACTGAGTCTAAGGAGCTTCCCTGGTAGACAACATTTCACGTGTGTGGTCACAACCATTCAGCACATCCTGTGGAACTCCACTCAGAGAGGACTGGGGAGCTTGTGCCTGGTTTCTTCCAGACTTCACTCCATGCACCTTTTCTCTTTGCCAATTTTGTTTTGTAACCTTTCACTGCAATGAGCCATAGCTGTGAGTATGACTATATGCTGAGTCTTGTATGTCCTCCTAGTAAATCGCTGAACCTGAGGGTGGCCTTGGGGACTCTCAACACATTCCCCTTCCTTGCCCTACTCCCAGGATTACAACCTATGCTGCACAGGGCTGGACGCTTCTCACTGAATAAACTGAAAAGCCAAATAAAGAGGAAGAAAGACTTCAAAAGGCAGAAACAATGAAGGAAACAAAAGAAAACTCCAAAAACAAAACTTGGAATTAATATCTTTAAAAAGATATGAAATACATGACACTCATAAAAGCAGGATGCTTTGAAAAGAAGCAGAGAACAAGAAACACCTCTACAAAATTAAAAATATGACGATCATAATGAAATACTGAATAGAAGGGTTAGGAGAGATAGCTGAAAAAAATCACCCAGAGAAAGTGAAAAAAAAAAAAACAAAAAGAGAGAAATGAAAAATAGAAGAGAGATGATAAGAAAATTAAAGGATCAATCCAGGTGGTCTAAAATCCAACTAAAGAAAAAGAGAACAGAATAAATGGAAAGGAATAAATTATTAAAGTAAATTTCATCAAACTAGGGGAAAAAGTGGGGGAGGTCCTCAGGTTAAAATGGCCCACCAAGTGCAGAGCACAAGAAATGAAAAAAGAATCACACCAGGGACACAAAATCATAAACTTTCAGAAAACCAGAGAGACTATACTAAAAAGCTTTCAGAAAGGGAAAACAACCCATATAAAAAGGAATAGGAAACTTAATTATATCAGATTTCTTAACACCAACACTAACAGCAGACACACTAGAATTAAACCTTTAAAATTCTGAGGAAAAACTTAGACTTTAAAATCAGCCAAACTGTAATTCAAACGCAAGGGTGGAATAAAGACATTTTTAAGACATACAAGGACTTAGAAAATTTATCTTTCCTTAGAAAGTAACTGGACTGTTTCAGCAAAATGAGGAAAACCAGATTCATGATCTGGATAACAGAAGGTCCAAATCAGGAGAAAGGTGAAGGAAAGTCCCAGGACTATAGCTATGCAAACCTAGACAACTTTATCTTCTAGGTCTTCTATTCAGAGTTCATTTTGACTATCACATTTTTAATTTCTTTTTTTATTATTAATTTTTTTTGCACACAAAACAATAAACATTTTCTAAAAATACATACAAACAAAAAGATGCATATCAAACATATTAGGAAGGTTGCACATGGGAAGACGGGGAATAGAAATGGGGAGTGGGAATTAAAGAAAATAAATGAGAGAGGGACTTCATATGGATCAATGATAATAACTCAATCCTCTATTTGACAAAGAAGAAGGAGAAGGAAGAGGAAGAAAAAGAAAGTGGGATAAAGGATCAGAAAGGGAGGAAAATAGAAAAAATTAGAGTATGACTCCAGGGTAGACCTGTTTTGTTGTCACTGGGTTGGTTGGTTGGTTTGTCTGTTGTATTTTTCATATGTTTCGCCATGTTGGCCAGGCTGGTCTCGAACTCCTAGCCTGAAGTGATCAACCCGCCTCGGCCTCCCAGAGTGCTGGGACTACAGGCGTGAGCCACCATGTCCAGCCCCCACATTGCTTCTGGCCTCCGTGGTAGACCTCCCAGACGGGGCGGCCCGGCAGAGGCACTCCTAACTTCCCAGACGGGGTGGCCGGGCAGAGGCGCTCACTTCTTCCCAGACGGGGCGGCCGGGCAGAGGCGCTCCTCACTTCTTCCCAGACGGGGCGGCCGGGCAGAGGCGCTCCTCACTTCTTCCCAGACGGGGCGGCCGGGCAGAGGCGCTCCTCACTTCTTCCCAGACGGGGCGGCCGGGCAGAGGCGCTCCTCACTTCTTCCCAGATGGGGCGGCCGGGCAGAGGCGCTCCTCACTTCCCAGACGATGGGTGGCCGGGCAGAGGCGCTCCTCACTTCCCAGACGATGGGTGGCCGGGCAGAGGAGCTCCTCACTTCCCAGACGGGGCAGTCAGGCAGAGGCGCTCCTCACTTCCCAGACGATGGGTGGCCGGGCAGACGCGCTCCTCACTTCCCAGACGATGGGTGGCCGGGCAGAGGCGCTCCTCACTTCCCAGACAATGGGTGGCCGGGCAGAGGAGCTCCTCACTTCCCAGACGGGGCGGTTGGGCAGAGGCGCTCCTCACTTCCCAGGCGATGGGTGGCCGGGACGAGGCGCTCCTCACTTCCCAGACGGGGCGGCCGGGCAGAGGCGCTCCTCACTTCCCAGACGGGGCGGCCGGGCAGAGGCGCTCCTCACTTCCCAGACGGGGCGGCCGGGCAGACGCGCTCCTCACTTCCCAGACGGGGCGGCCGGGCAGAGACGCTCCCCACCTCCCAGACGGGGCGGCGGCCGGGCAGGGGCTGCAATCCCAGCACCCTGGGAGGCCAAGGCAGGCGGCTGGGAGGCGGAGGCTGCAGCGAGCCAAGACCACGCCACCGCACTCCAGCCCGGGCAACACCGAACACCGAGTGAGCGAGACTCCGTCTGCAGTCCCAGCACCTCGGGAGGCCGAGGCGGGCAGAGCACTCGGGGTCAGGAGCTGGAGACCAGCCTGGCCAACATGGCGAAACCGCGCTGCCAGCCAAAAGAGAAAAAGTAGGCAGCGGTGGTGGCGCGCGCCGGCGATCCCAGGCAGCCCGCAGGCCGGGGCAGGAGAATCACGGGAGCCGGAGGCAGGGAGTGTGCAGTGCGCCGACTAGATTCCAGCCTGGGCCACAGAGGGAAGGAAAGAAAAGAAAAAAGAAGGAAGGAAGGAAGGAGGGAGGGAGGGAGGGAGGGAAGGAAGGAAGGGAAAGGAGGGAAGGAAGGAAGGAAGCCACATTTTTAATTTCATAGAGCTCTTTCTTATTCTCTTATGGTTTCTTTTCATAGCAACCTGTTCTTATTTTGTAGGTGCAATCTCTTTTCTTATCTCTTTAAAGATATTAATCTTTAGGTTTGTTACAAACTTAGAACCAGACCAGAGTATGAAGAATGGAAGCTATAGGAAGGAAGTTTAAGGAAAAAATGGCATTGGTAAATCCTTACATTTGTTGGCCCATTTGATGGCATTGCAGCATTTGGAAAAAATTAACCATGGGATGAAAGAAAATTAGGTAAATTAGTTTATCATTTGGCTCAAAGGCTAGTCATGTTTACCTGGTCATAATAATATAAAACCTAACTACTAATTTAACAAAAAATTATGACAAAATCTAAATTGGGAGGATAGAAGAAGGATATAGAAGAAAGAGAGAATAAAGAGTTAAATCCTCACTTTATCAATTCTTAATTTATAAAAAGTAAGTAATACCTAAACTATTTAAGTGAAGAAGTGGTTATAAAGTATACTTTTTCAGAAAGACGAAGGTAAATACTAGAATAAAAAGTTAAAGGACTTGAAAGTGTTTGCCTTCAAGGAGAGAAACAGAGTAAGAAATTAACAAGTGTCTCGTATTTTTGTGGTAAATCTTCAGGAACTGCTTTATTTGTTCAATCATGTACATGTATTACTTTGATTTTAAAGTAAAAATTTTAAAATAATTATTTAGTCTAGAAGGTTTTACAACACCTTACCTCATGCTTCAGTACTCTAAGTGATTCCTTTTTCACACAGCAAGAGTGTTGTACCCAGTACCCCAACCACAAAGAAAACTCTTCGTCTCTTCAAGGTCCATCTTTTCTCTTTTCTCTTTTTTTTGAGACAGAGACTCACTCTGTCACCCAGGCTGGAGTACACTGGCGCGATCTCAGATCACTGCAACCTCCACCTCTCAGGTTCAAACGATTCTCCTGCCTCAGCCTCCCGAGTAGCTGAGTAGCTGGGACTACAGGTATGCACTACCACACCTGGCTAATTTTTGTATTTTTAGTAGAGACGGGTTTCACCATGTTGGCCAGGTTGATCTTTAACTCCTTACCTCAGGTGACCCGCCCACCTAGACCTCCCAAAGTGTTGAGATTACAGGCATTAGCCACCACCACACCGGCCATCCTCTTTTCTTTCATTCTCTTTCTTTGTTAATTACTTTTCAGGGAAAAAAAAAACAAAAACACCTTTCATTGAGGATGTTCTCTGTGTACTGATAAGAAAAGATCTCTCATACATTTTCAAGCGGAAAAAGCAATGGAAGAAAACTGCAAATACATATAAGAAGGGGAAATGTAAACCTGTTTTCACTTTTATACATATAAAATATCCTGGGAGGTAAAGTAATAAACTAATAATAATGATTACCCAGCATGCAAATTGTCAGAATGAGAATTGAGAAGCCGAGAAACAGGGGAAGGATGGAGACTTTACATTGTATACCTTTTTAAACTTTTTAATATTTAACCCTGTGAAATTATCGTCTACCCAAATAATTTTTATTTAAAAAAATTTAAGTCATTTCTTTTTCTTGGTTCAAAATTAAAATATTTTCAAAAACTATTTTCAAAAACTTGGGAAATAACGAAAATAAAAAAAACGATACTCCAAAGATCCCACCTGCCCAAAAGCAGGGGAAACAAGATACTTTACTGATGATTCAAGCTGTGAATCTTGTTATCCAAGTGAACCTTGGTATAGATCTCAAACTGTAAATTTTTGCACATGTAAGTCAGAAATGAGTGGATTTAACCTTCATACCAAAACCGCAGCTCCTACATGAATGCAGTAAGGAAAATGTTGAGGCCTTGGAGAGAGGGCAGAAAAAAAAAAACCTTTTGGTAATGGCACATTACTGAGAGATGACAGAAAGACTCAAGTTACCAAAACTTTCTAATTGAATGCCATTTAAAAAAATCACAGCATTTAATGTTAGTGGTCATAATATTCGAAATTACTAAAGCATTTTATCATCACATCCATTTCTTGAAGGAGATAATGTCATAATATTAATAGTCTCTGGTGGGGCTGACATTTCAATGGAGAAAAAAATAAAATTTTCATACAACCTATAAGCCATCCCATCCACCCACATACACCCAGAATTGCACATTTGACACTATTAGCACCATTCCAAATTTAGAACCTGGGCATGTGGTTGTGGATGAAAGCAAACCTAAGCAAATTTGGGAAAAAATAATCCTTCAAAATTGATGACCGAAAACAAAATAAGAAAGCTCAAAACTTATTATTTAGGAAACAGAAGTGTCAATGTACACTCAAATGTTTACCCTGAAATGGAAAATTATTTTGGATGAGATATAGCAATACCATACAATTTACCAAATCATAATGAACCCAAGGCATTTTTTAAAGGAGCAATCCCCAACAAATTCCTTAAACCATTCTATTCTGGTAAATCAGCACTAAATAAGTCTTCCTTGCCACCAAAAAACGTCCCCAGAGGCAAAAGGGATGGAAGTACTACATTTCGTAGCTCCCCTTCCTCGAAGACACAAAATCAAATACAAAGACACTAAGAATCCAGACCCAAATCCTTTAAGCATATGTAGAAGATTTACAGAAAGGCTAAATTGGGGGTGCTTTTTGGTTTTACAAGACAGTTCACAGTAACACAGGCAATTTTGAAAGGGTGCATTTAAAGTACTTAAGCTTTCCCTAATTACTGAATAAAATAGGGCAGCATTTGTACTTCCCAACATCCTATTAAGAATAATTACAGTAGTCTACAATCCCTCCATATGCCTTCATTTTAAAAAAAATCCATAATCTTCCAATCCTCAGAATTCTGGCAGGAGAGGATAACTTACAGCACCTCTTTCTCAAGCCAGCAATCCCTTTTCCTAGTCCTTATGGGGTAAGAAATAGGCACTCCTTTCCCCTCAAACTAACCCAGGGGCCTGGGAAAGGGCAAAGCAAGCTGAAACAATGTCACCAGAACTCGGACCTAGAAACCAGAGCCAAGAAGGATGACTTAACACTAGAGCGTTCCGCTTCTGCAAAATGTCTATCATTCTCTCCACTCCCCGCTCTCAGCAGCTCACACAAACGCCACAAAGATTGGGAGAAGGCAGTACAGCACTAGTATTCATTTGTATCAAGAAAGAGCAATTCACTTCATTACTCCGAGGGTCCGTTGTAGCCTGCTCCATCCAGAGGACCGGAGGCAGACTCAAGCAAGAAGGATGAAAAGAAAGCTGATGCTGCTATGAAGTGACCCCCCAGATGGGGACGTGAGCAGTGTCCCTCGTGACTCTTGGAACATCCAAATCGCTGCAATAAACAGCCGGGCCAGCAGGACAGCCTCTCCTACGCTGGGGACAGCCCGGAGCCCGCAGCCTAGTGGCTGACTTTCCTTCCGCTAAGTGGATGGGGGCCGGGGGGCGTTATTTACACCATTCCAAAATCTGGAACCTGGGGGTGTAGTTGTGGGTGAAAGAATGCCTAAGCAAAGTGGAAAAAAAATCCTTGAAAATTGATTCAAAACACAGAGCGTGGCTACTTTATTCTTCTGTAGTATCAGAAATTTCTTTTTCTTTCTTTTTCTTTTTTAGGACCACTGCAGCGGGATCTTGCAGTAGGGGAGAGAGAGTGGATTAACTCCCTGAGAAATTTCTCTCATGAAAGAAATCTATTACCATACAATAAGAAGCTCAAGACTTATTATTTAGGGGGGTAAAGGGGTCAGTGTTGCGTTCATGTGACTACTCTGACATCAAAAACTATTTTTGGATGAGATAGAGCATATTATGCAATTCTACAATGTATTTTTTTTTTTTACAAGAGTAATCTTTAAAAAGAACTGGAGCTGGTCCAAGCGATTTCACCGACACAGAAGCCACCTTGCGCCTCCTCAGTCCACCGCTCCCAGATACCCTGCAGTGTGAAAGATCATTCAAGAACCGCCGTCTCCCCAGACCCGCGTGCACAGCGCGGCGCGTCCACTGAGCTGGTCTAGACTCGCAGGAGGCGCTGCCACTGCGAGGCCGAGACAAGTGTCCGGGAAAGCGCCGGCCCGGCCAGTCGTTCTGCCGCTATTCGCTGACCGACTGGCACACCCGCCCATGCAATTTAGCGCTAAAGACGGGCAGCCTGGGGAATGGCATTCACTGGGGGAATCCGGACCCCATTCCCGCGACGCGGGGACGCCAACGTGCGGCGCCCTGCCGGCCCGCCCCTTCCTGCCCACCCACTGCCAACTGCCCCAGAGCCCGGGCGAGGGCGAGGGCGCGGGATATAGGGCAAAGGCAGCGCTCACCGCTTCAGCGGGTCCAAAACCTGCGGTGCCCCGGCAGTCGCGGAATCCGGGCTCTGCGCGGCAGCCTGGGCTGCCGCGGGGGTGGTATTCCCGGCAGGAACGCCGTCCCGGGGCATCGTCGACGGCGCGCGCGGCTCTCTACGCGCCTCACACGCTTTGCACGCCGCCGCTTGAGCCTCAAGGCGCAGGACTCCGCGCGGCGGTGCCCGCCCACCCCCGAGGCCAGCCAATGGACGTGGAGCGCGGGAAGTCGGGGGCGGGGCGGGGCGGGGCGGGGCCCCGCTCCTCCCCCGCAGCCGAGCAACGCAGCAGGCTCCGTGGTCCTACGCTCGCGCCCGCCCCACCAGGAGCGGTCTGGGATTGGGGGAGCACATTCCTCAAACAGAAGGTCTGTGAGGCCTAAGGTGTTCGGCATGCGCTGCTGCTTTTGCGGGGGTCTTTCTGTCCTTTTTAAGACTAATAATTTCTTCACCTGCTGTTTACAGAACACCTATTTAGGGCCAGCCACAGTGCTTGGGGACACATGGAAACAGGAAAAAGCTTCCACTTCGAGGATCCCCCAGTCATTCCGGTGGATGAGCAGATATGAAAACAGGTCATTAGGGGAGCCCACATAAGGCACATTCCAACGTCAAAAAACATGTAGCTGTGGCGCCTGCCTGTGGTCCCAGGATGAACCTGTTTTGGATTAGGACACACCCCAGAGGACAACTTGGCTATTTCTGTGTCCACCTCACCTAAACCTGGCAAAGCAGGCACCCGGGGAGGAGTCCCGACAGGTGACAGGAGACTATTTTCTGATTTAAGGAACACAGAAAAAGGAACAAGGGAAAAAGTGAGAAAAACTTGGGAGGCTGAGGCAGGAGGCTGAGGCGGAACGCTGCAATGAGCCATGATTGCGCCACTTCACTCCAGCCCAGTGTCTTGAAAAAAAAAAAAGGCTTGTTGTGATATGGGGCAGGGTGTCGGGGATGAGGAGATTTCGGCCAGAGGACAACTAAGAGATTTGTTACCCTGGAATTCTGGTGGCCATCATTCGCAATGGAGAACAATCCACATTCATTTTCTTTTTTTTTTCAACTTTTAAGTTCAGGGGTACATGTGCAGAACGTGCAGGTTTGTTATATCGATATACATGTGTCATGATGGTTTGCTGCACCTACCAACCCATCATCTAGGTTTTAAGCCCTGCATGCTTTAGGTATTTCTCCTAATGCTCTCCCTCCCCTTGCCCCCCACCCCCCAAACAGGTCCCAGTGTGTGTTGTTCCCCTCCTTGTGCCCATGTGTTCTCAATATTCAACTCACACTTACGAGCAAGAACATACGGTGCTTGGTTTTCTGTTCCTGTGTTAGTTTGCTGAGGATGATGACTTCTAGCTTCATCCATGTCCCTGCAAAGGATATGAGCTCATTCTTTTTTGTGGTTGCATAGCATTCCATGGTGTATATGTTACCACATTTTCTTTATCCAGTCTATCATTGATAGGCATTTGGATTGGTTCCATGTCTTTGCTATTGTAAATAATGCTGCAATAAACATACGTGTGCATGTGTCTTTATAGTAGAATGACTTATTCCTTTGGGTATATACCCAGTAATGGGATTGCTGGGTCAAATGGTATTTCTGGTTCTAGATCCCTGAGGAATTGCCACACTGTCTTCCACAATGATTGAACTAACGTACATTCCTAACAACAGTGTTGTGTGATCTTATTTCTGAGTTCTTTATTCTGGCCCATTGGTCTATGTGTCTGTTCTTGTACCAGTACCATGCTGTTTTGGTTACTGTAGCCTTGTAGTACAGTTTGAAGTCAGGTAATGTGATGCCTCCAGCTTTGTTTTTTTTTTTTGCTTAGTATTGTCTTGGCTATTTGGGCTCTTTTGGTTCCATATGAATTTTAAATAGTTTTTCTAATTCTGTGAAGAATGTCAATGGTAGTTTAATGGGAGTAGCATTAAATCTATAAATTACTTTGGGCAGTATGGCCATTTTCACGATATTGATTCTTCTAACCCATGAGCATGGAATGTTGTTCCATTTGTTTGTATCCTCTTTTATTTCTTTGAGCAGTGGTTTGCAGTTCTCCTTGAAGAGGTGCTTCACTTCCCTTGTTAGCTGTATTCCTAGGTATTTTATTCTGTTTGTAGCAATTGTGAATGGGAGTTCATTTATGATTTGGCTCTCAGCATGCCTGTTATTGGTGTATAGGAATGCTATCAATTTTTGCACATTGATTTTGTATCCCGAGACTTTGCTGAAGTTGCTTATCAGCTTAAGAAACTTTGGGGCTGAGACAATGGGGTTTTCTAGATATAGGATCATATCATCTGGAAACAAAGATAATTTGATTTCTTCTCTTCGTATCTGAATACCCCTTATTTCTTTCTCTTGCCTAATTGCCCTGGCCAGAACTTCCAAAACTATGTTGAATAGGAGTGGTGAGAGAGGGCAACTTGTCTTGTGCTGCTTTTCAAGGGGAATGCTTCCAGCTTTTGCCCATTCGGTAGGATATTGGCTGTGGGTTTGTCATATATGGCTCTTATTATTTTGAGGTGTTTCTTCAGTACCTAGTTTATTGAGAGTTTTTAATATGAAGGAATGTTGAATTTTATCAAAGGTCTTTCTGCGTGTAGTTTTTGTCTTTAGTTCTGTTTATGTGTTGAATCACATTTATTGTTTTTTGTATGTTGGACCAACCTTGCATCCCAGGGATGAAGCCTACTTGATCGTCGTGGATAACCTATTTGAAGTGCTGCTGAATTCAGTTTGCCAGTATTTTTTTTTTTTTTTTTTTTTGAGACAGAGTCTTGCTCTGTCACCGAGGCTGGAGTGCAGGGACACAAAGATATAGACCAATGGAACAGAACAGAGCCCTCAGAAATAATGTCACATATCTACAACTATCTGATCTTTGACAAACCTGACAAAAACAAGCAATGGGAAAAGGATTCCCTATTTAATAAATGGTGCTGGGAAAACTGGCTAGCCATATGTAGAAAGCTGAAACTGGATCCCTTCCTTACATCTTATACAAAAATTAATTCAAGATGGATCAAAGACTTAAATGTTAGACCTAAAACCATAAAAACCCTAGAAGAAAACCTAGGCAATACCATTCAGGACATAGGCATGGGCAAGGACTTCATGTCTAAAACACCAAAAGCAATGGCAACAAAAGCCAAAATTGACAAATGGGATCTAATTAAACTAAAGAGCTTCTGCACAGCAAAAGAAACTACCATCAGAGTGAACAGGCAACCTACAGAATAGGAGAAAATTTTTGCAACCTACTCATCTGACAAAGGGCTAATATCCAGAATCTACAATGAACTCAAACAAATTTACAAGAAAAAAACAACCCATCAAAAAGTGGGCGAAGGATATGAACAGACACTTCTCAAAAGAAGACATTTATGCAGCCAAAAAACACATGAAAAAATGCTCACCATCACTGGCCGTCAGAGAAATGTAAATCAAAACCACAATGAGATACCATCTCACACCAGTTAGAATGGCCATCATTAAAAAGTCAGGAAACAGCAGGTACTGTAGAGGATGTGGAGAAATAGAACACTTTTACACGGTTGGTGGGACTGTAAACTAGTTCAACCATTGTGGAAGTCAGTGTGGCGATTCCTCAGGGATCTAGAACTAGAAATACCATTTGACCCAGCCATCCCATTACTGGGTATATACCCAAAGGATTATAAATCATGCTGCTATAAAGACACATGCACACATATGTTTATTGGGGCACTATTCACAATAGCAAAGGCTTGGAACCAACCCAAATGTTCAACAATGATAGACTGGATTAAGCAAATGTGGCACATATACACCATGGAATACTATGCAGCCATAAAAAATGATGAGTTCATGTCCTTTGTAGGGACATGGATGAAGCTGGAAACCATCATTCTCAGCAAACTATCGCAAGGACAAAAAACCAAACACCACACGTTCTCACTCATAGGTGGGAATTGAACAATGAGAACACATGGACACAGGAAGGGGAACATCACACACCGGGGACTGTTGTGGGGTTGGGGGAGGGGGGAGGGATAGCATTAGGAGATATACCTAATGCTAAATGACGAGTTAATGAGTGCAGCACACCAACATGGCGCATGTATACATATGTAACAAACCTGCACATTGTGCACATGTACCCGCAACTTAAAGTATAATAATAAAAAAGTTAAAAAAAAAGACAGTGAAACATGATGAAACCCCGTCTCTACTAAATACACAAAAATTAGCCCTGTGTAGTGGTACATGCCTGTAATCCCAGCTACACAAGAGGCTGAGGCAGGATAATTGCTTGAACCTGGAGGCAGAATTTGCAGTGAGCCAGAGTTTGCACCACCGCACTCCAGCCTGGGTGATAGAGCAAAATTCTCAAAGAGAAAGAGAGAAAGAGAGAGGAAGAGAGGGAGGGAGGAAGGGAAGGAGAGGAGGAGGGAAGGAAGAAAGGAGGGAAGGAAAGAAGAAAGGAAAAGAAAGGGAGGGAGAGGAAGGAAGGAGGGAGGGAGGGAAGGAAGGAAGGAAGGAAGGAAATAAATAAATAAATCAGGGCAAAGGATTTGAATAGCTAGTTCTATAAATGCCAGTAAGCACATGAAAGGTGCACAACATTACTAAACGTCAAATAAACGCAAATCACGACCATAATGAGATACTACTTCACAGCCACTAGAATGGCTATAATCAAAAAGATAGATAGTAACTAGTGTTGGCAAGCGTATAGACTGAATTGTGTCCCCCTAAGATTCCTGTGTTGAAGCTGTAACCCCCAATGTGACTATATTTGAATATTGGCCCTTTAGACAAGTACTTAAGGTGAAATGAGGTCATAAAGGTGAGACCCTAATCCAAAATGACTGGTATCTTCATGAGAGGAGGAAGAGACACTAGGGATATGTGCACAGAGAAAAGGCTATGCGAGGACACAATGAGAAGGCAGCCATCTGCAAGCCAAGGAAAGAGCTCCTGGGAGAAACCAAACTTTCTCATACCTTAATCTTGGATTTCTAGTTTTCAGAATTGTGAGCAAATATATTTCTGATGTTTAAGCCACCCAGTCTGTGGTGTTTTGTTTTGGCAGCCCTAGCAAACTAATACAGCAAGAATGTGGAGAAATTGGGACCTTATATACTGCTGGTGGGATTGTAAAATGGTACCACCACTTTGAAAAACAGTCTGATAGTTACTGAAACAGTTAAACATAGAGTTACCATATGACCCAGCAATCTTTGGGATAATGAAATGTTGTAAAATTGTGGTGATATTTATACAACTCTGTGAATATACTAAAATTCATGGAATTGTACACTTTCAATGGAGGAACTGTATTTGAATTATATCTTGATAAAGGTGTTAAAATCAATACCCAGATTTTACTGAACAAGGGTCAAAGTATACGTGTAGCCTGGGCACGGTGGCTCATGCCTGTAATCCCAGCACTTTGGGAGGCGGAGGCAGGTAGATCACCTGAGGTCAGGAGTTCGAGACCAGCCTGGCCAACATGGTGAAACCCCGTCTCTACTAAATACAAAAAATTAGCTGGGCATGGTGGCACATGCCTGTAATCCCAGCTACTTGGGAGACTGAGGCAAGAGAATCTCTTGAACCTCGGTGGCAAAGGTCGCAGTGTGTCAAGATTGCACCATTGCACTCCAGCCTGGGTGACAAGAGCAAAACTCTGTCTCACAAACAAAACAAACAAACAAAACAAAACATGTGTAAATAGTTCACACATGAAGAAACTCAGAAAAGTTAATTTGGGGGAAATTATTAGCCTTGCTGCAGTGCTAATTGAAAATTTAAAAAGAGAATATTGATGGAGTTAAATTGATAAAATTATTTATTAGAACAACTGTTTTCAAGAGTGTTGTAGCAAAGCACACGATCTATGAAATCGTTTATTTTCAGCTCATAATCTACATTTGGGAATATAGTCAAAACTATTCAAATACCTAATAACTGGGAAGATATGTATTAAAGTAGCAAACATGGGCTATATTATAATAATAAATGGGAAAGTATGTATAAGATAATGAGAAAAGTAGAATACTAACTAGTTTGCAAATATGATGACTGTACATAGATGAGTCTACATTGTTGAATATAATGAAGATAAATTAGTAAGACATGGTACCAGAATTCTTCTTAGGGAGAAAAAAAAAACTGTCTTTATTTGGGAAAATACCCTGATAAGCTGTTTCGGGTATAAAATGACACTCTGAAAATATGGCTACGAGCAGAAGCCCTGGCAACACAAGAAAAACTGCCCTGCCTGAACCCTGAGAGAAATTAATTTTTCCCCCTGAGAGAGAGAAAAATAAAGTGGTGAGAAGAGATGAGCCAAGCAAGGAGGGGAGGGGAGGGGAGGGGAGAGACAAGTCAAGGGGAGAAGTCTGGGTGGTACATAGAATTAAGGAATAATGGGAATCTCTGGGGAAAGGGTAAAAAAATTGACTTTTTATAGAACAAGAGTGTCTAATATACAAATTTAAAGTTATTTTTCTAAATCTAAAAATCTCACTACAACTTTATGTGAATGGGGTTTTGTAGAAACTGAGGGAAAGGCTGATGTTTAGGTGGTTGGAACAGTGAAAAGACAGTGCACATAAAAGTAGGGGCTCAGGAGTAGAAAGGACAGAAGAAAATAAGCCCCTCAGAAATTACTGGTAATTGGCCAGGCGCAGCAGCTCATGCCTGTAATCCCAGCACTTTGGGAGTCTGAGGCGGGTGGATAACTTGAGTCCAGGAGTTTGGGACCAGCCTGGGCAACATGTTGAAATGCCCTCTACAAAAATTTGGCCAGGCATGTGTCTATAGTCCTAGCTACTAGGGAGGCTGAAGTGGGAGGATTGATTGAGCCAGCAAGGTTGAAGCTACAGTGAGCTGAGATCATACCACTGCACTACAGTCTGGGTGACAGAAACCCAGTCTCAAAACAAAAAAAAAAAAAAAAAGAAATTACTAGTGATGCTAATCTTTGAAGGGCTATGTACATCCAAATTGGATGTCTGGGATGACCTTATTTCGATTGCAAAGGGGAGGGAGGCTCTGGCTGACATTTTCCTTACATAAGGATAAGAAGATAACTGATGTAAATGTAGGTGTTTTAAGTTTATGAGAGACTTAAATGTATGAATTTTTGTTAAAAAATGTCCATTTGTTCTAACAACATTGATTCCCATCTACTAACTAAAACAGAATGCATGGATCCTGGTTAAGCTCCTGCCTCAGTGAAATCCAGTGGACATGATTCAAGTGTACCTGTATGATGGGTAGGAGAAATGGAAATGAATATGTAAAATGTAATAATTTATACTCTCTCTTAGCAGTAAGGTTGGAAGGAATTTAGGTGAGACCATCCAAATTTGGAGAAATCATCCTTTTATTATTTTTTTTTTTTGAGACAGGATCTTACTCTGTTGCCCAGGCTGGAGTGCAGTGGTGTGTGCACAGCTCACTGTAGCTTTGACCTCCCAGGCTCACTTGATCCTCCCACGTCAGCCTCCTGAGTAGCTGGGACTATAGGTGCATGCCACCACGCCCCGCTCATTTTTGTATTTTTTATAGAGATGGGGTTTTGCCATGTTGCCCAGGCTGGACTCGAACTCCTGGGCTCAAGCGATGTGCCCACCTTGGCCTTCCAAAGTGCTGGGATTACAGGCATGAGCCACCATGCCCAGCTAGGAAAATCATTCTAATGTATTTTATGTCGAAGTGTTACTAGAGCAAAAATATGGTCAAATATTCAAGAAGGCTGGTATGTGATAAAGTTCAAAAGAATGAATGTGTCAATAGCACTCTCCTGGAGCGTTTAAAAGTTCTTAATTGCCCAACTCCAGAATTCATGACTTCCATTGACCTGGCCAGAGGAGGATTACTAAACAGCCCTAATTTACAGATGGCAGGTCTGTGGCACAGGACCTAGAAGTGATTTTCCCAAGGTTATAGAGCAAGCCAAAGGGTGAGATGAAAATAGAACTGTACCTCACACTCCCATGCGGCTATATGATAACTTGTGTACTGTCAGCAAAGAGTTGTGGAATGAATGTCCTGGACAGGTTAGCATAGATTTATGGCTAAAGAGAGCCTTGCTCAATAATTGCAAATGTTACTTGACAACAGCAAATGACCTACCTAATCTTATAAACAGTAACATCCTGGGCACTTTGGCAAAATCTTCGGAGAAAATAAAATTCCTGTACGACAATTGAAAAAATTTTAAATGCACAGCTCCATTGTCATGAAGCTACCACTTTTGTAATGCTTAAGCCTACAGAGATAGTCACCTTCAACCCTCCCCCTCTAAAGACTAAACTTCCAAGTGGTGACTCCTCAACTCTGTAATATCAGCAAGCTTATAGGATCTTGCAGAAGTGTCTAAATGTTTTCGTAAGTTTAGGATTTTCTAGAGACTAAAGCCTTCACTGGTAATTTTCTGTAAGTCTCCTTACTGAATTAACAGAACTAGAAAGTAGAATGGAAGAATCTGATAGTGACAGCCTAGGGCTCAGCCACTAAATTTATGTCTCTAGGTAGCCAGGCTATGGAGAGATCGCTCACCTAGCTGTGATGCTTATACCTAGGGATGTTTTAGGAAAACAACAAAAGCTAGGACCACTATTGCGTGACTGTTCTCTAGGGTGGCTTCTTACGTTGTACTGATCTATTCAATAGACAGGTTAAAGTTTTATGTTTTCAGAAGTGTGTTCATCCCATTCCCACTTTTCAGAAAGGATTTTTTTTTTTTTTTTTTTTTTGAGACGCAGTCTTGCTTTTGTCGCCCAGGCTGGAGTGCAACGGCACAATCTCAGCTCACTGCAACCTCTGCCTCCTGGGTTTTAGCGATTCTCCTGCCTCAGCCTCCAGAGTAGCTGGGATTACAGGTGCCTGCCACCACACCCGGCTAATTTTTGTATTTTTAGTAGAGACGGGGTTTGGCCATGTTGGCCAGGCTAGTCTCAAACTCCTGACCTCAGGTGATCCACCAGCCTCAGCCTCTCAAAGTGCTGGGATTACAGGGCGTGAGCCACCATGCTTGGCCTCACAGAGGATTTTTAAAAATGATTTCTGTGGGCCGGGCGCGGTGGCTCACGCCTGTCATCCCAGCACTTTGATAGGCTGAGGCGGGCGGATCACGAAGTCAGGAGATCGAGACCATCCTGGCTAACACGGTGAAACCTCGTCTCTACCAAAAATACAAAAAATTAGCCGGGCGTGGCGGTGGGCGCCTGTAGTCCCAGCTACTTGGGAGGCTGAGGCAGGAGAATGGCCTGAACCCGGGAGGCGGAGCTTGCAGTGAGCCAAGATGGCGCCACTGCACTCCAGCCTGGGCGACAGATCAAGACTCCGTCAAAAAAAAAAAAATAGATTTCTGTGTAAATGGTCTAATACTTTCGGTCCAGCCCTAAGTGAGACTCACAATCACAGGAATTCTGTTTTTGGTTTTTTTTTTTTTTTTTTTTTGAGACAGTTTCATTCTTGTTGCTCAGGCTGGAGTGCAATGGCGCGATCTCGGCTCACTGCAAACTCCGCCTTCCATTTTCAAGCGATTCTTCTACCTCAGCCTCCTGAGTAGCTGGGATTACAGGCATGCACCACCACTCCCGGCTAATTTTGTATTTTTAGCAGGGACGAGGTTTCTCCTTCTCGGTCAGGCTGGTCTCAAACTCCCGACCTCAGGTGATCCACCCGCCTCGGCCTCCCAAAGTGCTGGGATTACAGGTATGAGCCACCGCGCCAACCAGGAATTCTTTACTGCTAGTTTTCTCCCCTTCATATAGGGGGCTACACTGTTACTGCTTCTGATCAGTTCTTCAGAGTCATGGTCCCGACCAGAAAATAACATCTGAGGGAACAACAGAAGAGAGAAAATTAGAGGTCCAGCAACTATTTCTCAGCAAGCTGTCACTGACTGGTAAACTGATGATAGAAGTCAGTCCCTTTCCATAGCATAACATCGTATCTGAAAGCATCTTAGAGGTCCCATGAAAAGCAGGAACTACAGAACTACTTGGACAAAATGTATGTCAAAAATATCCACCAATAAAATCTGAGTTATTGAAAATGTTACCTTTACAGGCAATATTTTATTAATAAACAAATAACCCAACTATTATGAGGTAAAGGAATAATCCAAACAACCAAATTTGCATGAAACTTTCTGTTCCTTCCATCTCTTCTAGCATAAATATTTTGGCTACTACCGTTTTCTTTCCTTTCTAGCATCACGGTGACATAGATTAGGAATTTCTGTGTTAAACACACGTAAATATGTAGCTTAAATACATTTTGTTGGTCCGGTGTAGTGGCTCGCTCCTGTAAGCCTAGTGCTTTGGATGTCAGTGCTTTGGTATCCTCAAGGGAGGATCCTCAAGGAAGGATCACTTGAGGCTAGGAGTTGGAGACACCAGCTCTACAAAAATAAAAATAAAAAATTAGATGAACATGATGGCGTTGCACCTGTGTGTTCCTAGCTATGGGAGGATAGCATAAGCCCAAAAGTTTGAGGCTGCAGTGAGCTAGGATTGTGCCACTGCACTCCAGCCTGGGAGACAAAATGATATCCTGTCTCTAAAATAAATCAATTAGTACATTTTGGATGGGGCATGGGTATAGCTTTATTCAGAATGCCTTTTGAGTATTCTTGGTCATTCTACTGTTTGGATTCTGGCAACATACAGGATTCATCTCTGCCAACCAAAATAGAAAGGCCATATTTCACACAGAAGGAAAAAGAAATGTGAAGAAATGCATGGAATCAATAGTTTATCTGGGTTGCCCATTTTCTCCCTTCTCTTAGTTTGACCCATGCTCTATTTTACTGTCCTGGCTTTTTAGTTAGAACCCTGGTTTAGTAATTTCTGTGTGTATAATTCCAATATATGGACTATTAATATTTTAATTGATTCACGTATTCATCCATCAGTCTATTTACCAACACTTTTGTCAACATAGGGAGCACGAGCTCCTCCTACCCTTAATAAGGCTGCAGTTAAATGGGGGAAATTGTTCGCCACAGTGACAAACACAATGTAAAAATGTATGAAATGCTAAAGGTATGCTTTGGGTCAGAAAGACTTAAGTTCAAATCCAACTCTGCCATTTATTAACTGAATGATCTCCATCGTATTACTCAACTTCATTGAGTTTCAGTTTCACCATCAAGGAAAATGAATGTGGCAGTTATCTTTCAAGATGGCGCTAAATGATGCTGGTATTCATGCCCTTGTGTAATCCTCTTACCTTGAATGTGAGCTGAACCTCGTGACTTGCTTCTAAAAAATAGAATTCTGCAAAAGTGATGGAATGCCACTTCCATGATAGGGATACAAAAGACTGGCTACCTTCTTACTAGATTTTTCTCTATTGCCTTTTTAGTTTATATACTTTGATGAATCAAGCTGTCATTTAGAGAGCCTCATGTGGGAAGGACTGAGAGAGGTGTCTAGCCAACAGCCATTGGGCAACTGAATCCTACCAACAACCATGTGAATGGGCTGGGAAGCAAATCTTTCTCAGGCTTGAGATGACCACAGTCCCTGTCGGCACCTTGATTATAGCCTGTGAGTCCCTAAAGCAGAACCAGCTAAGTCAGCCCAGATTCCCAACCCACAGAAACTCTGAGATAATAAATGTTTAAAGCCACTACGTTTTGGGGGTAATTTGTTACACAGCAATGGATAACTAACATAATGGGATTACATATTCCTTACAGAATTATTGTGGGGATCAGAATGTATATAAGAATTAGAATAATGATGATGATGATGGTAATGACAACAGAAATCCCAGCTGAGCTTAAAATAAGGTTCAGAAGTGCTGCTATTGTGAAGAAAATATTTTTAGTGCATGACCCCCTGAATACTACAAGAAAGATGAAGGCATAGGGAGCAGGGTAATATTGCATTTCTCACTCAGGACCAAACTGACTGATAGAAAGGGGCTTGTGAGCAAAAACCAAAGTAGCAGCTTTATGAGACTCAGTGAAAAAGAAATGTTGTTTGGGAGCCCAGGTGACAAAGTTTGACAAAGAATTTGGAAGAGGGCTCTTCTCCCACTTCTGCTCAGTTTGGATGGAGGCTAGCTACCGCTATGTTTGTGGTAGGTGGACAGGAGACCATGGGAAGGAGCATAAGCACGCTGGATTTGGGGCAGCTTCTGGAAAGGTAAGCTGAGGACCTACATCACTGTAAGCCAATGAAACTGAGAAGATAAGTGTCTTATAGGATGTGCAGAGTTTTGACAAAGAAAGGTGAACTGAGGGAATAGCACACCAAAGATTCAGAGCTGTGAACATAAATTATCTCCTTAGGGAAAAGCAAGTGGTCTTGTGTGACCAGAGAAAGAAGTACAAAGTAGTGAACACTTCTTGTTCTGATTCTGATTCAGTCCCTAGAGCAGTGATTCTCAAAACTTTTAGGTGTTAGTTTCCCTTTCTAATAATTTTCTTAGAAATTATTGATAGCTTCCAAGAGCTTTTGTTTTGTGGATATCTTTTGAATATTTACCATATTGGAAATGTAAATGGATAAATTTTTAAAATATTTAGTTTGCATTCATCTAACAAAAATAAACCCATTACATGTTAACATAAAAAAACATTTTTATGGAAAATATAATTTCTAAACCACAACCAAAATAAATGAGAAGAGTGACCTTCTTTGACATTTTTTTAAATTACTTGTGTCTGGCTTAATAAAAGACATGTGGATTTTCATATTTGTTTCTATTTTCATATTTGTTTCTATTTTCATATTTGTTTCTATATCAATCTGTTGCAATATCACGTAGCCTCTGGAAAACTGCAGTGTACACTTGTGAGAGGATGTGAGTGAAAATGGCAAATTGTGTCTTTGTATTATGAAAATAGTTTTGATCTCCCAGACCCCCTGAGAGAGCTTCAGGGACCTGGATCACACTTTGAAAATCATTGCCCTAGAACAAGAGCAGTAGATATTATTCAGAGAAGAAGCCAGAGTTTACTTGTGTAGTAATGATGATGACGATGATAATAATTAATAATAATAATAATAACATTGAGAGGTAACATTTATTGGTTGCTTCTAAGCACTCACAAAAACCTAAGAAGTGGTTACAATTATCCTTTACAGATGAGGAAACTGAGGACAAAGACATTAAGTAACTTGCCTAAGTTTATACAGCTGGTAGGTAATGGTGAAACTCAACACAAATACAGGCAGCCTGGCTCCAAAGCCTGTCCTCTTAACCACTGCACCACCCTGCCTCTCTCACAGACAAAGGCGTGCAGTATAATTGACAAAGGCTTGAGTCATCCCACTCGCCCACCCCTTTTCCCTCCTCTCTCTGCCATTTTCGATTTCAATGCCCCTTTCTCTTTTCCTGCCTGTTTAGGGAACTCATATTTCTCTTCACTCTGCACTAAGTCCTTGTCCATTGCCTGTTGTTCATTATTCCCACCACTCCACAGAAACTGCTCTTGTAAAAGCACCAGTGACCTTATAATTACCAGATTCAATGGCCACTTATCAGTCCTTGCCATCCTTGCTCTTTGAGATATGGGTTATTACTGACCACTTTCTTTTTTTATTGATATTCTCTCCTGTCTTAGGTATTCTGACACCAGATGCTTCTGTTTCTTCTACTACCTATTCAATAAGTTCAGAAAATCCTTTATGGTGGTCTTCTTCTTTGGCCAGTCGCTTAAACATCTTAATTCCCCATTATTTGGTTCTAGGCCCTTCTCATTCTGTATCTTCTCCAACTGCCATGGCATTCACTTCCATAGACTTAATTACTAAATATATACTGTTAAGGTCCAAAGATATTATTTATAGCCCAGGCGTCTGTCATATGTCCAAATGATGCCTGGGCATATCCTCAGGCGCCTCAGAATCAAGATATCCAAATCCTTTTTTTTTTTTTTTTTTTTTTTTTTTTTTTTTTTTTGAGATGGAGTTTCACTCTTGCTGCCCAGGCTGGAGTGCAATGGTATGATCTTGGCTCACCGCAACCTCCACCTCCCGGGTTCAAGCAATTCTCCTGCCTCAGCCTCCTGAGTAGCTGGGATTAGAGGCATGTGCCACCATACCCAGCTAATTTTGTATTTTTAGTAGAGACAGGGTTTCTCCATGTTGGTCAGGCTGGTCTTGAACTCCCGACCTCAGGTGATCTGCCCGCCTCAGCCTCCCAAAGTGCTGGGATTTCAGGCGTGAGCCATCGTGCCCGGCCCACATCCAAATCTTAATCTATCGTCTCTCCCTTCAAACTGGTTTCTCCTCCTGTGATCTCTGACCTGGGAAATTATACCACCATCCTCCATGAGCCAGACACTTGGGAGCCATTCCAGACTTCTACCTGTCTCATGGTTCTACTGGATCTACCTCTGAAACATTTCTGATATCTATCTTTTCTTCATTTTCATGGCTACTACCCTGGCTTAGGCCCTCCTCTTCTCCTATCCAGACTATTATACTAGTCTCATTAGTAGTTTACTTCTAGTTCTGGCTCTTGACAGTTCATCCACAGCAACCAGGGTCACCAGTCTGCACAAATATAGGGACCATCATTACCTTGTCTTCTACATTATTGGTGCCCCTGGAGTTGTAGAACCCTGAGGCTTTGTACTATAGTACTGTTGAATCCCATGTCTGATTAGGTTACTCCATATCCAGAAACCAATGATTCCCCGTTTCCTGAGGAAGCCCAACTCTGACATGGTTAGTGTTCAGTTATTATGCCTGGGTAATAAACTACTCTAAGCTTAGTGATATAAAACAGCAACCATCTTATTAGATTCATGGATTGTGGGGGTCAGAGATTTGGAAAGGATATGAGAACAGAGTTTGTCTCTTTTTCTTGATGTCTAGGGCCTTACCTGAAAGTATCTCAGCAGATGGTGATTAGGATCATCTGAAGGATCATTCACTCACAAGTCTGGTCCCTGGGCCAGGTGGAGAAGATCAGGACTGCTGACGACAGCACCTATTTGTAGCCTCTTCTTTTGGTTTGGTTTCTTTGTACCTTGATGGCTTTGAGGTAGAGCATTTCAGAGTTCCAGCTGCAAGTGCTCCAGAGAACAAAGTGGAAGCTACGTCATCATTTAACAGACTCTGAATTTTCAGTGTCACTTCTGCCACATTTTGTTGGTTATAAACAAATTTGTCCAGATGCAAGGGGGAGGGTACATGGACTTTACCTCTCAAATAAAAGAATATCAGGGCTGGGTGCAGTGGCACATACCTATAATCCCAGGACTTTGGGAGGTCGAGGAAAGTGGATCACTTGGGGTCAGGAGTTCGAGACCAGCCTGGTCAGCATGGTGAAACCCTGTCTCTACTAAAACTACAAAAATTAGCTGGGCATGGTGATGCAGGCCTGTGATCCCAGCTACTCGGGAGGCTGAAGCAGGAGAATCACTTGAACCTGGGAGGCGGACGTTGCAGTGAGCCGAGATCACGCCACTGTACTCCAGCCTGGATGACAGAGCGAGACTCTGCCTAAAAAAAAAAAAAAAAAAAGAATATCAGGTCACATTATAGATGAGCAAGTGTGGAGATGTTGTTGTGGGCATCTGTAGAAAATACAATCTGCCACACAAATCATACTGCAACTGCCTGCAAGCCCAGTCTCCCCACCTGCCATCTCTCCTGACCTCTGTGCTCCAGTCACACAAACTCCTGGCTGCTCCTTTCAGCACATGCCTCTTCCTCCACTTACACATTCCTATACCTCCTTTAAGAGTTAGCTCAAGGACTGCTTACTGAAGGCAGACTTAGGCAAGCAGAAATAAAAAATAATCCCGTAAGCTTTCAAGCAGGGAAAATAAAAAACAGGTGGCGTTATAAGGGTTAAAATACATTTCTGAGGCCGGGTGCGGTGGCTCATGCCTGTAATCCCAGCACTTTGAGAGGCTGAGGCAGGCAAGCAGATCACCTATTATGTTCCCTTAACATGTGAACAAGTTTCATTTAATGTTCATGTGTTTATTGAGTATCCACTATACGCCAAGCACACTTCAAGGTGCAGGGAATAGAATGAGATAGCAGGTGTTGTTTTGTCCCCATCCATATACCCACAGGCCTTACCATTATAGTGCACACCATCCCACTTTTAATTACCAGTATCTGCATCTCTTCGCCTGTTAACTCTCTTCAGCAATATGGTGTGCCCATGGGCAGTGGGCTCATCAGGCCAGAAGTACATAAGAATTAACACGTCCAGAAACAACCCTCATTCAGTGACTAACAGGAGTTGGTATATTAATAGCTCAGCAATCATACCCCTCAGAGTATATTCTTTGAGGCCCAGAGTTCCCATGCAGGATTAAGCTCCAGTTACCCACAGTGGTAACTGGCTTGATAATGCGTCCTTTATTGACTGCTTTCTCATTCCTGTCTCACTTCTTCATACTCTTACCGGCATTTCCTGGGATAATATCCCACATAAACAATCACACTCAAATTCTTGTCTGGGGTCTGCTCCTGGGACATCCCAAACTAGGATAGATGGTTAAAATAATATATTTCTTTAAAATGCAAAGCCCTGACCTCATGAAGAAGGTATATAATAAATAAGTAGACAAATGTATGTGTGATTTTAGGAAATGAGAAGTGCTATGAAGAAAAATAAAAGAGTAACGAATAGAGTCATTGGTAAGCATAGGTAGTCAAAGGGATGCTATTTGAGTAGGGTGGTCAGGGTGATCCTTTGTTCTGAAGAAGTGACATTTGAGAGGCTTCAATGAAGTGAGCGAATGAGACTTGAAAATGTCTAGAGAAAGAGCATTGTTGGCAAAGCACCTGAAGCAAGAATGGTTCCACATGTTTGAGGAACAGCAAGAAGGTCAGTGGGGGCCCTCTCCTCTCCTTACCTATACTCTCTCTTTTGATGATGTCATCCAGGCTCCTTGGTTTAAATACTATCTATTTACTTTCAACTCCCATCGTCGTATCTCCAGC
Organism: Symphalangus syndactylus; assembly: GCF_028878055.3. NCBI lineage: Eukaryota > Metazoa > Chordata > Mammalia > Primates > Hylobatidae > Symphalangus > Symphalangus syndactylus. Next base: position 69,185,322 of record NC_072436.2, read on the forward strand.
TGAAATTCTTTCCTAGAATCCAGACTCGTAATAGCTACCTAGTTCCATTTGGATTTCTAACAGACATCTCAGACTTAACTATTGGGATAATTGGTTAGCCATCTGGGCACTGTTGAGGGAGATTAGTTGAATCCCCACCTCAATTCCTAAATCAAAGAGATAAATTCCAGATTATTTTTGCACTTAAATGTAAAAAGTTGAAACTGACATTAAAAGAAAATACAGTGAATATGGATAGAGGTGAAGGGCATTTGGAAGCATAAAACAAAAGTCTTAAATCCTAAAGAAGAACAGGTAAGTTTTCCCTACATAAGAATTTTTAAAACTTCTACGCAGGCATTTATTAATAAATATAGATGGGTAAATTATAAAGAAAAACGAGAATAATCAGCTTAAAATTCTATATAATAGTTACATTTTGGGGAGGAGGTAACTCAGCAATTTTACTTCTATAAATTATCCTATGGAATGAACAATACAAATTCCTAAAGATACATTTGCAAGGGTATTAATCCTCATATTTTATGTCAGGAATAACACAAAAATTAATAGGGAACCAGTTAAATACTTACGACAGACATACAACAATAGAAACCTATACATATATTAAAAATTATAATCTAACTTTTCAAAAGAAGACATACACGCAGCCAACAAGCATGAAAAAATGTTCAACATCACTAATCGTTAGAGAAATGCCAACCAAAACCACTATGAGATACCGTCTTACACCAGTGAGAAGAGCTATTATTGAAAAGTGAAGAAATAAAAGATGCTGGCAAGGTTGCAGAGAAAAAAATGCTTATACACTGCTGGTGGGAATATAAATTAGTTCAGCCATTGTGGAAAGCAGTTTGGCAATTTCTCAAAGAACTCAAAGCATAACTAGTCAACCCAGCAATGCTATTATTGAGTATATGCCTGAAGGAGTATAAATCACTCTACCATAAAGACACATGCATGCATACGTTCATTGCAGCACTTTTCTTCATAGCAAAGATTTTAGAATCAACCTAAATGCCCATCAGTGGTAGACTGGATAAAGAAAATGTGGTACATATATACCATGGAATACTACACAGCCATCAAAAGAACAAGATCATGTCCTTTGTAGCAATATGGATGGAGCTAAAGGCCATTAGCCTAAATACATGAATACAGGAACATAAAACTAAATACCACATGTTCTTGTTTATAAGTGGGAGCTAAACACTGAGTACATATGGACACAAGGGAATAACAGATACTGAGGCCTACCTGAGGATGGAGAGAGAGAGGAAGGTAAGGATCAAACAACTACCTATCCAGTGCTATGCTTATTACCTGGGTGCTGAAATAATTTGTAAACCAAACCCCTGTGACATGCAATTTACATGCAACAAACATGTACAGGTACCCCTGAACCTAAAATGAAAGTAAAAGAAAAATGATAGGGGATAGTTTCCAAGATGGCTGAAAAGGAACAGCTCTGGTCTGCAGCTCCCAGCGAGAATGACACAGAAGACGGGTGATTTGTGCATTTCCAACTGCAGTACCTGGTTCATCTCACTGGGACTGGTTGGACAGTGAGTGCAAACCACAGAGGGCGAGCTGAAGCCAAGGCGGTATCACCTCACCTGGGAAGTGCAAGGGGTCGGGGGATTTCCCTTTCCAAGCCAAGGGAAGCTGTGACAGACTGTACCTGGAGAAATGGTACACTCCTGACCAAATACTGCGCTTTTCCCACAGTCTGAACAACTGTCAAACCAGGAGATACCCTCCCATGCCTGGTTCAGCGAGTTCGACACCTATGGAGCTTGCTCACTGCTAGCGTAGCAGTCTGAGATCAACCTGCAAGGCTGCAGCCTGGCGGGGGACAGGGACGTCCCCCATTGCTGAGGCTTGAGTAGCTCACATTGTAAACAAAGAGGCCAGGAAGCACGAACTGGGCGGAGCCCACCACACCTCAGCAAGGCCTACTGCCTCTATAGATTCCATTTCTGGGGGCAGGGCATAATATAACAAAAGGCAGCAGACAACTTCTGCAGACTTAAACGTCCCTGTCTGACATCTCTGAAGAGAACAGTGTTTCTCTCAGCATGGTGTTTGAGCTCCGAAAATGGACAGACTGCCTCCTCAAGTGGGTCCCTGACCCCCGTGTAGCCAGACTGGGAAACACTTCCCAGTAGGGGCTGACAAACACCTCAAACAGGTGGGTGCCCCTCTGGGATGAAGCTTCCAGAGGAAGGATCAGGCAGCAATATTTGCTGTTCTGCAACCTCAGCTGGTGATACCCAGGCAAATAGGGTCTGGAGTGGACCTCCAGCAAACTCCAACAGATCTGCAGCTGAGGGGTCTGACTGTTAGAAGGACAACTAGCAAACAGAAAGGAATAGCATCAACATCAACAAAAAGGATAAAAACCCCATCTGTAGGTCACCAACATCAAAGACCAAAGGCAGATAAAAATCACAAAGATGGGGAGAAACCAGAGCAGAAAAGCTGAAAATTCCAAAAAACAGAGCACCTCTTCTCCTCCAAAGGATCACACCTCCTTGCCAACAAGAGAACAAAACTGAATGGAGAATGAGTTTGACAAGTTGTCGGAAGTAGGCTTCAGAAGGTCAGTAATAACAAACATCTCTGAGCTAAAGGAGCATGTTCGAACCCATTGCAAGGGAGCTAAAAACCTGGAAGAAAGGTTAGACGAATGGCTAACTAGAATAAATAGTGTAGAGAAGACCTTAAATGACCTGATGGAGCTGAAAACCATGGCATGAGAACTTCATGACACACGCACAAGCTTCAATAGCCGATTTGATCAAGTGGAAGAAAGGATATCAGTGATTGAAGATCAAACTAATGAAATAAAGCGAGAAGACAAGATTAGAGAAAAAAAGAGTGAAAAGAAACAAACAAAGCCTCCAGGAAATATGGAACTATGTGAAAAGACCAAATATATGTTTGATTGGTGTACCAGAAAGTGACGGGGAGAATGGAACTAAGTTAGAAAACACTCTTCAGGATATTATCCAGGAGAACTTCCCCAACCTAGCAAGGCAGGCCAACATTCAGATTAAGGAAATACAGAGAACACCACAAAGATACTCCTAGAGACGAGCAACCCCAAGACACATAATTTTCAGATTCACCAAGGTTGAAATGAAGGAAAAAAATGTTAAGGGCAGCCAGAGAGAAAGGTTGGGTTACCCACAAAGAGAAGCCCATCAGACTAACAGAGGATCTCTTGGCAGAAACCCTACAAGCCAGAAGAGAGTGGGGGCCAATATTCAACATTCTTAAAGAAAACAATTTTCAACCCAGAATCTCATATCCAGCCAAACTAAGCTTCATAAGTGAAGGAGAAATAAAATCCTTTACAGACAAGCAAATGCTGAGAGATTTTGTCACCACCAGGCCTGCCTTACAAGAGCTCCTGAAGGAAGCACTAAACATGGAAAGGAACAACTGGTACCAGCCACTGCAAAAATGTGCCAAATGGTAAAGACTATTGATGCTATGAAGAAACTGCATTAATTAATGGGCAAAATAACCAGGTAACATCATAACGAAAGGATCAAATTCAAACGTAACAATATTAACCTTAAATGTAAATGGGCTAAATGCCCCAGTTAAAAGACGCAAACTGGCAAACTGGAAAAAGAGTCAAGACTCATTGGTGTGCTGTATTCAGGAGACCCATCTCACGTGCAAAGACACACATAGGCTCAAAATAAAGGGATGGAAGAAGATCTACGAAGCAAATGGAAAGCAAAAAAAAGCAGTGGTTGCAATCCTAGTCTCTGATAAAATAGACTTTAAACCAGCAAAGGTCAAAAGAGACAAAGAAGGCCACTACATAATGGTAAAATTCACCAAAAAGAGCTAACCATCCTAAATATATATGCACCCAATACAGGAGCACCCAGATTCATAAACAAGCCCTTAGAGACCTACAAAGAGACTTAGATTCCCACACAATAATAATGGGAGATTTTACAACCCCACTGCCAATATTAGACAGATCAATGACAGAGAAGGTTACAACGATATCCAGGACTTGAACTCAGCTCTGGACCAAGAGGACCTAATAGACATCTACACCCCAAATCAACAGAATATAGATTCTTCTCAGCACCACATAGCACTTATTCTAAAATTGACCACATAATTGGAAGTAAAGCACTCCTCAGCAAATGTAAAAGAACAGAAATCACAACAAACTGTCTCTCAGACCACAATGCAATCAAATTAGAACTCAGGATTAAGAAAGACTACATGGAAACTGAACAATCTGCTCCTGAATGACTATTGGGTAAATAAAGAAATGAAGGAAGAAATAAAAATGTTCTTTGAAACCAATGAGAACAAAGACACAACCTACCAGAATCTCTGGGACACATTTAAAGCGATGTGTAGAGGGAGATTTATAGCACTAAATGCCCACAAGAGAAAGCAGGAAAGATCTAAAATCAACACCCTAACATCACAATTAAAAGAACTAGAGAAGCAAGAGCAAACAAATTCAAAAGCTGGCAGAAGGCAAGAAATAACTAAGATCAGATCAGAACTGAAGGAGATAGAGACACAAAAAACCCTTCAAAAATTCAATGAATCCAGGAGCTGGTTTTTTGAAAAGATCAAGGAAATTGATAGACTGCTAGCAAGACTAATAAAGAATAAAAGAGAGAAGAATCAAATAGATGCAACAGAAAATGATAAAGGGGATATCACCACCGATCCCACAGAAATGCAAACTACCATCAGAGAATACTATAAACACCTCTACGCAAATAAACTAGAAAATCTAAATGAGATGGATAAATTCCTTGACACGTACACCCTCCCAAGACTAAACTAGGAAGAAGTTGAATCTCTGAATAGACCAACAACAGGTTCTGAAATTGAGGCAGTAATTAATAGCCTACCAAGCAAAAACAAAGTCCAGGACCAGACAGATTCACAGCTGAATTCTACCAGAGGTACAAAGAGGAGTTGGTACCATTCCTTCTGAAACTATTTCAATCAATAGAAAAAGAAGGAATCCTCCCTAACTCATTTTATGAGGCTAGCATCATCCTGATACCAAAGCCTGGCAGAGACACAACAAAAAAAGAGAATTTTAGGCCAATACCCCTGATGAACATCGATGCGAAAATCCTCAAGAAAATGTTGGCAAACCAAATCCAGGAGCATATCAAAAAGCTTATCCACCACGATCAAGTTGGCTTCATCCCTGGGATGTGAGGCTGGTTCAGCATACACAAATCAATAAACGTAATCCATCACATAAACAGAACCAATGACAAAAACCACTTGATTATCTCAATAGATGCAGAAAAGGCCTTAGACAAAATTCAACAGCCCTTCATACTAAAAACACTCAATAAACTAGGTATTGATGGAATGTATCTCAAAATAATAAGAGCTATTTATGACAAACCTACAGCCAATATCATACTGAATGGGCAAAAACTGGAAGCATTCCCTTTGAAAACTGGCACAAGACAAGGATGCCCTCTCTTACCACTCCTATTCAACATAGTGTTGGAAGTTCTGGCCAGGGCAATCAGGCAAGAGAAAGAAATAAAGAGTATTTGATTAGGAAAAGAGGAAGTCAAATTGTCTCTGTTTGCAAATGACATGATTGTATATTTAGAAAACCCTATTATCTCAGCCCAATATCTCCTTAAGCTGATAAGCAACTTCAGCAAAGTCTCAGCATACAAAATTAATGTGCAAAAATCACAAGCATTCCTATACACCAATAATAGACAAACAGACAGCCAAATCATGAGTGAAATCTCATTCACAATTGCTACAAAGAGAATAAAATACCTAGGAATCCAACTTACAAAGGATGTGAAGGACCTCTTCCAGGAGAACTACAAACCACTGCACAATGAAATAAAAGAGGACACAAAGAAATGGAAGAACCTTCCATGCTCATGGATAGGAAAAATCAATATCATGAAAATGGCCATACTGCCCAAGGTAATTTATACATTCAATGCTATCCCTATCAAGCTACCACTGACTTTCTTCACAGAATTGGAAAAAACTACTTTAAAGTTCATATGGAACCAGAAAAGAGCCCGCATAGCCAAGACAATCCTAATCAAAAAGAACAAGGCTGGAGGCATCACGCTACCTGATTTTAAACTATACTACAAGGCTACGGTAACCAAAACAGCATGGTACTGGTACCAAAACAGATATATAGACCAATGGAACGGAACAGAGGTCTCAGAAATAACACCACACATCTAAAACCATCTGATCTTTGACAAACCTGACAAAAACAAGCAATGGGGAAAGGATTCCCTATTTAATAAATGGTGCTGGGAAAACTGGCTAGCCATATGTAGAAAGCTGAAACTGGATCCCTTCCTTACACCGTATACAAAAATTAACTCAAGATGGATTAAAGACTTAAAGGTAAGACCTAACACCATAAAAACCCTAGAAGAAAACCTAGGCAATACCATTCAGGACATAGGCATGGGCAAAGACTTCATGACTAAAACACCAAAAGCAATGGCAACAAAAGCCAAAATAGACAAATGGGATCTCATTAAACTAAAGAGCTTCTGCACAGCAAAAGCAACTATCATCAGAGTGAACAGGCAACCTACAGAATGGGAGAAAGTCTTTGCAATCTACCCATCTGACAAAGGACTAACATCTGGAATCTACAAAGAACTTAAACAAATTTACAATTAAAAAAACAACCCCATCAAAAAGTGGGCAAAGGATATGAACAGACACTTCTCAAAAGAAGACATTTATGCAGCCAACAAACATATGAAAAAACGCTCATCATCACTGGTTATCAGAGAAATGCAAATCAAAACCACAATGAGATACCATCTCACGCCAGTTAGAATGGTGATCATTAAAAAGTCAAGAAACAACAAATGCTGGAGAGGATGTGGAGAAATAGGAATGCTTGTACACTGTTGGTGGGAGTGTAAATAAGTTCAACCATTGTGGAAGTCAGTGTGGCGATTCCTCAAGGATCTAGAACTAGAAATACCATTTGACCCAGTGATCCCATTACTCGGTATATACCCAAAGAATTATAAATCATGCTACTATAAAGACACATGCACACTTATGTTTATTGTGGCACTATTCATGATAGTAAAGACTTGGAACCAACCCAAATGTCCATCAATGATAGACTGGATTAAGAAAACGTGGCACATGGCCGGGCGCGGTGGCTCACACCTGTAATCCCAGCACTTTGGGAGGCCGAGGGGGGCAGATCACGAGGTCAGGAGATCGAGACCATCCTGGCTAACACAGTGAAATCCCATTTCTACTAAAAATACAAAAAATTAGCCAGGCGTGGTGGTGGGCACCTGTAGTCCCAGCTATTCTGGAGGCTGAGGCAGGAGAATGGCATGAACCCGGGAGGCAGAGCTTGCAGTGAGCCAAGATGGTGCCACTGCGCTCTAGCCTGGGTGACGGAGCGAGACTCTATCTCAAAAAAAAAAAAAAAAAGAAAAGAAAAGAAAATGTGGCACATATACACCATGGAATACTATGCAGCCATAAAAAAGATGAGTTCGTGTCCTTTGCAGGGACATGGATGAAGCTGGAAACCATCATTCTAAGCAAACTATCACAAGGACAGAAAACCAACCACTGCATGTTCTCACTCATAGGTGGGAGTTGAACAACAAGAACACATGGACACAGGGCAGGGAACATCACACACCAGGGCCTGTTGGGAGGTGGGGGGCTGGGGGAGAGATAGCATTAGGAGAAATACCTAATGTAAATGATGGGTTGGTGGGTGCAGCAAAACAACATGGCACATGTATACCTATGTAACAAACCTGCATGTTGTGCTCATGTACCCCAGAACTGAAAGTATAATAATAAAAAAAAGAAAAATGATAGCTGTGATTTATTAGCATGAAAAAAATGCTCAATATTTTTTTCAAATGAAAAAAGGAGACTAGAGAACATTATGTATACTACAGTCCCATCTGTGGCTGTGTGTGGTGGGGGGTGTTTAAAGAGAGAGTTATATGGAAGGAAACAGGTTATCTCTGGATAATGATATTTCTGGACACATTTGCCACCCTTTTAATATTTTTCTGGTTTGCCAGCCTTTTAATATTTTCCTGGGTCATTAGATTTGTTTATTAATATAAACTATCATTTTGTCTAGAAAAATAGACACCCTTGTCTAGATAAAATATGTTCATTCTTCAGAGCCCTTGGTCATCAACTCAAGGAGAGGATAAGGGGGGCAGGACAATTCTCTTCATTTTTCAGATGGAATATCTGAGAGCTAGAAGACAGATGAGGGACCTTGCCAAATGGCCACACAGCAAGTTAATGTCAAAAGTATTCAAAAAGTATATTTGCTAACTATTATATAATTAGCCATTATGTAAAAGTACAGGACACTTACCACAATCATTAGGAACTTATCTCAGGATGCAAGATTTATACTAAGTATTTAGGTGATAACACCTAAATAGCTATGGACAAATAGCATGTGCCATAAAAATTTGAGGAATTTCAGGCTTCTGGTTAGATAATGGAAAACCTTAAAGCAGCAGCTTGGAAAGAATTCACATGGTTAATTGTGAATGGTTAGGAAATATGGCTCCTAAGAACAAAAGGGCAGGTGGAAACTGGAGACCCACAGTTTATTCCATTCCTGTTTGTATGGGTTCCCCATGCCCCATACAGTCTGAAACCCTTTGTAGTTCTCATTTATACTTTAGTTTTTTCCACTTGCTGTGTGCCCTTCAAGGACAAGAACCATGTCACATTCACCAGTGGGTCCACAGCACCAATTTTCTATATCAGCAGCATATATAGATTTTCTATATCAGCAGCAGATATAGAAAAGATAGTCAGTAGGTGGGCATTGAATGAAGAGATGAATGGATGAGGCAGTATCACTATGTACAAGACCTTGGAGACCCACAGACCATTCCTGTTCTTATATACTTCCCACATTTTCTAATTTTCCTCTCCAGTATATAGGTGAAATTAATATATATATCACTTTTCAGGATACAAGATGCAAATACACAAGTGCTGGGGAAGTGACAAATTAGAGCCACTATCCTACCTGTTTCCCCAGGCCCTCAACTCCTGGCTCTGCCAAGGGCTCCCTGCCCAGAAACAGATGCTGTTCTCTCTCCTGCCAGCTTACTGTGCTGACAGCTATAATTGCTAAATGAACAGCCTGTGTTTCTAGTAGGGAGAGAGGTTTTCAAAAGAGTGTTTGGGCTCCTGCAGCCCTGGAAAGGGAACACAATATTGGGCAATCAGAAACTACCACCTCAGCAGGAGAGATTTTCCATTACAGGAGGGGTAAATTTGGAACCTGGAAGTATTCTTGGAATTTTGGTTCCCAGAGTATAGTGGGACACTTGTGATCATTGGGAATGTGGATGCACTTTGCTTTCAGCATGCAAGCTACCATAGAAAAATAATGATTTGCAGAAGATAAATTGCATAATGGTAGTGAGGTTTATGTGTTCTGGAAATGTATTCAGGACATGAATCTTAAATAAATAAGTATTTGTCAGGCATGTACATGTGGAATAGAGAAATCAAGAATTCTGAAAAATGAACCTTGAAGAAAAGACAACTTTGCTGAGGAATAAATCAGTCACAAAGACGTAACTAAAAATGCTAGACAAAAGTGGTAAAGATCATATAACAGATACAAGTACTTGCAGAAAGAAATGATTACTCCCAATCCCCTTAAAACAGATGCATTTGCAAATGAATATTTAGACTACTGAAATCAGGAGAGACCTAAGAAACTTCTAGAGAACTTTGGAAACTATTTTATTACCATCTCTAATCTCAAATTTGCTCTGCAAAGTTTCCTTATGATAAAGACCTTTGCCCAATGTTTCTGGTCGACATTGATAATTGATAACATATTTTCACCCACATAGTCTTGATTTTTCATTAGCATAATAATTTTATACCTAGCTGTATTTTAGCTTCTGGTAGATCTATTGATAAAAACTAACTTTTAGCTTTTATTTATAACTGCTTTTAAGAAAAATATTTAAACAGGAAAAACAAAAGAACAGTACATGGAATTATTACCTGCATCCAAAACTAGTTAAATTTTTGTCATATTTACTTCATATATATGTATATATATGAGTATGTATTACCAAACCATTTCAAAGTTAATTTCAGTTATCATGAGTTAATCTTCTTAGAGCTCGAAAACATTAAGAAGATTCTCGGCCGGGCGCGGTGGCTCACGCTTGTAATCCCAGCACTTTGGGAGGCCGAGGCGGGCGGATCATGAGGTCAGGAGATCGAGACCACGGTGAAACCCCGTCTCTACTAAAAAATAGAAAAAATTAGCCGGGCGTGGTGGCGGGCGCCTGTAGTCCCAGCTACTCGGAGAGGCTGAGGCAGGAGAATGGCGTGAACCCGGGAGGGGGAGCTTGCAGTGAGCCGAGATTGCGCCACTGCACTCCAGCCTGGGCGACAGAGCGAGACTCCGTCTCAAAAAAAAAAAAAAAAAAAAAAAAAGAATATTCTCCCTATTAACTGCAATACCACCATTACAACCAACAAAATTACCAATAATTCTCTAATGCTATCTAACATCTCCAGTACATATTTGTATTTTCTCAACGATTCCAAATGTATCAAAGGTATTTTAAAGCTTATTATTTAAATAAATGGTCATTGATATCGTCATTACCACTAAATAACTATCACAGTATCATGTGTATTCTTAGTTATATAATGTTCCCTCCTAACCTGTGCATTTAAATTTGGCCAGCCTACTCAAGCATCTTGAGGTTGCCTTCCTCTTTTTTTTTTTTTTTGAGATAGAGTCTTGCTCTATTGCTCAGGCTGGAGTGCAGTAGTGTAATCTCAACTCACTGCAACCTCCGCCTCCCAGGTTCAAGCGATTCTTCTGCCTCAGCCTCCAGAGTAGCTGGGACTACAGGCGTGTACCACCATGCCTGGCTAATTTTTGTGTTTATAGTAGAGACAGGGTTTCACCATATTGGCCAGGCTGGTCTCAAACTCCTGACCTCATGATCTGCCCGCTTCAGCCTCCCAAAGTGCTGGGATTACAGGCGTGAGCCACCATGCCCCGCCTGGCTATCTTGACCCTTTCTACAAGTTCTAGCTAGGTCCTCTTTCCCTTTTGTGTTGTTGTTGTTTGCCTTTATTCCTTACCTTCCTTTCATCTGGCTCCTAACCTTCTAGCTTTATTTGCTTTTGTCACCTCTCAGATGTGACACTACTTTCCCTCTCCAATCTTAGCCTTGGCTCTCTTTTGAACAGCTGTTGGACTCTCCCTCTGGATGTCTTTCTGTCAGCTGTTCTATCCTAATTGACTTAACCAATGCCAACATCAGCCAGATTATGCCTTTGAGGTCTGCTGGGGCCCCTATCTTGGGGGATGGGACATTTTTTCATTTAGTCCATGATGGGTGGAGTGGAGGGGATTTCAAGTACCATGGAGGATTTGTCATGATTCAGCCACACCAGTCTTGCCCTGCCTCACTGTGGCTGAATACTCTTGCATGGCCCCATTCCTGGCTCCCGTGTCTCTGCCTGGCATCATCACATTGCTGCTTCATTGAAATATCTGTTTGGTGCTGTGCTCTAGACTCAAATACAAGAAGAGTTTTTCTGCATTCCAATTATACTTAGAATCCTGTTCTTAGGGCAGATAGAGAGGGCAGATCAGAATATGCAAGTACCCAAGGAAGCCAATGATTTGATGTTCCATTAAATCAGTGCTTAAAGAGTATTTGTTCAGTGTTTCTTTAGAGACAACGTTAAGCACTGTGTGAGGAAGGACCACAGGTCCTTGTGTATTTGCATACTCAACTCAGCAAAACAAAGCCTTGTGGTTGACTGGACCCACTTTCTGTAAAAGAAAAAAAAAACATTTGGGAAGAAGAAAGGAAGTAATATTGCTGAAGTTGAAATGTTGGGGTAGGGGGCAGGCAGGGAGAGAGGACAGTGACCCCGAAGACCACGTGAATCCAGCTGTTCGTGGAGGCTGTGTGTCCAGAGCCAGCTCCTATTAGTCACATGCTGCCCACACTGTCTGAGGGTCTTGACCTCTCCAAGCTGAAAGCCACTAACCAGAGCATCTCCTGAAGGACTCATGTCTGCCACCCACCAGCATGGCTTGGGACCTGGAGCATCAGTTCCTCTGTCACATCAATGCCAGAGGTTTTTGATGCATACCACCTACAGGGAGGCTGAGGGGCTGCCCTGTCATCACTCCCTTCTCTAGTACAAGTGTCCACTTGAGTTTGTGCCCAGCCTGAGATCTAGCCAAGCAGCTACACTCCCTTTTCTGAAGCTGAAACTCTTCTCACGAACCATAACACCAATTCCTCAGCCAGCCCCCAGTGACCTTTGTAAAGAGCTCCTACCAGGACTACCAAGGCCTCAGTGTAGCTCATAGCCATATTTGGGGGCATTGGATGTTACTAGTGGCTCATTTGCTCCTTTTCTACCCTCACAGCACCACTAATTGACTCATTCAGAAGGTAAAGTGATTTGTTAGGTCCCAGGAAGCAGCTCTATAATCCAGAGGCTGTAGGGTTTGTTTGTCCCTGCTTTGACCTTGTCTGAGCCAGTATGGCATTTTATAGTCTCTAGACTCTTAGCTTACATCAAAGTTATAGGCATACCTGCATCTCAGAAGGACATCAGATCTGTTAACTGCAACCCTGTTCCCATTTTGCATGGAAGCTGAGCCCAGTGGAGACAAAATATTATCCCAGGGAATGGAAATTTTAGCTTTTAGCCACTGTTTCCTGAGGTAGGGCATACATCTCATACATCTCATCATAGCCTACAGCAGCTGCCACGTGCAGGGCACTTCTGTTGATACAAGGCAGGCTGCCCCTTTTTACTATTCTGAATTTCCAATATCATATACTCTAGGCAGTCAAAACTGCCAGGTAGACACTGTTTCCCTAAAGCTCAGGGGGCATGTGTTCAGGTTGATGCTCTGCCACCATGCTTCCTGACTAGTTATACCTAGCCCTGAATATGGTCTCCAAAGGCCACAATCAAAAATGGCATCCTACACCTTACTGCTACATGATATCTACACACTGAAGGAACACCTGAGACATGTAAGGAATTAATGTGTCCTGTCCAACACTCAGTGCTTCCTTAAATGTTCCTGACCCAACTTTCTAACAAGGACATTTTTCATATTAGCCCCAATCTGCACCTCTGGAGACAGTCTATTAATCAGATCTTCCTTTACAGAGGACTCAGTCATTTGACTTCTGATCTCACTTTCAGTTCATCTCCCAGCTTAGAAGTCTACAACCTTGTCCAGCTGAATACTGCCCACTACACACAGTGATGACCAAATGGAGCATCTTATTCAGTGGCTCAAAGGGAACCTATCATCAGCATCTGTGTGCCTCTACAGAGTTCCTCATCATCGCAGGGTTTGTTTTCAACACTTTGCTCCTTCTCTCTAATCAGAGCACCTGCACTGTATGCCTATATCTCCCTGTACTACCAACCTGAAGCTCCACAAACTGCATAGTACTGATGCTTCCACCACCCTCATGTCCACTTGACCTTGAGCCGTCAAACCTACCAGACTGCCCTGTGGATCAGAGCTGAGAAAATAATAAAGACAGGTATTACTCACTTTAATTCACTTCCTTCCCTAGGAATTAACAAGCATTCTCTGAGTTTTACTTCTAACCTGTTCCCATGCCAGTCCAGCTCTTCTCAGCTCTTGGCTCTTGACTTTGCCATCATTTGAGGCACTGCTCCTCTCCTTTGGATTCTCTGAATGAACTTGGTTTTCTGGACTTGACCCATTGAGTTCTTAAGGCAAAGTCACTGCTTTCAGAACACTGACTGGTACTTCAGGACCTATATCAGGCATCACGGGTTAGGTCAGGCTGTGATGACAAACAATCCTAAAGTCTCAGAGACTTAATACAGCAAAAGTTTGTCACTCTTTCTCTATGTTCATTGTGATTCAGCAGGGGCCTCTCTCAGTAGTTACTCAAGAGACCCAGGCTGATGGAGGCTCCATCTCAACGTCTGCTACTTGATCACTGTGATACGAGAAGATGTGGAATATGATGTACTGGCTTTTAAAATACCTGTCCAGGCTGGGCGTGGTGACTCACGCCTGTAATCCCAACACTTTGGGAGGCCAAGGCGGGTGGATCACTTGAGGTCAGGAGTTGGAGACCACCCTGGCCAACATGGCAAAACCCCGTCTCTACTAAAAATACAAAAATTAGCCAGGCGTGGTGGCAGGCGCCTGTTATCCTAGCTACTCTGGAGGCCGAGGCAGGAGAATCGCTTGAACCTGGGAGGCACAGGTTGCAATGAGCAGAGACTGCACCACTGCACACCAGCCTGGGCAACAGAGCGAAACTCAGTCTCCAAAAAAAAAAAAAATCTGTCCAAAGCACATATGCTTCTCCTACATTTTACTGGCCAAAGAAAATCACATATCCATGCCTAACTTCAAAGGGGACAGAAAAGTGCCATCTATCATGAGTCTAGAAAAACTATTGGAGGATTTGGAATGACAGGTCCAGGACCTAAACCTTCGGATGGCCCATTTGCTGTCACCCCCTCTCAAGGACCAACCCAGTGCCTCAGTCCCCTCTGCCACTCCTTGTTCTCAGAAGGCACTTCCATTCCTTCACTGCTGTTCACTCATCTCATGTTGCCTCTACGACCTTGCTCCTGTTCTCTGTGTTGCCCCTAAGATTAACTCCCCAGTGTATGAACTATAATTTTGCCTTTGATTCTGATATTTGCCTTCTGGCTTGGACCACATAAACATGCGAAAGAGGTGCTTTGTCCACAAGCCATGCCTGGAACTCACCAAAGCCAGGTAAGTCCTTGTTTAGTCCTGCTTCTGACAGCAGAGGTTTAGACACCCAGAGTCCCAGGTCTTCCAGTTGGAGGACAAATACCAAAGCTTCCAGTTGGAGGACAAATACCAAATACAAATGTCCAAGGGAGGGTGCTAAGGCTGAGGTAAGTCAGCCAAACCCAGCTATCATGCAAAGAGCCAAAGACAAGAAACAGGATCCTGAAAGAAGGTCAGGGAGCTGGGAAACATGACAGTGAAGACTGGCAGGGAGGACACTGCAAACAGAAGCTCCTTAAACAGAGTCCCATATGCACACCTTGGGGTTTTCTAATGAAATGTGTTTAATCAAAGAAATACCTACACACAGTTTGTAAAATCAATTGGTTTTTCACGGCTGATAAAAATCACCAGTTCCCCCTGCCACCCTTGAGGCAATGCTTTTCTGCTTTTTTTTTTTTAGACGGAGTTTCGGAGTTTCGCTCTTGTTGCCCAGGCTGGAGTACAATGGTGCTATCTCAGCTCACTGCAACTTCTGCCTCCTGGGTTCAAGTGATTCTCCTACCTCAGCCTCCCGAGTAGCTGAGATTACAAGCATGTGGCACCATGCTGGCTAATTTTTTGTATTTTTACAAAATACATGGGGTTTCTCCATGTTGGTCAGGCTGGTCTCAAACTCCTGACCTCAGGTGATCCGACCACCACGGCCTCCCAAAGTGCTGGGATTATAGGCGTGAGCCACTGCGCCCGGCCTGCTTTTCTGCTTTTATCTGCTTCTTTTGAGACATATATTTCTCATATGTTAAGAAACGCTTATATACTTATTCTTGGATTTTTTTTTTTTTTTTAGTTTTAGACTAGTCTAGTCTATCCATTTGCCTTTCTGCTGTGAAATATGAAGAATTAACTCTCTAATGCCACTCACTACATAGCATTTGGTATGTGCTAGGCACTGTTCTTTGCCTAGGAAATACTAAATGCTATGTAGTGAGTGGCATTAGAGAGCTCCCTAGCCTAATCCCTATCCTCCCAATGTGGTTATAGCCCAAACTTCGTTATAGCCGTATTTGGTATTCAGATGATGATGATTATGTGAGTATTGTCATAAAGGCCCCAGAGCATAGTGATTAAGAGTCAGAACTCTGGAAATAAGTTACTTAGGTTTGAATCTTGCCTCTACCCCTAGCTGTGTTTGACAGACTGAATACTGTCCCCTCAAAAATGCCCACACCCTGATCCCCAGAACCTATGAATATGTTAACTTACATGGTAAAAGGGACTTTGAAGATGTGACTAAATTAAGGATTCTGAGATTGAGAGATTATCCTGGATTGCTAAGTGGGCCGAATCTAATCACAAGAGTCCCTGTTAGAGGAAGGCAGAAGAATCAGAATCAGAGAGAGTTGTAAGGACAGAAGCAGAGTCAGAGGGCGAGAAGATGCTATGCTGCCGGCTTTGAAGATGGAGGAAGAGGCCACTGGCCAGGGAATGCATGTGGTCCCTAGAAGGTGGAAATGACTAGGAAAGGGGTTCCCCCTAGAGCTCCAGAAGGAATACAGGCCTGCCAACACTCTGATTTTAGCTCACAGAAACCTCTTTTTGGCCTCCAGAACTATAAGACAATGAATTTGTATTGTTTTAAGCTATTAAGTTTGTGGTAATTTGTTTCAGCAGCAGGAGATTGATATACTGTGTAATATTTGACAAGTACCTTTACTTAACGTCTTTGCCAAATATTTCTGATCTGTAAAATGAGCTGCTGGGAGGTTTAAATGAGTAAATAAATGAAAGATGCTTAGAACAGTGCCTAGCACATACCAAATGCTGTATGTGTATTTTTTATTATTGTTTGTAGCTAAGCCACAAAGAGTAGTAGTATGATTACGTGCCTTTTCTTTTATCTTTTCCTGAACTGACAATGCCATCTTAGTCTTCCACGCATTTATCATTAACTCATTCCCAGCTATGAAATCACCTGTCAGTATTGCCATGGATTTTTTTTTAAGTGGTGACGTATCAGTTCCTGTTTTTCTGGAAGACATCACTGCTGGAGCACTCATCTCACTGCAGGCAGCCCGCACTCTATGCCTGCGGGACAGGTCTTGCCCCATTTACTGTCATGCTGAGAAATACCCCCCATTCTTCTCTTTTCTTAGCTCTCCTGCTTTCCTTAGTTATGTGTCTTCCTCTTTCTTGCTTTCTAATTTTGATGATGGTTTTGTGTTCTTGTGACATGGTCAGTCAGGTGCAGCCACAAGAGGAGGCACAGAAGAGGCTCATGAAAACAAAGCTTATTATACTTACAAGGCTTAGAGAGGGGATCACTGCATGCCACACAGGGTCGCAGCAGGAGGCACCAGGTTTTGGCTTGGTAGCCCAAGATAGGAACAAGGAAAAAGCCTAAGCTGGAACCTTAGTTGGGATTTCCTTGGGAAAGGCAAGGCTGGGTTTAGGAATGGCAAATTCAAATGATTTGGGTAGGCTCTAAGCTATAGGGATGGTCTCTAGCTGCCTGATACCTGGCTCTGGCCTGATTAAAGCAGATGAATATTTCTTCTTGGGGTCTGTGGGCCAGACAGAGAATGTATGGCTCCTGCTGAGCCCTTTGCCATCTCTAAGAATTGACTGGCCCCAGGAAGGGCAGTTTCTCCCCATATATATATATATATATATATATATTTTTTTTTTTTTTTTTTTTTGAGACAGGGCCTCACTCTGTCCTCCAGGCTAGAGTGCAGCGGCGCCATCACAGCTCACTGCAGCCTCCACCTCCCCAGGCTCAAGAGATCCTCTAACCTCAGCCCCACCCCACCCCCACCCCCAGTAGCCAGGACTACAGGCTTGCCCACCACACCGGCTAAGTTTTGTATTTTTTGTAGAGATGAGGTTTTGCTATGTTGCTAGTCTCAGTCTCCTGGGCTCAAGTGATCCATTTGCCTCAGCCTGATTTTTAAAGATGACAAACATCATTATATACAGAAAGTTGAAAATATACAAAATATACAATATGGTAGTGCATATCCTCCAGTAGCCCCTGATAAAGGGTATCTGAGAATTAGATTTCTTAAGACTTTGCTTTTCTGAAAATATCTTTATTCCACCCTCACACTGAATTGATAGCATGGCTGGATATAGATTTCTAGCTTAGAAATCATTATCCTTCTGAATTTTGATGGTATCGCACCACTGTTTTCTATCTTCCTGTGTTAGTTATGGAAAGTCTGATTTTCCTCTGATTCCTGACTTGTTTGCGTGTGACCTATTTCTTTCTGGAAACTTTTAGGATCTTGTCCTTATCCCTACAGCTTTGCAAGTGCTTTGACTTGAATTGCAGCTTTTAATAAAGAGTCAGACCCCATTTTTAATATTTGACTGCTGACAGCTTTTATTTATTTACTTATTTTTATTTATTTGAGATGGAGTCTGGCTCTGTCACCCAGGCTGGAGTGCAGTGGTGTGATCTCAGCTCACCGCAACCTCTGCCTCCAGAGTTCAAGCAATTCTCTTGCCTCAGCCTCCAGAGTAACTGGGATTACAGGCGTGCACCACCACACCCAGCTAATTTTTGTATTTTTAGTAAAGATGGGGTTTCACCATGTTGGCCAGGCTGATCTCGAACTCCTGACCTCACGTGATTCGCACACCTCAGCCTCCCAAAGTGTTGAGATTACAGGTGTGGGCCACCAAACCCGGCGAGCTGACAGCTTTTAATCACCATCCTCCCTCTTACCCTCTTGCCCTACATGTAGGCAAGTCAGTAAAAAAAAAGTGCACCCTCGTTTGGGAAGTTCAAATCTTGCAAGCCCTAACCTGTTAATGAACACCCTTACCCCAGCCCTACCTGCTAGCCACAATTAAACCCCAAACCAGCCACCCCTCCTGCCTCTCTCATTTGCTGACCTGCTTGGAAGCCTGAAGCATGGAAAATCTCATGATGTGTACAATACATCTCTTCGTGCCTTCTTGGTACTTGTGTAGTGTCATCAGGTTAGACATCTGAGTGCATTCCTCTTCTGCAGGAACACAGAACACCACCACTTACTAGCTGAATGATCTGCCTCAGTTTATCCATTTGTAAAATGGGAATAATAGCAGCACTCACACTGTTGTTTTGAAAATTAAATGGGGTTAATACATGTTAAGTTCTTAAAGTGATACCTGGCACACAGTTAAAATTTAACAAGTGTTACTTATTACTGGTGTGGGCCCTTTTTATTCAAAGTGTTGGACACTTGATGAATTCCTTCAATTAAGGGACTCAGATTATTTCAGTTAAGAGGCATTTTTTTTTTTGTTTTGAGACGGAGTCTTTCTTTGTCCCCCAGGCTGGAGTGCAGTGGCGGGATCTCGGCTCACTTCAAGCTCCGCCTCCCGGGTTCACGCCATTCTCCTGCCCCAGCCTCCCGCGTAGCTGGGACTACAGGCGCCCGCCAACACGCCCAGCTAATTTTTTGTATTTTTAGTAGAGACGGGGTTTCACTGTGTTACCCAGGATGGTCTCCATCTCCTGACCTCGTGATCCGCCCGCCTCGGCCTCCCAAAGTGCTGGGATTACAGGCTTGAGCCACCGCGCCCGGCCGAGGCATGTTTTTGATATTTAATTTATATCCTCCTCTCTTGGGGACTACTCTTTCCTTCTAGAACATTTATCATACTTTCTTTCCTATTTTCCATCTAACTTTCTTTTTTATTTTGCTTTATGAGACATTATAAAATTTCGTGTCTTTATCTTCCAGTTTTTCTGTGATCTTTAGATCCATTCTCGTGTTTAACTAGTCACCTGGTCATATAACTCATTTGCCAGTCTCTCCGGTGTTGTGGGAAGTCAGGGACCCCGAATGGAGGGACCCGCTGAAGCTGCAGCAGAAGAACATAAATTGTGAAGATTTCGTGGACATTTATTAGTTCCCAAAATTAATACTTTTGTAATTTCTTATGCCTGTCTTTACTGCAATCTCTGAACATAAATTGTGAAGATTTCATGGACCTTTATCACTTCCTCAGTCAATACTCTTATAATTTCCTATGCCTGTCTTTACTTTAATCTCTTAATCCCATCATCTTCATAAGCTGAGGATGTATGTTGCCTCAGGACCCTGTGATGATTGCATTAACTGTACAAATTGTTTGTAAAACATGCGTGTTTGAACAAAATGAAATCAGGGCACCCTGAAAAAGAACAGAATAACAGTGATTTTCAGGGAACAAGGAAAGATAACCATAAGGTCTGACTGCCTGAGGGGTCGGGCAGAATGGAGCCATATTTTTCTTCTTGCAGGGAGCCTGTAGACAGATGTGTGAGTAGGAGAAATATAGCTGAATTATTTTCCCAGCAAGGAATATTAATAATTGATAACCCTGGGGAAGGAATGCATTCCCAGGGGTAGGCCTATAGATGACCGCTGTGGGAGTGTCTGTCTTATGTGGTTGAGATAAGGGATGAAATACGCCTGGGTCTCCTGCAGGGCCCTCAGGCTAACTAGGATTGGATTGGAAATTCCAGCCTAGTGAATTCTAGTCAGACCGGTTGTCTGCTCTTGAACTCTGTTGCCTGTTAAGATGTTTATCAAGACAATGCGTGCCCAGCGGGACATGGACCCTCATCAGTAATTCTAATTTCACCCTTGCCTTGTGATCCTGCTCTGCCCTTTTGCCTTGTGATCTTTTATTGCCCTTTGAAGCATGTGATCTCTGTGACCACTCCCTATGCGTACATCCCTCCCCTTTTGAAATCCCTGATAAAAACTTGCTGGTTTTGCAGCTTGGGTTTGCCATCACGGTCCTACCAATATGTGATGATGCCCCAGGAGGCCCAGCTGTAAAATTTCTCTCTTTGTACTCTTTCTTATTTCTCAGACCAGCTGACACTTAGGGAAAATAGAAAAGAACTTACATTGAAATATTGGGGGCTGGTTCCCCCAATACTCTGGCAAGCTAAGTTTATCCAGATGACTATGTTCTATTCAGCTGGATGGAAACAGTGAGTGAAAGACTTCCTCGAAGTCTCTTGAGGGCAGAGACATATCCTTCTTTACTTCTTGCTCCTACCTGCTGTGTGGAATGTGGAAGCTCTGGAGTTTCTTACTTCCAGGCTGCTGATATGTGAGAGCAAAATAAAGCTCTAAATTTTGAAGAGTTTTTATTTTTAATTTCCAAGAATGCTTTTTTGTTCTCTGAATGTTTCTTTTTAAAAGCAGCATTTTATTCTTTTTTGGTGATACAGTATCTTATTTTTTTTTTTTTTTTTTTGAGACGGAGTCTCGCTCTGTCACCCAGGCTGGAGTGCAGTGGCGCGATCTCGGCTCACTGCAGGCTCCGCCTTCCGGGTTCACGCCATTCTCCTGCCTCAGCCTCTCCGAGTAGCTGGGACTACAGGTGCCCGCCACCACGCCCAGCTAATTTTTTGTATTTTTA
The DNA here is from genome assembly GCF_028878055.3 of Symphalangus syndactylus. NCBI lineage: Eukaryota > Metazoa > Chordata > Mammalia > Primates > Hylobatidae > Symphalangus > Symphalangus syndactylus. The sequence goes on from NC_072436.2 coordinate 69,206,575, forward strand.
GTAGAGACGGGGTTTCACCGTGGTCTCAATCTCCTGACCTCGTGATCCGCCCGCCTCGGCCTCCCAAAGTGCTGGGATTACAAGCATGAGCCACCGTGCCTGGCCTCAGTATCTTATTTTTAAAGAACATTAAGGGTTTTTTCCATTTTTCTCTGCTTCCTGAATTATTTCTGTTACCACTGAGTTAATTTTTTTCTGTATATTTATTTTGATCTTTGTCATTTATGTTAGAGGCTTTCCTCAATTTTCTGGTAATCATTAACTGTCTGTTTATATTAAAGAATGAGGCACTAGGCCTGGCGCAGTGACTCACACTTGTAATCCCAGGGCTTTGGAAGGCCAGCGTGGCAGGATTGCTTGAGGCCAGGAGTTTAGGACCATCCTGGGCAATATAACAAAACCCTATCTCAAAAAAAAAATAAATTATCAGGACATGGTGATGTACACCTGTATTCCCCATTATTTGGGAGACTGCGGAGGGAGGATCACTTGAGCCCAGGAGTTTGAGACTGCAGTGAGCTATGATGGTGTCACTCTATTTCCACATAGGCAATAGAGCGAGACCCTGTCTCAAAAAAGAAAGAAAAAAAGAATGAGGTACTATAAAGATAACAGTGTGTAATGGGGCTTGTTGACTAGTTGGTCTCTCCACAGGGAATAAGGTGGGATCCAGAAATTTCTTGGGTACTTCTAAATGCCAGTATCTCTAGGTATTTTATCATGGGTTAGTCAATGTCCCCATAGAAGATTATTTGCCTAGCAATATAAGCCTGGGTGCTTGGACTGATTAAGTCATAGATGAGTGGATGATGGTGCCCCGAAAGAAGTGTTGAAGTGTTCAAGTGGAAATTGCCCAGGGTTAGTGATCCTCGGTTGCAGAAGTCCTCCTGATTCTAGCATGAATGGATAATACAACTTTCTTGAGAGAGGAGTCAAAGACTCTTCTCTTTTTCACATTCTTCTTGGGGTACCTGAAGATGTCTAGAAGAATCTTTTGGTTGGCTGTTGGTGTATCCACTGATTTCTTTATCTCCCAGCTTATCTCATTTTCTTTCAGGAGCCTCTCTAGGTTGTGAGAGGAGACCAAAAACCAACTAGATATCCACTCCACTTTAAAGCTTTGTCTGGTTAAATAAAATGAACCTTATAAGAAATGCTTAGCTCTTTTTGGAAAAAGTGATCTGTCTCTGTAATAATCTCTCCATACCCAGCAGTGCTTCTTTCCCTAAGGTGGCTTTCAGGAGTATGGTAAGAGAGGGCTTATGAGATCTTATAGCTTTGAAAAATAAGCTCTCTAGTACCAGATGGTATACTTGCACAATCAGAAATATAGTCCCCAAGTATTAAAGGACATTATCAATATAGAGAAAGGGCAACTCACAGGATATTTGCAAATCGTATATTATCTGATAAGGGATTAATGTCCAGAATATATTTCTTTAAACCCCTACAACTCAAAAAGAAAACAATCTGATTCAAAAATAGGCAAGGGACTTGAATAGACATTTCTCCAAAACAGAAGTACAAGTCGCCAATAAGCACAAAAAAAGATGCTTAACATAACTAATCATTAGGTAAATGCAAACCAAATGGAGTGGTAGCTCATGCCTGTAATCCCAGCAGTTTGGGAGGCTGAGTTGGGAGGATCATTTGAGTCCAGTCACAAGACAACCCTAGGCAACAAAATGAGACCCCATATCTACAACAAATTTAAAAATTAGCTGGGCATGGTGGCACATGCCTGTAGTCCTAGCTACTTGGCAGGCCAAGGTGGAAGGATTGCTTGAGCCCAAGAGTTGAGGCTGTAGTGAGCCATGATCATGCCACTGAACTCCAGCTTGGGTAAAAGAACAAGACCCTGTCTTGAAAAATAAATGAAATAAAATTGCATTCTGAGTTATGGGAAAAATAAAATAAAATGCAAACCAAAACCTTGATAAGGTACCATTTCACACTCATTAGGATGGCTATTATTTAAAAAAAAAAAACAGAAAAGAAACTACTGTTGGCAAGTATGTGTAGAGATTGGAACCTTTGTACATTGTTGGTGGGAATGCAAAATGGTGCAGCCACTGTGGAAAATAGTATGGTGGTTCCTCAAAAAATTAAACATAGAGTTACTATATGACCTAGCAATTCCACTTCAGGATATATACCCAAAATAATTGAAAGCAGGCCCTTGAACAGATATTTGCATACCAACCATTATTCACAATAGGCAAAAGATAGAAACAACCCAAATGTCCATCAATGGATGAATTGATAAACAAAATAGGACATATACCTATAATGATATTACTCAGCCTTAAAAAGAAAAGAAATTCTGATACTTAAACGTGGGAGACATAAAGCCAAACACAGAAGGACAAATATTACATAATTTCACTTACATGTGATACCTAGAGCAGTCAAATTCATAGATACAGAAAACAGAATGGTGATTTCCAGAGGCTGGGGTAAGGGGAGAATGGGGAGTTAGTGTTTAATGGGTACAGAATTTTTGTTAGGAATGATGAAAATGTTCTGCAGGTGGATTGTGGTGATGATTGCACAAAAATGTGAATGTACTTACTGTAAATGAACTGTACACTTAAAATAGTTAAGATGGTAAATTTTATATATATTTTACCACAATTAAATTTTAAAAAATGAAATGATGTGCCGGGCGCGGTGGCTCACGCTTGTAATCCCAGCACTTTGGGAGGCCGAGGCGGGCGGATCACGAGGTCAGGAGATCGAGACCACGGTGAAACCCCGTCTCTACTAAAAATACAAAAAAATTAGCCGGGCGTGGTGGCGGGCACCTGTAGTCCCAGCTACTCAGAGAGGCTGAGGCAGGAGAAGCGCGTGAACCTGGGAGGCGGGGCTTGCAGTGAGCCGAGATCGGGCCACTGCACTCCAGCCTGGGTGACAGAGCAAGACTCCATCTCAAAAAAAAAAAAAAAAAAAAAAAAAATGAAATGATGTAATCTTCAAGGTTGAAGATTTATTGCCCTAATAGCAATAGGATGTGGGGAAGGGTGATGGGCTTCTCTTGCCTCCCTCCCTCTCATTGACATCATCTCCTACAACTTTATAACTGGTTTTTGTCTCATATCTGTCCCTGCACACCGTGACCAGATACCCACATTGCTACCTCATTCCTTCATTGTCTTTTGGCTTCCATAGTTTCTGATAAGAAATTTGCTGTAATTCTTATCTATTTTTTCCCCTCTGTATGTTTCCCAGCCCCTTCTTGCTCTTCACTTCTTCACATCTCTGTTCAATGGTCTTTCCTCAAACAGCTATTAAACTAACCATTCTACTTAAAATGGCCATATTTTTTTTCTGCCTGCTTTTAAGACTTTTCTCTTTATCACTGGTAATAGCCAGCCATGAATTAATAATAGATGGCACCAGTGGTAGGAAGTGAGACAAGAGAAGTTCATCAACCCTTCCTTACATCCCATTGCTATCCTGATAATAAAGGTTCATTCCCAAGGAGTATTTCTGACTGTTCAAGGACACCATGTGGACCTGAAGAGCCTGTTTTTCAAAGCTATGGATTGTGTAAACTTTCTCTCATCATACACCTGAAGGCCAATTCAGGGAAAGAAGCAGTGGAGGGTATGGGGATGCTATCTTAGAGAGAGATTTTTTTTTTCTAAAAGACACATGTTTCTTGCAGCCTTCATTTAACTTATGTAATCGAATAAAGCTTTAAACCAGAGTAGGCAGCCCTAAATGGATGTACACGTAACACACAACTTCAAAATACATGGAGCAATGTGAATAGTGATCCTGGAATTGTGCACTGTAGTGGCTCTGCTTATTAGCCCCTTCCCACTCTTCACTTCTTCACATTATTCACATCTCTGTTCAGTGCTGTTTCCTCAAACAGCTCTTAAACTAACCATCCTACTTAAAATAGCCATTTCCCCAACCATCCCATAACTCTGCTTTATTTTCCTTTGTAGCATTTATTCACAACATACCATTTTATTATTTATTGGTTACTTTTCTGTTGTCAGTCTCCTTCACTACAGTATAAACACCATGGGTGCATCTTCATTGTCTTATTCATATCATATACCCAGTTCCATGATCAGAGCCTAGAACATTCATAGTAGATGCTAAATAATATTTGTTGAATGAATGTATTTTTGTATTTACTTGTTATATTATTTAATATGAAGTATGTATTAGTCCATTCTCACATTGCTATAAAGAACTACCTGAGACTGAGTAATTTATAAAGAAAAGAGGTTTAATTGACTCACAGTTCCACAGGCTGTACAGGAGGCATGGCTGGGGAGGCCTCAGGAAACTTACAATCAGGGCAAAGGGGAAGAAAGCACGTCTTCACATGGTGGCAAGAGGGAGAGAGAACTAAGGGGGAAGTGACACACACTTTTTTACCATCAGATCTTGTGAGAACTCACTCACTATCACGAGAAGAGCAAGAAGGAAATCTGCCCCCATGATCCAATCACCTCCCACCAAGTCCCTCCCCCGACATTAGGAATTATAATTTAACATGAGATTTGGGTGGGGACACAGAGCCAAACCATATCAAAGTATACAGCTAATATTTATAATTGTTTTTGAGTTTATCTTCTTCATTTTTATATTTTTTCCATTCATTCTGCAATCCCTTAACCTTGTGTCATGTATACAGTCAGTTTGAGAGGTGGGGGGGAGAGAAAAATGTATAAAGTAAGAGCTCCACAAAGAAATCCCCACTTCCTGTGGAATACATTTCAAAGTCTTTTGCAAGGAGATTGGACATTCTAAATCCAAGGGGGGAAATAGGTTTTGTTTTAATTTGTATTTATTTATTTATTTTTTTTTGAGTCGCAATCTCACTCTGTTGCCCAGATTGGAGTACAGTGGTGCGATCTTGGCTCACTGCAACCTCTGCCTCCCGGGTTCAAGTGATTCTCCTCCCTCAGCCTCCCGAGTAGCTGGGACTACAGGCGCCTGCCACCACGCCCAGCTAATTTTTGCGTTTTTAGTAGAGACGGAGTTTCACCATACTGGCGAGGCTGGTGTAGAACTCCTGACCTTGTGATCCGCCCGCCTCGGCCTCCCAAAGTGGTGGGATTACATGCGTGAGCCACCGCGCCCGGCCAAGTTTTACTTTTTTAAAGCACTCAAGAAGTTCGGTTTGTTTCTAGAAACGTGGAAGCATCCGTCTGCTTCCTTCCAGCGTCCCTTTGCTTCCTTCCAGCCTCCCAAGGAGCCCAATTCCTTAATTTTCCCTACAGAGAATAGCACCAGGTCCGAAGCAGCCTGAATCAAAGCTCCTCCTTTGGTAATTGACAGCTGGGGGAAATCCTACTGAGGCCCACCCCCACCCTCCTCCTTGCTAGGCTGACAGGCAAAACTCGGTGGCAGTGGCTTCCAGCTCAGCCAATAGAAGATGCGGGGGCAAGAGCCTGTGTAAACAAACCCAGAGTGCGGCGCCTTGGTCTCCTCCCCCACGAGTGGGCCGGGCGCATCCTTGGCCCAATGCCTATCCCAGGCTACCGTAGCGTCCTTTCAGCCAATCAGAGCCGGCGTCTCCCACAAGGAGGTGTTCCACCACAGGAAAAAAATGAAGGAAGAGAAAAGACAGACATTAAAACCAATCAGAAGCTGAAACTTCTGAGGGAGTGGGCGGGCACCGCTTCATATTTAGACCAATAAAAGCCACATATGCCATTCTAGGCGACCGAACGGCATCTTCTTTGGCCCAATAGACGAATGGGGCGGTGCCCGGCAACCAATGGCTTGGGTTCGGGGGCGGGGCGAGGAGGCAGTGTGCAGTAAGAGATAACCTGGCAAGTGGTAGTGGCGCTTCTCGGGTGCTGTGCTTCACGTTTTGGTACTAAAGGCCGAGACGGTTCTGGCGACGGCGACCTCTACGGCAACGGCTTAAGCTCTCGGCGGAGTGGCAGAGTACGATCTGAAGGAGGGGCTTCTGGTCAGCCCAGGTGGGCTCGGGTGCCCGGGCTGCTGGGGACAGGACTCGAGGGAAAAGCCGTTCTCCCGGCTCTGGGGGCGCCCTGCGCCTCCCTTTCTGCCGCCGTCGGGGCTGTGAGGGGCGGCATGCGCCTGCCCGAGCTCCTGTAGGGAGGGAAAGCGCGCGGGGTCCCACGTCGCGGCCATCGGCGAAAAGGGGCGTCTGCTGGGGTCAGCCCCTGCCCCTCGGGGGCGATAGGGAGTTTTCGTCCCTTTCCCCCCCGCACAGGTGCTCTGTCTCCCCCGCACCCCCACCCAAGTTCCTGACTCCCCTCTGCGTCCTCTTAACACTCGAACCGGATTCTTGGCCTGAGTCCCATTGCTACCCAGGTGCAACAATGCTAGGCAAATTGACCCGCGCTGCATCCCCCGCCCCTCTCCCCGGCCTGGAGGGGGAGGGATTGCGCGTCGTGCCCTTCCCCCATTCGCGGGCCCCTGCGCGTCCTCTGCCTTTTTATACTTGCTCCATCTCCCCCTTGACTCCAGCCCTCATTCTTCATGCCTCATTTGCCTGGGAAACGTTCGCCACTTCTCTTGTGCCTTGCGGTCCGTGAGTGAGTCCATCACCCCCTACCAACCCCTAAATTCCATTCTCATCTCTCCAGAAAACTAGCATTTTCCACTTGCCTCTTCCAGGCAGCTGGAAGGTGAACTGAGAGAGGCAGAATAAGCCGAACAGGGAGTTTGGCAAGGTTGGGAACTTTCATCGGTTTTGTTCACGGTAAACTGTTTTTGCCTTCCTTAAGATGGCATTTGACCATTATACCCGCTCTAGAATCTTTGTCCTAATGCAGTTCTTTTGGTGGTAATTGCTGAAAATGCAGTTGAAAAGGGCTAACTAGAAGCAAGGGATTTAAATTTTGTTACTATTATTTTAAGTAAATTGAATTGGATTATACTTTAAACAGCTTAACTGGGGTTTCTGGGAGTTTGTAGTGTAAGGGCCTGGCTACCCTACTTTGTCATAAAATACAGAACATAGTTGTACAGCACAGTGTGATGTGATCACACCCAACCTATGAATGGATAATAACAGCATTGAATCTGTTGAAAAACAACATTCCCTATTCCCTCTTCACCTTCATAGTATATTCGTTTGGTTTCTAGTAATGTCGGTTCTAGCTATATGTTTTTAGATAATAGTACAAACTATGTTGTACCTAAGTAAAATTATACCAACAATTTTATGGGGAAAAGCTAATGCACTGCTCTTAGTTTTGATTAAGATTTTAGACGTTTGAAAATATAAATTCAGATATTGGACAGTGAGGGTTTTATTTTGAAAGTTGGAGGAGATTGAAGTGTTGGGGTAAGACTGATAGGCTGCTTTGGCTACTTGTGTATCGGGGTGGGGAGAATATACAAGTTTTCAAAATCTTGTAAATTCTCACAGTGCTTAGTTTCCTGACTTTACAAAAATTGGAATTGTTTTTCCTAGCTTTCAGTGGAGAAATGTAAGCTATGAGTTTAACGTCATGTTCACTGTGTTTTGGCCAGGATTTTGCAAGCTTTTGTGGAAAAAATGATACTGCTTTCTTTATCCTGTTTGTAATGTATGTATCAATATGCTTCCTTGTATTTTACTGTGGTAAAATTGTATCTTGCATATAAAGAAAAAAGTCTATTATGGTGAATTAAAAGAAATCTTTACTCTGAGGTGGCAGCCTTGTCTAGTGGACCATATGTTTAAGCCTTGTTAATAAATCACACTAGAGCCTAGCACAGTGGTGTGTGCCTGTAATCTCAGCCACTTAGGAGGCTGAGGCAGGAGGATTGCTTGAACCTAGGAGTTTAAGACCAGCCTGGGCAACATAGTGAGACCCCATCTCAGTCAATCAACCAATCAATCACACTAAAAAGAGCAAGATCTTAAAACTGTTCCAACAAATGTCTGGGTGTCTAAAACAATGAAAAGAGTTTATGACAGAGTTACAGCAGTCATCAGAGAAAAATCCTGGACAAATTGCAAATCTGTAACAGTTGTGAATTGCTATGACTGCAGCTGAAAACCAAAGTTATTTTTGTACAGCCTTTTTTGGGAGTATTTGTGTTTAATAATAACTTGTTTGCAAATTTAGAAGACTCTAGCTATGATTTCTTCTTAGAGACCTTGACCTTGAGGAGCTCACAGTTTAATGGAAGAGAGAACTAGAAACCAATAATTAAATGCAGAGAATGAGGTTCTGCAGTACAAGGTATATACAGGGTGCAGAGAAGCACGATGGCACTGTGTTCTGACCTCATCTCCTACTGCTCTAGACTTCCTGAAGTGCCATTTCCTGAACCTACCTGTTTTTTTCCACCATCTGGACCTCTCTCTGTAGGCACCGTTCTCTCTCCTTGCAAGCCTTTTCCACACCTTATGTGCTTGGTGAAATCCTGTTTCTTCAAAATCTTGAAGCCTGCCTCTGCCTCATCCAAATAATTGTTTTGCCTATTTCTCTGTTATTTCTTTATAAATAATTATAGTCAATTCTCATTATTTGCAGTAGTTATATTCTATAAAGTTGCCAAGAACACTGAATTATCAAATATTCAACCCTTGTCCCCAGGGAAAATATATACATATATATATATATATATATATATATCTCACATAGATTACAAAATTCCTAAAAGCAACTCATCCTGGTAGATTGAATTTTCTTTACAAAAAGTAAAGGAAGTACAGAAGTGTTAAGCGATTTGCCTGAGGCCACTCCACTAACAGGTGCCAGAGTTAAGATTCAGACTCGTCCAGATGGCCCCAGAGCCAGAGCTTCTTGCACTACACTGCACTGCCCTCTGCTGTCTCTGTCCTCTGGTCATCTTTGTATGAGAGCTGAGACAAGACTGAGGGTCACCTTATTTGATCTTAGCTTGGGACTTGGGCAAACAGTGACATATTTTTCACTACTGTGTGTATATCGATGAGTCACCTTGAAAGCTCCACAGGTATTTGGGGATTACAAAGACATTTTAGCAAGTAAGCAAATTTGCAAATATGAGATCCACAAATAATGAAGATGAACTGTATTTGTAAGTGACTGCTAGGGTCTGTTTCATGATAAGCCCTTCCCCCAACAATGTGGACTATTTCTTTAGCTTATTTCATAGTTTGTAGATTTATTCATAAATTTATTCATATATATTCATTTGTTCAGTTTGTTCATTTATCATATATTAAGCACTTACCATAAATCAGACTCGGCTGGGCGCGGTGGCTCACGCCTGTAATCCCAGCACTTTGGGAGGCTGAGGCAGGTGGATCACGAGGTCAGGAGTTCAATACCAACCTAGCCAGGATGGTGGAACCCTGTCTCTACTAAAAATACAAAAAAATTAGCCAGGCATGGTGGCAGGCGCCTGTAGTCCCAGCTATTCAGGAGGCTGAGGCAGAGAATTTCTTGAACCCAAGAGGCGGAGGTTGCAGTGAGCCGAATCGCATCACTGCACTCCAGCCTGGGCGACAGAGTGAGACTCCATTTCAAAAAAAAAAAAAGTCTCTTTTTTTTTTTTTTTTTTTTTTGAGATGGAGTTTCGCTCTTGTCGCCCAGGCTGGAGTGCAATGGCACAATTTCAGCTCACTGCAATCTCTGCATCCTGGGTTCAAGCAATTCTCCTGCCTCAGACTCCAAGTATCTGGGATTATAGGCTCACACCACCACACCCAGCTAATTTTTGTATTTTTAGTAGAAACAGGGTTTCACCATGTTGGCCAGGCTGGTCTTGATATCCTGACCTCAGGGGATCCACCCACCTTGGCCTCCCAGAGTGCCGGGATTACAGGTGTGAGCCTCTGCATCCAGCCTCAAACTCTGCTTTAATCTGTGTTGAACAAGCTGGAGATTAAGGTCCTGCCTTGTGGATTTTATATTTGCCTAAGAAAGACAGATAAGAGCTAAGTCAGGAGCTCTGGGGAAAGGCCCAGGTTGGAATTATAGATTCACTTGACCAAGGTAAACCTGGTGTGCCTGCTCCTACTTCACATCCCCAGACATACTTCCAGAACATTTCTTTTGCATTTTTGTGTAAAAACTCTTCCTTTTGAACCTCTCTCCATTGTCGCATGTCAACCTCTACTTGTCTTTTGTTGATTTTGAGGCCACTTGCCCAGTAAGTGGCAGGATATTATAGAAGAATCATGCTGACCTGGGTCTTTGAATTCTGGTTCTGCTACCTACCAACTGAGTTCCTTTGGTCAAGCTCTTGGACTTTTGAGCCTGTTTCCTAATTCCAAAAGTGGTATATGATGTGCTAGTCCCTGGTGGGTTGCAAGAAAGAGGCACACACATATCAGCTTTGGTGATGAGGGCTGAATGTAAACTTGGATGGAAAGTCATCTAAGCAGCCATATTGTCTCTTGGCCCTAGTACTTTCAAAACAGAACATTAATTTAGCAGTATTTAGTATTTGAGCTCTGAAGACCTGCCCTCTTTTCCTTTGTTCACTCAACATTTGTATTTTCCAAGAGAGAATATCTGATTGGATTAGTCTGTCACCTTCTAAAAACAGAAGGCCCCTATTAGGGAGAATTTTGAGCTATGCCATGTCCTTGGTGATTGATCTCCCCGAAGTTCAGCCTATATGTTGTCCTTAGCTGAAGTACTGAGCCCTGATCCAGTCACTTGTGGCCAAAGAAGTAAGATTGGTTTTATGCATTATCAGTCACACAGATATGCTACAGATATGCTTTTTTGTGTATGCCACAGTCACACAATAGTTGTATTGTGTCTGGAGTTGGTTCCTACCTGTGGGTTCATGGCCTCACTGACTTTAAGAATGGAGCCCCAGACCTCGGTGGTGAGTGTTACAGCTCTTAAAGATGGTATGGACCCAGAGTGAGCAGTAGCAAGGTTTATTGTGAAGAGTGAAAGAACAAATCTTCCACAGCCTGGAAGGGGACCCCAGCAGGTTGCCACTGCAAGCTCCGGTGGCCAGCTTTTTTTCCCTTATTTGTCCCCTCCCATGTTCCGTTTCTGGCCTATCAAGAGTGCCCTCTTTTCAATCCTCCCCACGATTGGCTACTTTTAGGATCCTGCTGATTGGTGCATTTTACAGAGCACTGATTGGTGTGTTTTACAGAGCGCTGATTGGTGCATTTTGCAGAGCGCTGACTGGTGCATTTTATAATTCTCTTGTAAGACAGGAAAGTTCCCCAAGTCCCCACTGGACCCAGGAAGTCCAGCTGTCCTCACCTCTCACTATGACTGTAGCATATTTTAAAAGAACCCTTTGGAGAGTTTCTTTAGAAGACGATTGAAAGTATAGCAGTTCTAGAGTTTCATGGCCTTTTGTCCAATTTAAATACTTACCTAATATAATCATAGATAATTATTAATAAAGAGTCTAACAAGGTAATTGCCACATGTCAGATATTCAATACATCTCCCTTTTGGTGTTGCATTTAGTATTATAGTGTGGTTATTTGTTCATATGGCTGTTTTTCATACTAGACCATGAGCTCTTTGAGGGCAGGGTCTGCAGTTTCAACTGTAGGAATTCTGAACTCTTACTGAAAGAATGGGAGGATAGAAAGGCTTCCCAGAGAAGGTATTATTTAAGCTGATTCTTTAAGAGTGAGTAGGAATGCTTTCCAGGTAAATAAAACCTTCAGACATCATTCCAAACAGAGACTAGCAGGTGCAAAGGCACAGAGATATAGAGATGGTGAAGTTTACTTATGTGCTGTTTGTATTAAAAATACAAAGAGCAGGCCGGGCGCGGTGGGTCAAGCCTGTAATCCCAGCACTTTGGGAGGCCGAGGTGGGGGGATCACGAGGTCAGGAGATCGAGACCATCCTGGCTAACACAGTGAAACCCTGTCTCTAGTAAAAATACAAAAAATTAGCCGGGCGTGGTGTCGCGCGCCTGTAGTCCCAGCTACTAGGGAGGCTGAGGCAGGAGAATGGCGTGAACCCAGGAGGCGGAGCTTGCAGTGAGCCGAGATGGCGCCACTGCACTCCATCCTGGGCGACAGAGCGAGACTCCATCTCAAAAAAAAAAAAAAAAAAAAAAATACAAAGAGCAAATAGAAACAAAAATTAAAAATCATCTAGAGGAAAAACTATGAATGGGCTTGGCCAGAGGGCATGTCACAATTGAGTTAGCTATGACCATAGATACTCAGTAATGGATGGAAGTTTTAGGGAAAGAGTATAACATTCTCAGGTTGTTGGCAGAGTATCTAGAACAATTTAGACATACAGGTAATTGAATTCTGGGAATGATTACACTGTAGGGAAATCATTTACTTCTTCTCTGCCTGTGAAGCATATATGTGTTGCACACTGTTCAAGGTCCTGAAAATGAGACTTCTTCTCAAGGAGCTCATGAGCAATCAAGGGAGACAGATGGGTGAGCAGCTGATTATCATGTGACAAGTGAGGTAATAGAGGTATAACAAAAATACTATCTAAACAAGAAGAAAGGAATAATTAGTAATATATGGAGTGCTGGGGAAAGATTTCTCAAATGAAGCTGGCTGGGTGTGATGATGGCTCATGCCTGTAATACCAGCGCTTTGGGAGGCAGAGGTGGGAGAATCCAGGAGTTCAAGACCAGCCTGGTCAACAGAGCAAGACCCTGTCTCTATATTTGAAAAAATAAACAAATATTTTTTAAAAATGAAGTGATATTTGAGCACTCTGGAGCACTATACACATATAGGACAGACTGAAGGAATGTTAACTTAATTTGTTAACAAATTATGTTAATTTGAGTTAACATTTTTAAACATTTTATATTGCAGAAATAGTACATATTCACTGTTGTGAAATTAGAAATAATTGATTGGCAAGGAGCAGGGGACTACAAAGCACTCCACAGATCCACCATACTGAGACAGTGGTTAGTGCTTTGATGGGTTTATTTTATACTTTCTATGCATATACATGTATTGTATACATACATATGCATGGTTAAATAGAAATGGTTCATCCTAGGTGTTCTGTTTATCCCTTTATTTTTATGAAATAAATCCCCAAAGAGTACATTTGCTTTGTCCAAGGGAATCTTTTGTTATATGCTGCTGTACATAATGAAAACTGAAAAAGGGGCTAACATTTCAGCCTAGTGACCATGTGGGCTTGTAGTGATTTAAATAGAGGCCTCATGAGAGGCACCTTTGGAAATGAATTTGGTGTGTGTAGGTGGTTATGCTTGGCATCATTTTTTGTACTAGTATGATAGGGATGACTTCAGTGCCTGCCATCAGGGAACTGGTTAAGTAAACTGTGGTACATCCAAATGATGGAATACTGTGTAGTTGTAAAGAATGAGAAAGACCTATGTATTCATGTGGAAGAACTAGATATTGTGTGTGTTTTTAAAAAAGGAACAAGGAATGGTATATGGATGGTATAGTGTATATGGTATGCTACTTTTTGTGTTGAGAGAGAAGAGTAGAATAAGAATATACATGTGTTTGCAGAGATAACTTATGAAATGATATATAAGAAACCAATTAAAAGTGTTTGGCTGTGGAGGGAGAATAGGACTATGAATGGGATTTTGCCACATACATTTATAGATAGTCATATTTTAAATTTTTTTGAACTACGTATTTGCACACATTACCCTTTTAAAAATAAGTGAATGAAGGAATGAAGTGGGATTGTGAGTACGAGATAAGAAAAAGGTCCTATGGGGTTGCCCATCTTTCTAGTACCCAGAGAATATTAATACATAGCAATAGCAGCAAAAATTGGAAGAGTAGCCCCAGGAAGGTGGGGAATCAGCCTTTCCGTTGTCTTTTCCTCAATTTCATATATTTTAAAAAATACTCTGAGAACAGTAAAACAATTTAAAACACAAATGTTTCCAGAACCTGTAAAATAAAAGGAATATAGGGCAGCTTTGTGTAGTGCACATCCCGAAAATGGGCTGATTCACCTCAAGAGGCAGACAGTCAAGCTCTCTAGCCTACATGGGATACATACATGAGAAAAATAAGAAAAACAAAAGAAATGTAAAAATAAATGAAAGTAACACTTATCCCTGATTATAAAGGAAATCACATTCTTTTTACAATAATTTAACAAAATATAAAGAAAAACCTTTAGGCTGGGTGCAGTGGCTCACGCCTGTAATCCCAGCACTTTGGGAGGCCAAGGTGGGCGGATCACGAGGTCAGGAGATTGAGACCATCCTGGCTAACATAGTGAAACCCTGTCTCTACTAAAAATACAAAAAAAAAAAAAATTAGCCAGGCGTGGTGGCGGGCGCCTGTAGTCCCAGCTACTCAGGAGGCTGAGTCAGGAGAATGGTGTGAACCCGGGAGGCGGAGCTTGCAGTGAACCGAGATCGCTCCATTGCACTCCAGCCTGGGCGATAGAGTGAGACTCTGTCTCAAAAAAAAAAAAAAAAAAAAGAAAAACCTTTAATTCTGGCACTCAAAACATTCTGGTTTGTTGCTTTTTATACTTTTTTTATGCATATAAACATTTTTAAAAGTAGAATCATAAAATATAGTCTTGTCACATTATATTTTGGACATGTTTCTGTGGCAGTAAATATATCCTGGCATCATCATTTTTAATAGCTGGCTGTATATTAAGTGAATCATTGCCACTCCAGAGGTGAATTTCCTTATATATACATTTTAATGGACTTGAGCAAGCATTTTTGGACTGAATTCATAGAAGTAGAATTTCTGGAGGAAAATAGCAAAAAAGCAGTTTTAGGGTTTTTAATAGAAATGTTCAAATTATCCTGCAGGAAAATGGGTCCAGTATATACTCCCACCAACAGTGACGGAGTTCCAGTTTCCCCCTTCCATTTGTCATCTTTGCTCGTCTTTAAGCAGAAAATCTCATTGTTTTAATTACATTTTCTTTAATTTCTAGTGCTTTTGAGTCTTTTTTATATGCTTATTGGCCATTTTTATTCTTGTGGGAAGTGGCTTATTTCTCCATTATTTGTTTTTTTCTGAGTAATTTTATAAAATTATAAAATAATTTTATCTTTTTTATCACTTTTCTTTTTCTGAGTAATTTTAAAGATTTCTTTATAGGCTAAGGATACAAACCTTTTATCTGTCATTGAGGTTACCAAAACTGTCTCCCAGTAAGTAATTTGTCATTTTGCTTTATTTTTTCTTTCTCTTTTTGCTAGCCAAGCTCCAAAGTCACATTTCACTTTATTTTTATTGGGCTGAATGAAAGCATTTTAACTTAGTGATTTTAGTGTAAACAGGAGTAGGGCAGAATGTAATTATCTAGGTCTCGGTCTGTCACCCAGGCTGGAGTGCAGTGGCATGATCATAGCTCCTGTAGCCTCAAACTCGTGGGCTCAAGTGATTTTCCCGCCTCAGCCTCCCAGTTAGCTAGGACTACAGGTATATACCACCACACCCAGCAGATTTGAAAAATTTTTTGTAGAGATAAGCATTCGCTATGCTGCCCAGGCTGGTCCTGAATTCTCGACTTTAAGTAATCTCCCCCCTTGGCTTGCCAAAGTGCTGGGATTGTAGGCGTGAGCTACTGCTCCCAGCCCGAGAGCTTACTTTTGTTTGCTAGTGGTGTTCTTGGGATCTTTTCATATTTGAGGCTTTGTTGCTAGTGCTGAGGTATTACCTTCACCATCTGAGGTTTAAGGACTTTTGTTTTTAATGTTGAACAGATGGAACCGTTTAGTTCTGCATCTTTGCAGGTAACACAATGTGCCTACCAGGACTCTGCTTCATATCCATTGAAAGCAAGAAGCAATACAGTAAAACTTTGCCTGGGTAGAGGCTTTGAAAGAATGGAGTATTCTGGTTTAATTCTATTAACTTGGAAGTGTGAAGGTGAAAAAAATTCAAAACTCTAATTTCCTGTAGAATGCAATCCAAAAATATAGGCTGGGCATGGTGGCTCACACCTGTAACCCTAGCACTTTGGGAGGCCCAGGTGGGCGGATCACCTGAGGTCAGGAGTTTGAGACCAGCCTGACCAACATGGTGAAATGGTGAAACCTTGTCTCTACTAAAAATATAAAAATTAGCTGGGCCATGGTGGTGGACTCCTGTAATCCCAGCTACTCGGGAGGCTGAGGCAGGAGAATCACTTGAACCTGGGAGGTGGAGGTTGCAGTGAGCCAAGATCATGCCACTGTACTCCAGCCTAGACGACAGTGAGACTCTGTCTCAAAAACATTAATATATATATGTATATATATAGCCAATAATTCCACTTTTCTTCTCTTAGTAAGTTTGGACATTCAGATCTACTTGGTGTTTTATTATAGAACTCCTAGTGTGCCTGAGACTTACATTGTGAAATCCTTTTCTAAAACTTTAGATGTAAGAGGATGTAAATGGTATAGTATCAGAGCAGGCTGGATGAGAACTGACACCTGTAAATGCACTAAGTCTCTGATTGCCATTTGCTCTTATTTAACTCATAAAAATAAAACACATTGGATGGAGGGTGAGAGTAGAAAGGAGATATATGTCTTAATTGGATGTCATTATTTCATATCAAGATAGAACATACAGTACCCCTGGCTTTGGGCCTACAGAAAGAAACACATTTTTCTAAGTCCTATATGCCAGAGGTTCTTGAACACCTGGAGGGCTTATTGCAACACAGATTGCTGGGCCCTATTCCAGAGTTTCTGATTCATCAGGTCTAGGGTGGGGCCTGAGAATTCGCATTTATAACAAGTTTTCAGGTGATTCCGATGCTGCTGGTCCAGAGACTACATTTTTGAGAACCATTCTTGTATACTAAATGTAGAACTCCAGAAGAAAGCTCTTTGGGTCTGGGATGAGAAGCACACAGGTTATGGAGCAAATCATGACAGATTCAACCCTTGATCCCAGCCTAGTGTGGAGTTCAGGTTACAAGCAATACACAGGGATATAACACAATTCTTGTTTTTTTATGATTGGAAGTCATAGCCAAGTATCTAGTGAGAAACTCCGTTTCATTTGCAAGGCTTAGAGAGGCCAGGAGATTCTAGTCAAATAGGATTTAGTGATTAACTCCATGAAAGTAGGAGTTATTTATGTCCTTTTTCTCTCCCCCATCACTTAGCATTTAGCCTTACTTTAGAAGGGCCTTGTATTTTTTAAAACTGGTAAAGAGCTTTGAGTGCTTGTTAAATTGAAACCTTTGTGTGTTTTTAAAGATATTAGACATGTTTCTTGAGATTATTTTAAATAGTAATGTAGGAGAATAAGAGAAACTTTTTCCAAAAAAGAAAAATCATTATGTTTATTTTATCTTATTGGAATGTTGGATAATATAGTCTGCTTCATTAATCACCAAGCATGCTATGGGTTTTCCATTTTTATAGGATTTGTACCTCAACTGAGGTAATACTGGTAATTCTTGTACTCCATTTGAAGATGCAAAATCAAGGCCAAAATCAAAGACCTGGCAAAGAAGCTGGATAATGAAGACAGCTTCGAAGGAACACATAGATACACACACACATAGATACACAGATATATAAAGTACGCACGCATATATTTTTGAAAGTTTTATTTATTGTTATTATTGTCAGCACAGACAAAGATATCTGTGCTGAACTTAGGCATCATATGTAGAATCTTTGGGTTGAAGAGAAAAGAAACTGTGGAAGCCACACCTTTTCATAGAGGAGTTTTGCTTTAACAAGTTTTTCTTGCTTGTCAACTCTAATTTCTATTGTTCCACAGCTAATAGCCTCAGTTGACCAGCTGCTTCAGCCCAGACTGTTTGAAGGAATAATTAGTAGTTACAAACAGTGGGTTAGGCAGATTCCCTACTTGGAAACATTCCTGTTTTTCTCCCCTTACCCCTCAGAGAAGAGTTTGAGTGAAGAAGGGTAGAACTAGAACCCACAGATTAAACTGTTGGCTCTGAAGCCTGGCTGCACATCAAAAACAACCCAGACTGTTTTCTAGAAAACCATACAGCTTTTGCGCCCCACCTTTAGACCATCTGAATTGTGATCTCCTAGGATGGACCTTTTTGGGAGGTGGCGGGGAGTCTGCATTTTTTTTTTTTTTTTTTTGAGACGAAGTCTCGCTCTGTCACTCAGGCTGGAGTACAGTGGCACAATCTTGGTTGGGTCTGCATTTTTTAATAACTTTCCCAGGTAATTTTATGTAGGCTCTTGGACTGTATGCCTCAGATCAGATCAGTGCTAGTCCCAGGTGAATTTTCACCAGCTTATTGTGAAATAAGAAATATAAGGACCACATAGTATTTTTCGTAACATTAAATTTATTCAATTTAAAGAATTGTCTTTTGCATTGAATTAAGCCTTCTTTTGTTTTTTTTTGGTGCTAAAATAACCTTTTATAGAATGATATTGATAAGGATGTTTTTACCATCTTTGTATGGTTTTTAATTGGAATCCTATATTGTCCTCAATATTTTTAAAAATCTCCTGGTTTATGAAATCCTAAACACTGAGTGCCTCTGATCTAATCATCCTTGGAAATTGTTTCTTAAATTCTTTGGAATACAGGTCCATAGAGGGTCCAAAGCCCTTGGAACTAGACAATTCTCAGAATTCAGA
The DNA here is from genome assembly GCF_028878055.3 of Symphalangus syndactylus. Lineage (NCBI taxonomy): Eukaryota > Metazoa > Chordata > Mammalia > Primates > Hylobatidae > Symphalangus > Symphalangus syndactylus. The sequence goes on from NC_072436.2 coordinate 69,225,028, forward strand.
ATTTTTCAGGTTTAGGAAGATGCTTTCTCTGTTATGAATGCCTCAGTGTGTCGTGCAGCATCCTTAGTCACATACATTAATATTTCTGAGCAAAACAGGAGTATTCACACTAAGTGGGTAGATAAAGGCTGTATATAGCTTCATATCAGTTCAGGCCAAATTTTACTGTCCTGTAAGTTTTGACATAAAACATATGAAAAATTCTTGGTTTTTAGAGCTGTTTGGATATTGGAATTGTGCATAATGGATTGTAGACCTATTTGGAGGTTTGCTTTCTCATCCTAAAAGTATTAGCAAACTTCAAATTAAATGGAACTTCATATGTTCATGGTAGGGATTGTAATTTATTTTGAGTTAAATAAACTACCATGTGCTGTGATTGGTTTGTGTTTTCCTTCCAAAGACCTCAGTACTTTTGTTGAATAGCATTTTTCTTCAGCATGGTTCCCCAAACCCCATTTTTAATACTTGAGATCAAATCAGAGTTTTCTGTTATAGCCTTTCTGGACCTAAAGTGGGAAGTGTGAGAGTATGGGGTAGTCACTACATGGAAGTGGTTAAGAGCATGGGCTTTGGGACCAGAAAGACGTAAGCTTAAGCACCAGTTCTAGTACTACTAGGTTATACTTTAGTCAAGGTGTTTAATCTCTGATGGCTCATACCTGTAATCCTAGCTACTTGAGAGGATGAGGCGGGAGGATCACTTGAGCCTAGAAGTTCAAGTCCAGTCTGGACATCATAGTGAGACCTGTCTCTAAAAAAAATTTTTTTAATAAATAAATGAAAGGCGGAGTATTTGTATGAAAACAACTAGGAGACTAACAGTCCCTACCTTGTGGCATTGTTATGAAGATTAAAAGAGAAACTGTTACTGAAGTACTTAGAAGAGCTATTATTTTATTGCTGTCCTTTCCCCCTTGTATTTGGATAGATTACCATACTTGTATTTTCTATGTAACTTAATCGTCCAGTGGGGTTCTCATTCCCTTAAAGGCCTGGAGAAACTTGTCTTAAATGCTTTCCCAATTCATAAATTGGGACATAATTCCCAATTCATACTTAAGTCTCGCCGTTGCAATTTAGACATAAAATCTGCCTCTTGAGTGGTTTCCACACCAAAAAATCCACAGACTCCTGAATTTTATATGGGCCTAATAGTCTTACCGAAAATTGGAAGTCTTAAGGTGTAGTCCATTTTACACAGTGTGAGTGAGGCCTTTCATACTCTGAAATGTACGACTCTTGACTTTTTCTTCTTAACTCTGTCTAGCACTGTGCCCTCATCAGCCAGATAAATGTTCCCCTTTCTCCCAGGAAATATTCTGACCTTACCCTGGTCCCTCTTTCTCCCCCAGATTAACTTTCAAAGAGCTTTTCCAACCCAAAATGGCACCCTTCCTGAAAAGATTTCTAGTGGATACTGTTTTCTCTACATCATTACAGATGCATTATGCTGCTTGGCTCTCCTCTCCCTACTTTGCTGTGGCAAACCTTTATTTCCAGAAATGTGTCAAATAAAATGAACATGTGATCCCTTTTTGTGATTTTTGTTGGGATTCACTGTATGGATTTCTTCTAGTTTAGATAATTCCACTGTGGCAAGCTTTTATTCTTATTATACAGCTCGTAAAGAGAATGTTACAGTCACTTGGTGTTATTAATGCTAAAATAGTAAAAAAGAACACAAAATTTTCTAGATTAGAAGTGTTTTTCCCCACTGCTCCCCAGGCCAGGCACAGTGGCTCACATCTGTAATCTGGCACTTTGGGAGGCTGAAGCAGGAGGATTGCTTGAAGCCAGGAGTTTGAGACCAGCCTGGGCAACATAGCAAGACCCCTTCTCTAAACGAAAAAAATTAGCCATGCCTGGTGGTGCACACCTGTAGTCTTAGCTACCTGGGAGGCTGAGGCGGGAGGATTGCCTCAGCCTGGGAGTCCAGTGCTGCAGTAAGCTATGATTGCACCACTGCACTCCAGCCTGGTCTACAGAGTGAGTCCCTGTCTCTATAAAAATTAAAAAATAGGCTGCGCATAGTGGTTCATGCCTGTTATCCCAGCACTTTGGGAGGCTGAGGCAGGAGGATCACTTGAATCCAGGAGTTCAAGACCAGTCTGGGCAACATAGATCCCATCTCTAAAAAAAATATAAATAAGTGTTTTTTAATCCCTCTTGAGTAACTTGATTTGTCAAAAACAGATTCCAGAGTAGTGCTGTCACTGACTGACTGTGGGGAATAACTGTTCATACTCAATGAAGAGTGCTCACTCACAGATCCTAACCCCTAAGGGCATGGGCTTCCTGCCGAGGAAATGAGATTTAGAATATAGCATTCTAAAAATGGCAGTTAATCAACAGATTATTTATTAAGGACCTGGTGGGTGCACAGAGGCATGCTAGAAGCTGTAAAGGACTTGATTCTTGCCCTCAAGAAACTTCCAAGGTTATAGACTAGTCCCAAAACAAATAATGAGTGATGCTCTCTCAAATATACATATAATCAAATGTGAGATGGAGGTGAAGATAGGGAAGATCTTAGGCTCAGAGATTGTATTCAGGCTTTTATAATGGCATGTCTTTGATATAATTATGCATTTAAAAAACAAATTGTCATCACATCAGTCTGAAATGTATAGAGACACTTGTTGGTGAGAAAGGTTTTTTATATATAATAATTTACCCATAGGAATGTTTTTGATTAATGTTATCTGTTAAAGACTTCACAATATTTCCCCCATTAATAGTCTATATCTTTTTGGAGCTGATCTGGAGAAGTCGAGGACCATATGCTAATTCCTATTCGATGTTATTCTGGGAGGACAATTGATTGGCTTTGGGGCAAGGAGTTGGAACTTGAGGACTCAAAGGTGGGTCTGAGTCTAGAGATCTTGCCACTGACTTTTGGCAAGTCTTTTGATTCTACCTTTGAAACTGCCTTTAAATGCCTTGTGGAGTACATTTTATGACTGTTCTGTACGTTTCCAGTAGAATGATATTAATATCACAGAACATCCTTGGGGCATTGTTTCTAAAAGTTTGGGACGGTTAATAGTTACTAGGTTAAAAATGTAATATATGTAATAAAGGTAACAAATTAATACATAAATTTGGGAAATGCTTGGTAAATTAAACAGGACTTCTCAGGACAATGAATTTACACATGACCATGATTTTTTTTTTTTTTTTTCAAAGAGCATTCACAAGACTGTAGTTTGTAGAACACTAGTTTGGAAACTGTTGGTGTAGTAATTAGGGTAATTAGGATTTGGACTATTCCAGGTAGAGGTTGTCACTATATTCGAGGAATTGTTCTTAAGTCTTTAGTCTTTCTATATATCAGAATTACGTATGGCAAATTAACAAGCAGAAATACAAAAATTGGGCCTTGGCTCAGGCCTAACAAATCAGAATATCTGCAAAGTATGGATGTGGAAAAACTTCCAGGTGATTCTATATACTCCTAAGACTGAAAACCGCTCAATTAGAATAGACCTTCTTGCCACTTGATAAATGCAGTTTTTTTTTTTTTTTTTTGAGACAAGTCTTGCTTTTGTCCCCTAGGCTGGAGTGCGATGGTGCAATCTCAGCTCACTGCAACCTCCGCCTCCCAGGTTCAAATGATTATCCTGCCTCACCTCACCCCCTACCTCCCCGAGTAGCTGGGATTACAGGCGCCTGCCACCACGCCTGGCTAATTTTTGTATTTTTAGTAGAGATGGGGTTTCACCATGTTGGCCAGGCTGGTGTAGAACTCCTGACCTCAGGTGATGCACCCGCCTCAGCCTCCCAAAGTGCTGGGATTACAGGCATGAGCCACTGTGCCTGGCCAGCTAAATGCATTCTTAATCCTATTTGAGGATGCTTCTGTTTTGTTTTCTTGGATCTGGTCCAGGGACTAGACTGTTGCTGTAATTAAGTTCAGTTTTATTATTCTTCCCAGAGTGTCTGTATCCCAATTTTCAGATTCCATTTCATCGTGGGGCAAACTATAGGTCAGTATAGGACAAGTTTTAAACATTAATGAAAAAGAGATTTTATTGTATTTATATTGTCTTTCTCATTTGGCAGCCTTGAGTTTAATTTAGAAAATGCCTCTATTTGTAATTTACCTTTGTTTTGATATATTTTACAAATATAGGGACCACATAAGTGATTTTCCTCTTTTTCCTGACTTCCTTGTCAACTAATACATTTTTGAAAGCTTCTTGTTAACTTGTAATTGCAGGTAAGTTCCATTTTCTGTTTGCTTAAGCTCACTGACGTTATATTTGCAAGCACTGTTCTTGCATCAAATGGAAGATAACCAATGGAACATTTGTGCATCGAGGTCAATATACGAAAACTTAGCAGAATGACTACTTATTTGTTTTCTGTTAATGTCCATGCAGCTGCTCTGGAAATAAATGAAATGGAAGTACATGGGACAAAATCATTCTAATTTGAAATTTACCTGGAGCCTTTTTAAAAAATTTCATATATATGTCGTACGTCTCCTCACCCCACCAAAAGCTGAACTACTCCCCGTTTCTCTTTTTTTCCGTTGATCCTTCACCAAATAATGGAGAAAATCTGATGGGTTTATTTACTTAGTAAAAGAAAATCTTGTAAAACAAGGAGAGAAATTATTTTAGTGCAAAGTATGACATGGTATATAAAAATATGTTCTGGCTGGGAGTGGTGGCTCACGCCTGTAATCCCAGCACTTTGGGAGGCTGAGGCGGGCAGATCACGAGGTCAGGAGATGGAGACCATCCTGGCTAACATAGTGAAACCCTGTCTCTACTAAAAATACAAAAAATTAGCTGGGCGTGGTGGCACGCACCTGTAGTCCCAGCTACTCAGGAGGCTGAGGCAGGAGAATCGCTTGAACCCGGGAGGTGGAGGTTGCAGTGGGCCAAGGTCGTGCCACTGCACTCCAGCCTGGGGCGACAGAGCGAGACTCCATCTTAAAAAAAAAAAAAAAAGAGTTCTATGTGATTTTAAAAGGCTTTATAAAATTATTTCTTGTATTGCTTATGTAGCTTTAAAATGTTTATTTGTGTTTGTGTATGTGTGTGACCCTGTGAAAAATTAAAAGAATTAACAAAAAGTTAGAAAGTTAGAAAGTTGGAATTTGATGCATTAATCCAGCAGCTGTCTGGGCAGGCCAACTTACACTTGGGGGATATAAGCATTCCTGCCACCAGGGAAGTGAAATTTCCTACCGTGGAGTAAGGATGTTTCATGTGGCTTTGTAATGGATAAAATCTTTCTCCTGATGCTTTTCCTACTGCTTTGATTTCGTGTTCACCATGCAACCATCTTTTACTAATTAAGCATCCCAGGCATTTGGATTTTGAATGGTAGGAATGTATTAGCTATTCGAAAATAAACAAATATTCCCTTCTGCCTTCCCAGGACCTACACTATCAACTATACCTTCTCCCTCCTATATGTATAACCTGTCCCTCTCCACTAGACCCTTTCTATGAACACTTAAACATGAACTAGACTTTCTAATCTTTAAAGATGTCATTTCCGTGGACTTCATACCCCTCCAGTTTCTGTCCATTCCTGCCTCTTCCCTTGGCAGCTGGACTCTGAGTTATCTCATACCTGGTATCACCTACGATTCATCCTACCTCCATTTGGCTTTCATTCTCATTTTTCTCCATGGAAACTGCTCTCATTAAGGTCATCAGAGACTCCATGGTCCTGAATTCTATGGACACTTCTCAGTCTTCTTCCTACTTGACCTTTCAGCAGCCTTCTGTATTCCTACTTTACTGGAATTGGATTCATTCCCTGTGGCTGCTGTAACAAATTACCACAAACTGGTATCTTAAAACAACATTTATTCTCCATAGTTCTGGAGCCCAGAAGTCCAAAGTCAAGGCATCAGGAGGGCCACTTTCCCTCTGGAGGCTCCAGGGGAGAATTTGTTCTTTGCCTCTTCCAAATTCTGATGGCTGCAGGCATTCCTTGATTTGTGGCCACACCACTCCAATCTCTGCCTCCATGGTCACATTGCCTCCTCCTGTTCTGTGTGTGTGTGTTAAATCTCCCTCTGCTTTTCTCTTATATACTTATCATTGAATTGAGGGCCCACCTGAATAATTCAGGATGATCTCCTTATCTTAAGGTCCTTAATTATATATATATAAACACCCAGATGTTTATATATAAACACTTCACAGATTCCATGGATTAGGACATGGACATATTTTTTGGGGGGCTACCATTTAATCCAAATCAAGAACACTGGGTTCTGTATTTTCTTGATTTCTGTGATGTCACACTCTTCTGATGGTCTTCTCAACTCTCTGGGTTCTTCTCAGTTTCCTTTTCATGTTGCTTTCCTCCACTACTTGACTTTTTTTTTTTTTTTTTTTTTGTGAAACGGAGTCTTGCTCTGTCACCCAGTCTGGAGTACAATGGCGCGATCTCAGCTCATTACAACCTCCATCTCCCAGGTCCAAGCGATTCTCCTGCCTCAGCCTCCCAGTAGCTGGGATTACTGGCATGTACCACCACACTCAGCTAATTTTTGTATTTTTAATAGAGATGGGGTTTCACCGTGTTGGCCAGGCTGGTCTTGAACTCCTGACCTCAAGTGATCCACCTCCCTCGGCCTCCCAAAGTGTTGGGATTACAGGCATGAGCCACAGTGCCCGGCTTGTACCTGACTTTTTAAAATGTTCACACACATCAGTGCTGGGTCATGGGCCCTCTTCTCATCTCACTGCATTTTCTCCATAGGCAGTATCTTCTATTCCTATGACTTCAGTTACCATTTATATAAACGACTACTCCAACTTTCTATATTTAGGCAAACTTCTCCTATTCTTGGTGCATACAGCCAACCTACTTAACGTCACCATTTGAGTGTTTCAGAAGCATTGCAAATTTAACATGTCCAAAATAGAACTCATCACCTTTTTTACCCCCACGCCCCTATCACCACCCAAGAAAAGTCTGCCCTTCCCACAGAGTTCCTTAGCTCAGTGAATGACATTACCATCCACCCAGTTGCTTGTGCCAAAATTATCCTTGATATTTCCCTCACTCTGACTCCCCACATCTAGTTCATCACCAAAAACCTCCTAAAATAGTTTTGGAGTCTACCTCTTCTTCTTACTGCCATCATCTTAGTTCAAGCAGCTACCCTTTTTTCATCTGGATTGGAGCAATAGCTGCCTTACCAGTCTCTCATTATTAACTCTCAGTCTCTCCAATCCATTTTCCACATGTGGCTTTGTAATGGATCTCAAAATATGTCGAATCATGCTACAGTGCATTATAAGGAATTTCAGAACTCCTCATAATGGCTTCTATTATTTAGGATGAAATCCAAAATCCTTCATGTGGTCTCTTAAGGTCCTGAATGATCTGATCTGGCCCCACCTGCCTCTCCAACCTCATCTCTCTTCCTTGTCATTCTCCGGCTATATACATACCTACCTTCTTGTAGTTCCCGAAAATTCCCTCCTGCCTTTGATTCATTGTATGTCCTTTTCTGTCTCCTCGCTATTGCTAGTAAACTTACATTCTTTAGGTGTCAATGAAAATGTTTCTTGCTCAGGGAAACCTTTCTGAACCATCCCCCTCTCCTGGACTAGATTGAGCCCCCTGTTGTTTTCTAATAGTCCCTTTTATAGCATGGATCATAATTATTTTTAACTATTTTCTTGTCTCTCTCCTGAGAGAATGTAAATATCACCAGGGCAAGGGCTGTGTACCCTATCAAAGCAAGAGTCAAGCCCAGTGCCTCAGCACAGAGGGTCAATAGGCACTCAGATATTAATGAGTGAATAGATTTAATGATCTTAGTTGTTCAGATGTAGCTGAGAGAAAGCAAAACCCGAATCCAGTGGCAGAATATTTGAAATAAAATTTAAAGCTGTCATCCACAATATTTACTTTTTAAAATGGTATTAACCAGACTGAAGGAAGTAATGAAACTGTAGGAAACAAAATAGGAGGGACTAGTTTTTATTTCAGTTGTTCAGTAGACTTTTTCCAGGTAATTCAGTCAACAGTCCTAAGTAATCTTAGCAAACTGTTATCATAGGCACATTGCAGGTTTGTAACTTCTGAAAAATATTATTTAAGTTCAAAGAATAGCTAGTTTTTGGTATGAGCATGTTGGATCTGAAAGTTGTGGGTGTTTAAAGTGTTAAACTGATGAAGCATGTATCCTTGAAATATCCTAGATACATTAAAAGTCCTGGAGTTCTTTCTAACTTGGAACAGAAGTCCCTATTTCAAGCCACATATTTTAGACACAAATATGTTTTGACCCTTGACCATGATAGTGCCACCTCAAATGCTTGGCAGGCCTTAGCACCCGTGTATTGACTATTAACACGGTTGCGAGCTTTCCCGTTTTCAGCCAAAGTGACAACTGTTATTTCCTATTTTCAGCGTGTTTGACATGTGTATAAGAGGGAAAGTGGGGTGAAGGGGAAATAAGTTTCAAATTGTTCTTAGATTTCAAGATGCAATATAGTCACAGACCAGACACAGACTCCTTTATCTACTGTTGAAGTCTAATTCTTAAAGAACTGCTTCTCAAGCAGTGACCTATTTCAAATTGCACATTTGTCTTCTTGATAGATAAAAAGATGTTGTGACGTAGTGGTTTGGCGGAGTTAATTGCCAGTGTTTATTGAATACCTGTATAAGCTATTGTTAGGTGACAACTTTTCCCAAAGCTTAGCAGGTTAAAACAACAAATATTTATTATTTCATAATTTCTGTGCATCAGGAATCTGGGAGTAGCTTAGCAGGGTGCCTGTGCTTGAGACTCTTACAAAGTTGCAGTCAAGCTGTCATCTGGGGCTGCTATCTCATCTGAAGGCTTGACTGGGAGGAAAATGCACTTCTAAGCTCACTTACATGTTGGTTCATTTCTTCTCCCATGAGCCTCTCTGTAATATAACTCACAACGTGGCAGCCATTCAGCCTCTTAACCCGATTTATGTAACCAAGCATTCCTCGCATCTCTGGAAGCTTTGGGCATATTTTCTTTGTCCTCACTACACTAGACTTTCATCCTTGGTGTGAATGAGGATCAAGTAAAATAATGAATGTGAAATGGTGAAATGGAATGACTAGAGAAACACAGTGCTCAAGCATGGACAGTGAGCTGGGGAAGAGCTGGAAACAGAAAGAGAATGTTACGTGAAACTGGGAGCAGGAACTTCAGGGAAGTTAAGAGTGATGATCCTGTCTTCCCTCATGTCTTCCCCAAGTTGGAAACATCCAAATGCCTTCCCTAGGAGTTACCAGTCTCCAGCAAAAATCTCCCTATTGTCACCTAGCTACTAAAGCCAGGGCACATTAAGCACCAGTTCACTCACACCCAGTAGGCCCACAAAACAATGTTGTTCTTCAGAGCCCTCAGAAATAATGCCGCATATCTACAACTATCTGATCTTTGACAAACCTGACAAAAACAAGAAATGGGGAAAGGATTCCCTATTTAATAAATGGTGCTGGGAAAACTGGCTAGCCATATGTAGAAAGCTGAAACTGGATCCCTTCCTTACACCTTATACAAAAATTAATTCAAGATGGATTAAAGACTTACATGTTAGACCTAAAACCATAAAAACCCTAGAAGAAAACCTAGGCAATACCATTCAGGACATAGGCGTGGGCAAGGACTTCATGTCTAAAACACCAAAAGCAATGGCAACAAAAGCCAAAATTGACAAATGGGATCTAATTAAACTAAAGAGCTTCTGCACAGCAAAAGAAACTACCATCAGAGTGAACAGGCAACCTACAGAATGGGAGAAAATTTTTGCAACCTACTCATCTGACAAAGGGCTAATATCCAGAATCTACAATGAACTCAAACAAATTTACAAGAAAAAAACAACCCCATCAAAAACTGGGCGAAGGACATGAACAGACACTTCTCAAAAGAAGACATTTATGCAGCCAAAAAACACGTGCAAAAATGCTCATCATCACTGGCCATCAGAGAAATGCAAATCAAAACCACAATGAGATAGCATCTCACACCAGTTAGAATGGCCATCATTAAAAAGTCAGGAAACAACAGGTGCTGGAGAGGATGTGGAGAAATAGGAACACTTTTACACTGTTGGTGGAACTGTAAACTAGTTCAACCATTGTGGAAGTCAGTGTGGCGATTCCTCAGGGATCTAGAATTAGAAATACCATTTGACCCAGCCATCCCATTACTGGGTATATACTCAAAGGACTATAAATCATGCTGCTATAAAGACACATGCACACGTATGTTTATTGCGGCACTATTCACAATAGCAAAGACTTGGAACCAACCCAAATGTCCAACAACGATAGACAGGATTAAGCAAATGTGGCACATATACACCATGGAATACTATGCAGCCATAAAAAATGATGAGTTCATGTCCTTTGTAGGGACATGGATGAAACTAGAAAACATCATTCTCAGTAAACTATCGCAAGGACAAAAAACCAAACACCGCATGTTCTCACTCATAGGTGGGAATTGAACAATGAGAACTCATGGACACAGGAAGGGGAACATCACACTCCGGGGACTGTTATGGGGGGAGGGGGGAGGGACAGCATTAGGAGATATACCTAATGCTAAATGATGAGTTAATGGGTGCAGCAAACCAACATGGCACATGGATACATATGTAACAAACCTGCACATTGTGCACATGTACCCTAAAACCTAAAGTATAATAATAAAATAAAAAAAAATGTTGTTCTTGAACTATGTGCCTTAAAGTGTGGGTATGAAAGTGCTTTATTAATTTTTAAACAGTATAAAAATTAAGTTGTTGGAATGCTGCTGTTTGGAAACACCAAACTTTCTAATTGTGTGGAAAACACAGGTTGAATAGTACAAAATACAAATCAACACTGTATAATCTTGTAAGAGAACCACTTGCCTAGTATTGACAATACCATATCAGTGTTTTCAACTTCTGTGAAGTATTTGCGCTCGTTAACAGTTTTCGTTGAGTTTATGGTAATTCCCCACTCCCTTTCTCATGAATAAGCACATCCTGGAATTTGCTATCTGTGTTCCACCTTGCTCTTGAATTAGAAGGGTTTTTTTTTTTCTTTCTTTCTTCGTTTGCCTTCCCTTTCTCTTTTTCCTTACAATCATGTGCACTCAGGACTTATTTTTTGGGCACAGGAAGATATTTTTTTTAAAAAAACTGAACTCTGATTTCTGATTCTCTGTAGTGATTTTCCATATTGGTGGTGAGAAATCAGTGTGCTAGTTGCAAACAACTGCCAAATCTTTGGAAATAATAGTACAGTATATCTTGCTTCCCAGCAAGGTTCAGGACCTTTAAGAGTCTCTGTGCTTAGGAATACCCCTCTTACTTACAGGGCAAATACAGTTGCCCTGGCATTTAGAACAGACTTGCTTCTATCATTGTTATGCTACAGATGGAAGTGGTGAAAATAAAGAACTGGTTTCTTCCCCTCTATAGCTTATGAAATTATTATTATGGATCTGTATTTGGAATAGACATTGATTTCTTTTGTTTCTATTTAAAATATGTTAAGCAGATATATTTCATATTAGTAGCCTTATTTAAACCTACAGTGATTTAAATCGGTTCTATTTTAAATGAATTCTTTTAGAACTATGTACTACTGAGTTGTTTTCCCATCTATTCTTTACTCTTCACAATTTTACTTTGTCTTTTTAGAATATTACATTTCTAATATCCATAACAGGTTAGGAAATTACAAAACAAACAAAAAATAAAAACAAAAAAACCTTTAAAGAGAACTAAGAAAGAATATTTTACTGTATCCAGAAACAGAAAATAACTTATTCACGAGTGTTGCCAAGATGGAAACAACCCCTGGGAAATAATTTGTTATAGAAACTTAAGCCCCAAGGAAGGTGGGAGTCGGGGTAGAGATGGAGTCAAGGTTGAAGGGAGATGAGTTAGAGAGGGAAAGTTGCCTAAATACAATTAAGCCTCAGGTATTTATGGAACTCCTAATATTGTGGTGAGTTACAAAATCTATAAAACTCAATCTTGCTTGTCAGGAATTGAGAATCTAATTGGAAGGAGAAAAATTATTCATATCAAACAACAATTAAGTAGTGTTAATGCTGTACTAAGCACAGAAGGGAAGCAGTGAATAAGTAGAGAAGGAAAGTAGTGAATGAAGACTGGAATGATTTTTGAGGAATTGTTAAGATTTAGAGGAATAACAGGAAAAGATGTATTCTAAATGATAGCAAAAAACATCAAAATGGGTTTAAAAGCCAAAATAAACAATTTTATGTACATACAATTTTACAAAGCTGTAGACAGAAACATATACATGAGCTAGAAAAAAATTAAGGCCAGCAAAAATTGCCACAAAAAATTAAATATAATGAATAACATATTTGTTTTAGTTATAAACTTTCATTTATTTTATAAAAAATAAAAATTATAACAAATATAATAAATGTTTTTACAAAAGATAAGGAAAAGATATATACCCCAATAGAAAAATGGGCAAAGCACTTTAGCAGTAAAGTTACAGAATAAGAAATATAAATGGCCAGTAAACATATCTTAAGATAATCAGCCTCAGTAAAAATTAATGTAAAAAAAATGCAAGTTTTATGAGATTGGCAATGGTTTAGAAAATGATAATACTCATGAATGTTGGGAAACGGGCACTTCCACACCACCGGTGGAAATTTAAATTCTTATAGTAGTGTGGCAATGCCAAGAGCCTTAAAAAAGAGAGCATACTCTCCAATGTGACGGCTCTATTTCTAGGAGATAAAAAGAAATAATTAGAAAAGACCTCTATAAAGCAGAACCTTTATAAACAGAAACATTAGAAACACCCCCAAAAGATGGTATGGCTATGTTATTAAATAACATTGGAATGAGAAAAAGCAAATGATGGGGCATCTTGTATCACATGATCCTATTACTATTGAGAATGGATACTTGGGAAATGTGTGTGTATGTTTATATCTACACAAACATATGGGAATTCAGGAAGGTTATATGCGCCACATTGTTAATTGTTCTTAACTCTGGATGGCTGGACAACAGGTGGCTTTTGTTTTTTCCTTTTTGCTTATCAATATGATAAACATGTATTTTTTTAAAATACATTTTAAAGTAAAACAGCTTGAGAATTAGAATAAGGAGTAGGTGCTTACAGTGTTCATTAAGAATGCATTTTTGCTATCTGTTTCAATGTTAAGGAAGCTGTAATGATCTTGACTAGGTTCCAGGACCTACAGAAATTTGGCATGGGAAGATTCCTACCCCTCCCACCCCTGTCCCACCTGCCTAGAAAGACTAAGTGAGCCTAAGTGTTAATAGACATCTTTTCTTTTAACTCTTAAATAATTGTACATCTGTCTAGTTGATAACTGCAGGATATAGATGGTTTTATAAGAGTTACAGACTAAGTTTCTGTTTATCTATAGTTAAAATCTTTGACTTAGAATTTCAGAAGCTTCTGACAGAATCTGCATGTTTTAGGTCTACATTTCCTTTATCCTTATATTCATTTTATCTTTTCTTTTGCTCCTCTTTAGGTTCCATCATAATGAATGGATCCAATATGGCAAATACATCACCCAGTGTAAAATCCAAGGAGGACCAGGGGTTAAGTGGGCACGATGAAAAGGAAAACCCATTTGCAGAGTACATGTGGATGGAGAATGAAGAGGATTTCAACAGACAGGTAAAGAAAGAAGTGGAAAAGTGGAAGGTTGATGATACATGTAACTCAACAGCTATAATATTTTACTGCCAGTTTGCTACAAAAGAAATGGATACAGTTAGCTTTAGAATAACTTAAAAATTCATTGGTGGGGGGCCTCATCTGGAATGACCAAGAAACATCTTCATCTGGTAAGAGACCAGAGTGATAGTAACTTGGAGGAAGATATTTGTATTTTTCTTACCATGTTGATTAAAAGAGGAAACAAATATCAGACTAATTAGTTGGTATCTGAACATCCTCACGTGAGAGCCCATGTATAATCAAATAGATTTGCATATACTCCACACTATGATAGGCCTTCTAAGTGTAGTTCACATTACACAGTAACTACTACAGAAGGTCCCTGCCCTCAGCCTTGTTCTGGCTAGATTTGTTTATGACATTTCTCTCAGCAACTGTAGACCATTCTAGAATATTCCCAGAATTTAAATCAAACAAGACTCTTCTCAATCTTAGAGGATTGACATAAAACCCTTGTACCAAACCATGGTAGCTGAGGTCCTTTATCCTGCCCTGATTCTGCCTTTAATCCTAGAAAGCACAGTGGTTCTATAACTCTCTGTAGTGATCAATGCGAAATTAATTGCTTGAACAGTGGAGCACTAAAAAACAGAATGGTAGTGAGGCTGTTTTTCCATACTTTGTAGTTTGTTGCTTTCACTTGCTTATAGGAAATGTGATACTCTGCATTTCATTTTGAAAATAAATGAAGACATAAAAGAAGTTTAAGGCCAGGCATTGTGGCTCAGGCCTGTAATCCCAGCACTCTGGGATGCCAAGGCGTGCAGATCACTTGAAGTCAGGAGTTCAAGACCTGCCTGGCCAACATGGTAAAACCTCATCTCTACTAAAAATACAAAAATTAGCTGGGCATGGTGGCATCCTCCTATAATCCCAGCTACTTGGGAGGCTGAGGCACAAGAATTGCTTAAACTGGTAGGTGGAGGTTGCAGTGAGCCACTCGCACCACTGCACTCCAGCCTGGGCTACAGAGCAAGACTCTGTCTCAAAAAAAAAAAAAAAAGATAAAGAACTCTCACTGAAGGTAAATATGTTTTCCATGGGATTTTAGAACAGTCGTGTTTAGCATTTTTTGTTGACCTAATGGTTTCACTCTGCCTTTATCTAGCCTCTGAATGAAATACATGTTGTTGAAAACATAAAACAATTTTCACTAGCTTTGTTAACACTCACTGACATGCTCTTAACCCCAGTGATCAAGATTGCACCAGGACTATTAGAAGCCAGATGTCTGAGCTGTGCGTCAGCTGTGCGCTCCTACATTCAGGAGTTTAGCAAACTCAGAGACAAGGTACATGGAAAAGTGCTGGAAAGCTAGGGGCTTGCAGAGACACACATACACATTCACACACACAGACACACACCCCCCACACACAAAGAGATTGAGGAAAGACAGTTGAGAAGCTTTAAAAATTATAACTTTTTTTCTGGAGATCTAGGTAAGCAATGACAGATATATGCATGGCAGCTTCCAATATTGCAGTAAATACCAGGCCTTAAGTAGGGCTGAGCAGATAAACAATTGTTTGCTCAACCCTAATGTTTTACAGGTAATACTAGCTTGGCAACATAATTTTGGGGTTTTTTTGTTGTTTTTTGTTTGTTCATTTGTGGAGATGGAGTCTTACTCTGTTGCCCAGGCGGGAGTGCAGTGGCTCAATCTCGGCTCACTGCAACCTCCACAGTCCAGGCTCAAACCATTGTCATGCCTTAGCCTCCTGAGTAGCTGGGACTACAGGCATGTGTCACCATCCCTGGCAAATTTTTGCATTTTTAGTAGAGATGGGGTGTCGCCATGTTGGCCAGGCTGGTCTTAAACTCCTGGCCTCAAGTGATCTGCCTGCCTCGGCCTCCCAAAGTGCTGGGATTACAGGCGTGAGCCACCGTGCCTGGCCTGGCAACATAATTTTGAAACTGTTATATGATTTCGGGTCATAGGATTAAGTATTTCAGAGAAGCCTTCTTTATCCTTCATTTGGGAGCAGGAGGGTTTAGGAATCTGGGATATGAATGATGTCAGTTCTTTCTGAACACCTGTATATTACTGTGTTACACTATGGTGTGCTGTACAGTTTTTACCACTGCCAACCCGCATTCCATTACTAGCATAATTTTCATGGTAATTCAGAAGTGGTTTTGCATACCATGTACCTTGAGTTGGATCTTAAGGAGTAGAAACTGATTTCTAGCTAGCAACCCTGATATAATGTCTTCTGACTTTCTAATAAAATATCTAACAAAACAGAATAAGATGAAAATAGCTTACAACCCCCCAGACTAGGAGTGACATTCATTGGTCCTTTGAAAAGATTTTCATTGACTGTGAGGCTGATAGAAGTGGATTGAAATGTAGTTTTGGGGGGAAAAAGGCTTAGGTCTCAAGAAAAGTATTTATTTTAAAGTAACTCAGGAAAGAAGTAAGACCTAACATACTAGTTATAATTGTGAATGGCTTATATCCTCCAACACCCACACACATACAGAATTTTTTAAGAAATGGGGTCTTGCTATGTTGCCAGGCTGGACTTGAACCCCTAGGCGCAAGTGGTCCTCTCACTACAGCCTCTTGATTAGCTGTGACTACAGGCATGTGTCACAGTGCCTGGCTAGAATTTTTAAGAGAGAAGATAGGTGGCGGGCGCCTGTAGTCCCAGCTACTCGGAGAGGCTGAAGCAGGAGAATGGCGTGAACCCTGGAGGCGGAGCTTGCAGTGAACCGAGATTGCGCCACTGCACGCCAGCCTGGGTGACAGAGTGAGACTCTGTCTCAAAAAAAACACACAAAAAAAACAAAAGATGTGACTTGCTCCTCCTTGCCTTTTACCTTCTGCTGTAATTGTGAGGCCTCCCCAGCCACATGGAACTATAAGTTCAGTAAACCTCCTTCTTTTTTAAATTGCCCAGTCTTGAATATGTCTTTATCGGCAGTGTGAAAACAGACTAATACAAGGATACCATCCATGAAAACTTCCCCAGCCATGTTAGAGAGTCCAACAGTCAAATTCAGAAAATACAGAGAACTCCTGCAAGATTCCACACAAGAAGATCATTCCCAAGACACATAATCATCAGACTTTCCAAGGTCAAAATGAGAGAACGTTAAAGATAGCCAGAGAGAAAGGGTAGGTCACCTACAAAGAGATCCCTATCAGGCTAACAACAGACCTCTCAGCTGAAACCCTGTAAGGCAGAAGAGACTGGGGGCCTATATTTAACATTCTTAGAGAAAAAAAATCTTCAACCAAGAATTTATATCCAGCTAAACTAAGCTTCCTAAATGAAGGAAAAATAAGATCCTTTTCAGATAAGCAAATGTTGAGGGACTTCATTACTACCAAACTTGCCTTACAGGAGACCTTGAAAAGAGCACTAAATATAGAAAGGAAAGACCACTACCAGCTAATACAAAAACCCACTTAACCACACAGACCAGTGTCACTGTAAAACAACCACACAAACAGGCCAACATAATAACCAGCAAACAGCACAATGACAGGACCGAATCCACACATATCAATACTAACATTGAACGTAAATAGGCTAAATGCCTCACTTAAAAGGCACAGAGTGGCAAGCTGGATAAAAAAGTAAGACCCAATAGTATGCTATCTTCAAGAAACCCATCTCATACATAATGACACTCATAGGCTCAAAATAAGGGGATGGAGAGAAATCTACCAAGCAAATGGAAAACAGAAAAAAGCAGGGGTTGCAATCCTAATTTCAGACAAAACAGATTTTACACCAACAAAGATAAAAAAAAGACAAGGGAAGGACATTGCATAATGGTAAAGGGTTCAATTCAGCAAGAAGACCTAACTATCCTAAATACGTATGCACACAACATAGGAGCACCCAGATTCATAAAGCAAGTTCTTTATGAATCTGGGTGCAAAGAGACATAGACTCCCACATAATATTAATAATGTGAGACTTCTATATTCCACTAACAATATTAGATCATTGAAGCAGAAAATTAACTAAGATATACAGGACCTAAATTCACCATTGGAACAAATGGATCTGCTAGACCTTTACAGAAGTCTCCACCCAAAAACAACAGAGCATACATTCATCTCATTGCCACATGGCAAACACTTCAAAATTGACCACATAATTGGACATAAAACAATCCTCAACAAGTGTAAAAGAACCGAAATCATACCAAACACACTCTTGGACCACAGCACAATAAAAATAGAAGTCAACACAATGAAAATAAAACCATACAATTACATGGAAACTAAACAACATACTCCTGAATGACTTTCAGGTAAATAATGAAATTAAGGCAGAAATCAAGTTATTTGAAAATAAGGAGAACAAAGATACAACATACCAGAATCTCTGGGACATAGCTAAGGCAGTGTTAAGAGGTAAATTCATAGCACTAAATGCCCACCTCACAAAGTGATAAAAGATCTCAAATTAACAACCTAACATCACAACTGAAAGAATTAGACAAGCAAGAACAAATCAACCCCAAAGCTAGCAGAAGACAAGAAATAACAAAAATCAGAGCTGAGCTGAAGGAAATTGAGACATGAAAAACCATTTCAAAGATCAGCGAATCCAGGAGTTGGTTTTTTGAAAAAAGTTATGAAATAGGCCAGGCATGGTGGCTCATGCCTGTAGTCCCAGCACTTAGGGAGGCTGAGGTCTGCAGATCACTTGAGGTCAGGAGTTTGAGACCAGCCTGGCCAACATGGTGAAACCCATCTCTACTAAAAATGCAAAAATTAGCCAGGCATGGTGGCATGCGCCTGTAATCCCAGCTGCATGGGAGGCTGTGGCAGAAGAATGCATGAACCCAGGAGGCAGATGTTGCAGGGAGCTGAGATTGCACCACGGCAATCCAGCCTGGGTGACAGAGCGAGACTTCATCTCAAGAAAAAACTAATAAAATAGGCTAGTAGCTGCAGTAATTAGAAGAAAATAGAGAAGATTCAAATAAACACAATTAGAAATGACAAAGGGAATGTTACTACTGACCCACAGAAATAAAAACAACCATCAAAAACTACTACAAACACTCTACATACACGAACTAGAAAACCTAGGAGAAATTGATAAATTCCTGGACACATAAACCCTCCCAAGACTGAGCTAGGAAGAAATTGATTCCCTGAACCGACTAATAATGAGCTCTGAAATTGTATCAGTAATAAATAGCTAACCAACCAAAAAAGCCCAGGACATGATGGACTCACAGCCAAATTCTACCAGATGTACAAAGAAGAGCTGGTACCATTCCTACAGAAACTATTCTTAAAAATTGAGGAGGAGGGATTTCTCCCCAACTCATTCTACAAGGCCAGCATCATCCTGATACCAAAACCTAGCAGAGACACAACAAAACAAGAAAACTTCAGGGCAATATCCTTGATGAACATTGAATCCTCAACAAAATACTTGCAAACCAAATCCAGCAGCACATCAAAAAGCTAATCCATAGTGATTAAGTAGGCTTCATCCCCAGGATGCCAGGTTGGTTCAACATGCAAACATCAATAAATGTGATTCATCACGTAAACAGAACTAAAACTAAAAGCCACATGATTATCTTAATAGAAGCAGAAAAGTCTTTTGATAAAATTCAACATTGCTTCATGTTTAAAACTCTCAGTAAACTAGGTATTGAAGGAATATACCTCAAAATAATAAGAGTCATCTATGACAAACCCACAGCCAACGTTATACTGAATGAGCAAAAGCTGGAAGCATTCCCCCTTGAAAACCGGTACAAGACAAGGATGCCCTCTCTCACCACTTACATTCAACATAGTATTGGAAGTCCTAGCCAGAGCAATCAGGCAAGAGAAAGGGCATCCAAATAGGAAGAGAAGAAGTCATACTATATCTGTTTGCAGACAACATGATTCTATATCTAGAAAACTCCGTAGTCTCAGCCCAAAAGCTCCTTTAGCTGATAAATAACTTCAGCGAAGTTGCAGAATACAAAATCAATGTACAAAAATACTAGCATTTCTATACACCGACAACCCCCAAACTGAGAGCCAAATCAGAAAGGCAATCCCATTCACAGTTGCCACACACACACACACATACACACACACACACACAACCTAGGAATATAGCTAACCAGGGAGGTAAAAGATCTCTACAATGAGAATTTCAAAACACTGCTCAAACAAATCAGAAAAGATACAAACAAATGGAAAAACATCCCATGCTCATGGATAGGAAGAATCAATATCATTAAAATGGCTATACTGCCCAAAGCAATTTACAGATTCAATGCTATTCCTATCAAACTACCAATGACATTCTTCACAAAACTAGAAAAAAATATTTCAAAATTTATATGGAACCTAAAAAGTGCATGAATAGCCAAGGCAATCATAAGTAAAAAGAATAAAGCTGGAGGCATCATGTTACCTGACTTCAAACTATACTACAAGTCTACAGTGACCAAAATAGCATGGTACTGGTACAAAAACAGGCACATAGACCAGTGGAACAGAATAGAGAACCCAGAAATAAGACCATACATCTACAACCATCTGATCTTTGACAAAGCTGACAAAAACAAGCACTGGGGAAAAGACTCCCTGTCTAATAAATGGTGCTGGGATAACTGGCTAGCCATATGCAGAAGTTTGAAGCTGGACCCCTTCCTTACACCATATACAAAAATAAACTCAAGATGGATTAAAGACAAATGTAAAACCCAAAACTTTTTTTTTTTTGAGACGGAGCCTCGCTCTGTAGCCCAGGCTGGAGTGCTAACTGCAAGCTCCGCCTCCCGGGTTCGCGCCATTCTCCTGCCTCAGCCTCCAGAGTAGCTGGGACTACAGGCGCCTGCCACCATGCCTGGCTAATTTTTTGTATTTTTTAGTAGAGAAGGGGTTTCACTGTGTTAGCCAGGATGGTCTCGATCTCCTGACCTCATGATCTGCCTGCCTTGGCCTCCCAAAGTGCTGGGATTACAGGCGGAGCCACTGCGCCCGGCTAAAACCCAAAACTATAAAAACCCTGGAAGACAACCTAGGCAATACCATCCTGGACATAGGAATGGGCAAAGATTTAATGGCAAAGACACCAAAAGCAATTGCAACAAAAGCCAAAATTGACAAATGAGATCTAAATAACTTAAGAGCTTCTGTACAGCAAAAGAAACTATCAACAGAGTAAACAGACAACCTACAGAATGGGAGGAAATATTTGCATACTGTGCATATGACAAAGGTCTGATATCCAGCATCTATAAGGAACTTAAACAAATTTACAAGAGAAAAACAACCCCATTAAAAAGTGAGCAAAGGACATGAACAGACACCTCTCAAAAGGAAGACACACATACGGCCAACAAGCATATGAAAAAAAGCTCAATATCACTGATCATTAGAGAAATGCGAGTCAAAACCACCATGAGATACCATTTCACACCAGTCAGAATGGCTATTACTAAAAAGTAAAAAAAAAAAAACAAAAAAAACACATGCTGGTGAGGTTGTGGAGAAAAGGGAAGGCTTATACAATGTTGGTAGGAGTGTAAATTACTTCAGCCATTGTGGAAAGCAGTATGGCGATTCCTCAAAGAGCTAAAAGTAAAACTGCCATTCAACCCAGCAATCCCATTACTGGTTGTAGACCCAGAGGAATATAAAGCATTCTACCATAAAGACACATGTACACAAATGTTCATTGCAGCACTGTTCACAATAGCAAAGACATGGAATCAACTAAATGCCCATCCATCAGTGACAGACTGGATAAAGAAAATGTGGTACATATACACCATGGAATATTACGCAGCCATAAAAAATAATGAGATTATGTCCTTTGCAGGAACATGGATGGAATTGCAGGCTATCATCCTTAGCAAACTAACACAGGAACAGGAAACCAAATACCACATGTTCTCACTTATAAGTAGGAGCTAAATGATAAGAATTTATGAACACAAGGAACAACAGACACTGAGGTCTACTTGAGGGGGGGAGGGTGGGAGGAGAGAGAGGAGCAGAATAGATAACTATTGGGTACTGAGCTTAATACCTGGTGATATGATAATATGTACAACAAACCCCTGTGACATGTGTTTATGTAACCTTCACATGTACTTCAAACCTAAAATTAAAAAAAAAGTAACATCAAAGATTACTGTTACAGAGCACTATAGCAGATACAATAATAATGAAAAAGTTTGAAATATTGAGAGAATTACCAAAATGTGACACAGACATTGAGCACATGCTGTTGATAAAAAGGCGCCAATAGGCTTACTTGATGCAAGGTTGCCACAAACCTTCAATTTGTAAAAAATGCAGTATCTGTGAAGCAAAATACAGCAAAATGCAATAAAATGTGTGCCCATATATAATATTTTTCATTAATCATACATGGTAAGTCCAGTTCCTAAACATCTAGTTTCTGCTCTCCTTTTGCAATGTTTTCATGGAAAATTTGTGTTTTGGGAAAAGGTGAGGAAATTTATTTTATGAAAGAAAGTTGTTTTGGTCTAATGCCCTGTGTTATTGGGTGTAGATTTGTGGGAAACAGCAGCTATATGCAGACAGGTCAGCATGGCATGCCTCGAATGGGAACTCGGGATTGGCAGGATGTGAGTCTGAAATAGAGAAGTACATGAGGTGGGGGTTGGCTGGACTACTTCAGCAAAGATTCAGCAGTAATGCATTGTTTTATATCTCTGTGAGATTAACAGCCCAAGGTAAGCATTCTGGATAGACAAATGATCTGGTGCCCACTTGGTCCCTTCCACGGTATTGCTCTGCCACCCCCAGGGCATATATCAGCTGCGTGGCTGAGGGAAAACTGGGAAGTCCAGCAGCTGGGAAAGGGAGAGCGCCAAAGGCCACGGCAAGGGGTCTCCTTTTAACCAAGGGATGCCAAAGTATCCATGTCCCTTGTGGGAACATTTTGTGAGGAATAGTCACTTGGCCATATACAGCGTGTGAGGTGACAAATGTGATTTTAACTGAACAGCCTGGTACTCTGGGAAGAAGGAAATAAGTTTAAAGGGGACAGACAGCAGTTTCCACCTAACGTGGCTCTATCGGGATCTGTGTGAATTGCACGTAGCATGTTTCTGTTACACCTCTGTGCCCAGCAACCATTTTCAATGGTTGTGCCAGTGAACAGGGGTAAATTTAATAAGAGCTAGCATGCTGTTATGCTCTTGTAGAGTCAGGGCAGCTCTTAAGTGGTCATGTTACATCTTGTGGCGTGAGAATATTTTATTAAGCACTTCATAACTGTCTAGTTTTCACGTGTGGCTAATTGTAGTGTTCAAATACTATTCTTAAGTCTCATTACCAGTAACTTTTCCTCTGAATTCATTAGGTAACTGTATATTCCAATTTGGGAAATTATTTTTTGCTTGACCTCATTTCTGTTGGTGGTGCTAGTGAGCTGTGAATCTGTCACCAGGCAGCCTGCAAGAAAGGGATGCCAAACATGAAGCAAGAGGCCTATCAAAGACACTGAAATCTGCAGCGTGAACCACACTCTATACTAAGAGTTAACAATGTCTGCAAAGAAGTGTAAAATATCCTAGATATATATTGCTTTAGTTTAGGGCAATGTTTAAGAAATGCAGAATTGTTTGAATATTCATATATTTCATCTTTTGAAAGAATACTACATTGATTATGTAATTTTCTAGTGGTATGCCAAAAAGTGTTCTTCATGTCTTCCTAATGTTCTGAAAGTATTTTTCTCCTTTGAGGGTTTCCTTACCCAAAAAATGGCCAGAAGCTGAGAGCATTGGCTTTGATTTTATCTCCACTAGCCAGGTCATGAACTAGTTACATACTTGCTGTATCTTTTTCATATTTCTTATAAAATGGGAAATTTAAGAAGCGTTACTTTGTAACAAGACTGAGAAAAGAATTTTAGGCTCTAAAATGATTTTCCATGATACCTGTATCACCTATTAGACATCGTAGAACATCTGCGGAGACCTTGAGTTTCTGTTACTGTGAATAACTATTTTCTTAGTCTTATTATTGATAGAATTTGGTTGAGAAAAAATAAAAATTATGTTATCTCTAGCTAGTCATTAGGCGCATTGAATCCTTAGATCCCTTGGACCTCATGTAAGATCATAAAATCTTTTTTTTTTTTTTTTTTAAAGAATTGGGGTCTCATTCTGTTGCCCAGGCTGAAGTGCAGTGGCGCAGTCTTGGCTTAATGAAGCCTTGACCTCCTGGATTCAAGTGATCCTCCAGCCTCAGTCTCCCAAGTAGCTGAGACTACAGGCACACACCACTATGCCTGGCTAATTTTAAAATTCTTTTGGAGAGACAGGGTCATGCTATGTTGCTCAGGCTGGTCTCAAACTCCTGGCCTCAAGCAATCCTCCTGCTTCAGCCTCCCAAATTGCTGGGATTACAGTTGTGAGCCACCACACCCAGCTCAAGATCATTCTTAATTGCAGAGTAATAACTTCTGAAGGAAAGAGGTGGAGGAAAAACTGGACGGGGTAAGTCTTGCTGTGACAGTAAGTCTGAGCTGCTCCCCTTTGCCTGCTAGGTGGAGGAGGAACTGCAGGAGCAAGACTTCTTGGACCGCTGCTTCCAAGAGATGCTGGATGAAGAAGACCAAGACTGGTTTATTCCATCACGAGACCTGCCTCAGGCCATGGGACAGTTGCAACAGCAATTAAATGGACTGTCAGTCAGCGAAGGTCATGATTCTGAAGATATTTTGGTAAGAGCCACATGTAGTTCCCCAGGTTATATAGTGAAAAGAATATAGGATTTGGAATGACAGACTTTCTTTCCGGCCCTACAACCCTCAACAAGTCTGGAGCCCTATGAGCTGTTGTTTCTTTGCTCGTTCTATGGGCATTATTAATAAGGGGTGCATTAAAGATACATTGCTCCTCATAAAGCACTATAAAACATTACTGTTGCCAGCATCACCAGCTTTTTACTAGCCAAGATTGGACGCTACCAACCTTTACTTTCTAATGGGCTCTTCAAAGTAGAATTGGGATTAAGGATAACAATTTGAACACTGAAGAAGTTTTTTCTCAAATTATCATTTGCTGCTATTCTTCTCTTTTACTATCCCTCAAATCTGTATTTAATATACTTCTAAATGATTCTGTTATAAAAATTAGCTGTTCATTTTGGAAGAAATGTACTCCTGAGAGGTCATTTTCTCCACTTAGAATTAGAAAACCAGATAAATGAATTTCCTGCCTTTCATATTTATGTAACGTCAGAAGTCTGTGAGCAGGCTGGGCACGGTGGCTCACGCCTGTAATCCCAGCACTTTGGGAGGCTGAGGCAGGTGGATCACCTGAGGTCTGGAGTTCGAGACCAGCCTGGCCAACATGGCAAAACCCCATCTCTACTAAAAAAATACAAAAATTAGCCAGGCATGGTGGCGCGCGCCTGTAGTCCCAGCTTGGAAGGCTGAGGCAGGAGAATTGCTCGAACCTGGGAGGCAGAGAGAGGCGGAGTTTGCAGTGAGCCAAGATTGCATCACTGCACTCCAGCCTGGGTGACAGAGCAAGACTGTCTCAAAAAAAAAAAAAAAAAAAGAATCTGTGAGCAATATAGTTTTCACACAACACATATTCTGAACAATCTTGCCCTGTGGTTTGCTAAGGTTTTGGATATTCACAAGAGAGTAAAGAACCAAAGAGAGTACAGAAAGATGAAGAAAAATAGAGATTGTGGTATCCAACCTGGTCTGATGGAGTACCCTGGTTTTCACCAAGTTAAGGTACTCAATGAATTGAGAAATTCTTCTTGGAGTTGAACTTACAGGCCTCTGATGAGATTTTGGAAAGCATCAGGAAGGAAACAAGAGTCCAAAGGAGGAAGGAGAAGATGAGCTTGCTCAGGGCTATGTCAGGTGCAGTTGAGATAACCTAGCAATAACAGCCTGAGTTACAAGGAATTTTCTTTCTTTTTCTCCCTAAAGCTAAGGGGAAGGTACTGATAATGATGGACTGGGTAAGTTTTAAAATGCAGCTTGCCTTAGGATTTACTGTCTCTTGGTTCTTATTTCAGAGCAAAAGTAACCTGAACCCAGATGCCAAGGAGTTTATTCCAGGAGAGAAGTACTGAGCCGAGAAAGCTTTGGGGAGGACTTGTCTGTCCCCACATCTGGGGATAGTAATGCACAAAATGGTGGAGCTGAAGAGGGGGATGGGGCGGGCGACGGGTGCACAGCGGGAAGGGGAGTGGTGGTCTCACGATACTGTGACTCTGAGTAACTAATATGCTCAGTCTTATTCTAAGCCTCTGAGTATTTCTATTTTGTTCTGCTGACTTTTGTTTGGAACAGTTTCCTGTTTTGTTTTTTTAAATAGCTCTTTCGAGTTAAGGAAATTGCATTTTCCCCCCTTCATCAGAAGTGTTCTGTGGTGTGTATTTAAACAAAATAAGCTGACCAAGAAAAACTGGATATTTAGGAAATGCCCCTCTCACCCTGCTGTATATTTATCAGGGACAGTGAGCACCTGGAGAGCTTTTTGTGGAATCTATTGAGTTGGATGGGAAAAGGGACAAGCAGAAAGAGCAGGTGGTGCAAACTGGAATTTGAGGCTCAGCTCCCCCACCCCTGGGGTCTCCTGCAATGACCTGGGATAACAAATGTCCTGTCGAGCCCTTGCCTGTTTGTCCTTAACCCCATTCAAGAAAACACAGACTTAAAGTACTTAGTTTACAGTAACTTTTGATGATTGCTGAAAGTTGTAAATCAGAAGGTAGGGCTGTGATGGTGGTTGTCACTTGAGTCATTTAGTTACTGTTGTCCTGTTCATAAGCCTGTGTTCACCAGCACCATCAGACTCACCATTTATAAGCAGAAGAGCACTAGGGTTGATCTGCCACCTCATCTTTCATGAAGTCTATTCCCTGGCCTCCTTTTTAAGAAAAGATATTGCTACCAAAGGCATAGGGGAGGCCTGCTGTGCTGGCAATTAGCATGAGCCTGCAGAAGTCATCCTTGAATCTGTTGTGTCTTAATTTTATTTGGACAGTTTTTTTTTTCCAGCCTCATCAACACTTGGTCTTTCTGGTGTCTTAAATCCCTCAGACAAGTTTATGCACTTTTTTAAGGAAATAGTTTTCAGGACACTAGTAAGAAGCTCAGTTCACAGTTTGGATATTTCTCCCCACATTACAGAATTATGGAAAGGAACTCAAAACCAGCCTAGGAAAGTGAGTCCTGCTTGACCCGTGTGACTGTGTACCTGAACCTCTGGGATCTTTTCAGCTATTAAAACATTTTACTGTTCCCACATACCCAGCTTTGCAAGTTTCGTAGATTGACCTCTTAGGGTGTGTTTCTTTGTCTTTCCTGCCTTTAACTTGCTGGGATCTTTTGTTGCTACCCCTAAGGAACTAAACTGGGTGCCAGGAGCTGCCGTTGTGTACAGAGATATAGATGGCAGTGTGGTGTATAGGAGAGCCATCCAGGCCATTTTCCCAGGGATGAGGACTTGGAGAGCCCTGAAGATAATAGTGGCTTCTTTCTGATTGCTACTGTTTTGTGTGATAGGCCTAATAGGGAGAAGATATGTAACTTGAAATAAAGTTGGATAAATTCAGTATGTGCATGTGGGACAGAGGTTGGAAGGAAAGGACTAGGGTATGGAAAGCTGAAGAAATTCTCCTTATGAGCTCTCGTTACTTTTTGAACAGTGACAAGCTAATGCCAGATTTAAAACACACATTTTTTCCTATTTGAAGCTGTAGGATTATATCATTTGAAAAAATTGCCTTCCTTGTTAGGTCACATGTCATAGGAGAGTAGCTTAGAGACCTTGCATTACCAGACAGACACATTAATTCCCAAAGCCTCTATGTGGAGAGAATGAAACTGTTAACTCTTTTTCAGGGAGGACTATGAATAAAGAAACTTCTTTATTCAAGCTTCAGCTTTCAGCTGGGTTGTTCCCTCTAAAAAGGAAAGGGCATTGCAAGTGCATAGAGGAAATCTCTCCCTTCTGGGACTGCTTTTCCTCCTTCATCCTCCATGAGCCTGTCCAAGCTCAGAAATCTGAAGGCTGTTAGAAATGTGTTGGGATTGCAGAGAGAAAGGAGCTTGTCTTTCCTTCTGCTGGGCTGGTCTTGTTTTGGATGTCAGTCTTCAGCCTGGTTTCACAAGGTATATTTGGTCAGGACTATGAAAACTTCCTGCCAGTTTAGCATGGACACTGAGGGCTGGCATTTCTAGTCCTCTTCAGACACTGAACATGCTGACTCCAGGTATAGGAAGCAGCTAGCAAATTGATTCTTTTTTAAATGCATAGGACTCTGCTTCCAGCGGTTCCTCTTGTAGTCCAACTCTTTTTGCCATCTATTTATGTTGGGAGGTGGGGGCACAATTGTCACTCACAACGCAGGCTAGTTAGAGTTTGCTACCTTCTTAGCAGAAAATGCATGTGTGTCTTGTTGGACCTTCACTGGGGAATGGCTGGGAGCCTCTAGCTGTCAGTGACTTTTCTCACAGGAGAAGAACCAGCAAGCCAGACTGGACACCTTTACCCTTTAATGGTGAGACTTGTATTTATAAGGGGTAATTTTGATGTTGAATTTAAGCCACTACTTTGTTTAAACTTTTTTAAATTGGCAGCTAGAAGTTTGAGAATTTGTATAGAAATGGAACATGTATTTTTAACAGTTGCCAATCTGGCTGGTCCCAATGTTAGTTTATTAGTGATTGATCTGTAATTATTGGGATTATTTATTCAACTCTAAAATTCCAAGATGAAAATAATTTACCTCTTTCTTTTCAAGGGAAAAAAACCCAAATGAATGCACTTTCAGTTTCTCCAGGCCTTTGAACTGCAGCAGAAAATTCAAGGATACAGCCTAGGCCTGGGCAAATGCAGCCCTGGGTCTTTGGGCCAGTTTCTGACAATAATAGTTGAGTTTTGGGAATCACATAAGGGTGAAACCAGAAACGATCCTAAGGAAAGGCTTGACCTTTGTAGCACCTTTAGTTTCCAAAGTCACAGCAGCTGGGGTCCCGCTTTTTTTTTTTTTTCTTTTTTTTTGAGACATAGTCTCACTCTGTCACCCAGGCTGGAGGGCAGTGGTATGACCATAGCTCACTGCAGCATCAAATTCCTAGGCTCAAGCAATCCTCCCATCTCAGCCTCCTGAGTAGCTGGGACAACAGGTACACACCACCACGGCCAGCTAATTATTTTTATTATTTTTATTTTTCACAGAGACTGGATCTTGCTTTATTTCCCAAGCTACTCTTGAATTGTTGTGCTCCAGTGATTCTCCCACCTCAGCCTCCCAAAGTGCTGGGATTATAGGCTGGGTGTGGTGGGCCACCCCAGCCTGGGGTCTCTTTAATTAAGGTTATAATGCTAACTATGGCTTAAAATGCTAAGCAACATTTCCCAAATTGTTTATTACTATTGCTTTGATTTTGGAGAAGCTGGGAAGTAAGGAGGTGAGGTGAATACTCTGACAATTAACACGTGTTAGAGAGGAAAGTTGTGTGAAGAGGCTGCCAAAGTTAAACAGCATGAATGAATCTTCTTGTATTAGTGCTGCTACAAACCCCAGGTAGACAAATGACAGCCCAGGCTCCTGAACCATCGGGAACCCAGGAGTCTACCCTACTGTGAGGAGGGGGCAGGCCTTCTTCAGTAAGGGTCCCACCATCACGGGCTAATAATCTTTCTCAGTTTAGGTGATATTGAGGTATTGGAACTATTAGAAATCTGACAGATTTGACCAAGATTTGGAGATGTCCACATATTGGGAAGGACTGAGTGTCCCTAGCTGCTCTCCTCTGGGATAACGTGGACGTCATTAGTTTCGGAAGTAGGTGCGGAGAACAGGAGGATTGACTCTAATTTGGTGTGTAGTGGGGGCCTTGATGTCCTTCTGCCTCTGTCTACATTTCCCCGTGTGACTCATTGCACCCTGCGTTGCTCACAGGGATCATTAGTTCTCCCGGTAGACAGAGCACCTCTGCAGCCTCTGCTCTGCTGCCTTGTGAATTTCCTACACAGACTTGGTTAGTTACAATTTGGAAACAGTTTTTTGGGGTTTTTTTCCTTTGTTTTAGTCTTCTCACAATGAAGCTGCTATTGGTGACAGGGACAGGGAAGAAGGAAGCCAACCCAGGGAAACATGCAAGTTTCCTGCACACCACTTGGCCACCTGCCCTCACTGGCCAAACCCCTACTGCTATTCCCAGTCAGTCTGGTTTTTAGAGGAATCATGGGAATAGAACAGCTGGATACACTAATCTCTACAAAGTGTCAGGCAGGAGATTCACCTTCCCCAGTCCCAGGGGACAGGAGAGAAATCTGAAAAGGGACAGATGCACCATCTTTATTTTAAAAGAAAAAGCTCCCTCAGATTTTGTTACTAGGAATCTCCTTTGTGACATTTACTGAGCTTTCTCCCCAATCCTACCTTCCTATTGGCTACTTTTTAAATAAAAATAAACATTTTAGGCTAATATGACAAAAATGAGATAAAATCTTAACATTTTACTAGTGTACAGATACTAAAATGTGCTTACTATAAAACAGTAAAATATTTCACTCTGCAAATCATCACTAAGTAGTTATTCTGTCCTGTTGATTATGAGTCTTCAAAAATGTTTAATGCTTGAAGGATGGTTTGGGAGGCAGGGAATTCTTTTCTTAAAACAACTTTAATGAGGCATATGTTACAAATCATAAAACACCCATTTCAAGTGTACAATTCAGTGATTTTAGTAACTTTCCTCAGTGGTGTAGCTATAAGTATTACTCAGTTTTAGAACATTTTTATCCCTCCCATTAAGATCCTTCATGCACTTTTACAGTTAATCCTGTTCTTACCCCCAGCAACCACTAATCTACTTTCTCTATAAATTTGCCTTTTCTGGACAGTTCGAATCAATGGAATCATAGAATATGTGGTCTCTTGGGTCTGGCTTTTTTGCTTAGCTAATGTTTTTGAGGTTCGGCCATGACATATAACATGTTTTGGTAGTTTGTTCCTTTTATTGCTCAGTAGAATTCCATTGATGGATGTACTACATTTTGTCAGCAGAGAGCCTTTTAAACTTGGATTCCAACTTCCTGTTGTCTAAACGGAACCCTCTGAACATAGGACTTATAGGGAAAGCTGCTGTGCATGTCAAAAAAGCTACTAATCAGAACAAGCTTTGTCATCCAGAGCCAGAACTGCTGCAGAAATTTTTATAATTTTGCAACTTCTTTTTTTACAAGGAACTTTTGTGCTACTACACATCAGGATTTTTGAGGCGTCCGATAAATCCATTTAATAAGTATGAGCATGTGTCTGGGTGGACAAGAAAGTGAAACCATCCATGCTACATTGGATAATTTTTCCTCCCCCAGATTGGACAGGGATCTCAGCTTTCAAAATAGAGTATCTTGGCTCCACTTACAAAGCTGCACAGGTATTAAAGATTATGCTGCCTTTGTTAGGCAGATTTGGAGGGGAGGCCCAACAGCAAAGACGGAGAGGAAAAAGGGAGTGGAGCTTGCGGAACAGGAAGCCCCCCAGGGTCTGTGCAGGGCTGCTCAGCTCTTGAGGATGTTGTGGATGGTGAAGTGGTGATGGTGTCCCGGAGCAGCCCAGCACCTCCACTGGGCCCAGAAGGTCTTGACTTTGGACGCTTACCCTGTTTCACAAGTGTTTAAAAGCTGTTTTTGCTTTTGTTTTTCTCCTAAATAATCATTACTTGGTAGTTATTAATCCTTCTTTGGGGGAGGGACAGGGCTTTTAAACTGAAGAAAATAATTTTCATAAAAATATCAAAAATGGAAAAAAGTTACTTTGTAAAAAATTTGCTATACAAACCAAATGGCAGCTGTTGAAAATCTCAATAAAATGTTAAATGCATTTGCTGGCAGTGGTACCCTTTTGCCTAAGATTGGATCACTGTGTCATACCGTGTGTGTTTGGGGCGGGGGGAGGTGTGAAACTTTTTGTCTCACACATAAGTTGTCTCATGGGCCATAATCTCGTTGCAGTTTTCCTTTCAAATAGGGTTGCAAAGTAGAAAACATGAGCTTGGAAGTGACAGACCTGAGTGAATCCCACCTTCACTACTTTGTGCCATTGGCCTGCATTTTATTTACAAATAACCTCTTTATTTGTAAAGGTGCAGCACCTGTCCCCTGGGAACTATAATGACAGAATTTTAAAATACTGCCTGGCACATAATAGGCACTTAATACATGGTCGCCAATAGTGGCAATTGTATGTCCAACTTTGAACAAAGAGGCAGTGACATCTTTGGGCTAGAAGGGAAACTAGGCATTTGCTTTCCTGTTTTTGGGCAAAACTGACTACCTACCTAGAAAACAAGTATTCCGTATCTGCCTTTCAACTATTGAACAAGTTTGACAGCCTGCTACATGTCAAGCATTCTCTTAGGGACAAGGGCTACGAGGGTTACCAGACCCATTTTTTCTTCCCCCAGACTAGACAGGGAATCTCAGCTTTCAAAAAAGAGTATCCTGTCTCCATTTACAAAGCTACACAGGTATTAAAGATTGTGCTGCTTTTGTTAGGCAGATTTGGAGCAGCAGCCACAGTCCCTGCTGTTGTGATTATGGTTTGGTGATGCCTAATTATTTCAACTTAAACCTCGCTCAAATCTCCCAGTGATTTCTTGAGGGGCTTTATCATATGGTTAAAAAATTATATGGGACCAGCCCAGGGCCCATGGGTTTTGCTGAGCCCTATCATTTCTTTGCCTCCTTCCTAAAAGCAGAGGGTGGAGGTTGGGGTATTCTGAGCTTGCCTATTTATAGGTTTTTAAAATAGTATACTTATATGTAGTTTTGTGTATATAGAGTTTATTAGAATGTAACTTTCTTGAAGAGGTGGATGGTGTATTCATTTTAAAAATTCCATTAAAGATAAAATTTCATTAACTTAGTTGAAGTATAATGTTACAGAAAGGTACAGATATTTTGTGTGCAGTTCCATGAATTTTCACTACTGGAAAAAAGGTGTACGTATTTTTAATCCCTAGAGTACTCATCACACCTACAAGACATTCAATAAATATTTGCTGAATGAATGGGACAGATGAGGCTGTACTATCCTTGAGATCACACAGGGAGATAAGGCAGTGCTAGCCTCATTCCAATGCTTATTCCAAGTTCTCTTGTCTCATCACAGGGCTGTTGCAGGCTCAGATCAGATGAATGTATTCTAATGCCTTGGTAATACAAAATCCCATGGATACCTCCTGATAGTTTGTTGGGGAAAGGACACTACATTTAAAATTAAAAGGGGAGAAACTCAGCAAAAATCACTTTTGGGCTGGGCATGGTGGCTCACACCTATAATCCCAGCACTTTGGGAGCCCAAGACAGCAGGATTGCTTGAAGCCAGGAGTTCGAGACCAGCCTGGGCAGCATAGCAAGACCCGTCTCTACAAAAAAATGACAGAATTAGCCAGGTGTGGTGGTACATGCCTATAGTCCCAGCTACTTGGAAGGCTGAGATGGGAGGATCGCTTGAGCTCAGGAATTCAACGCTGCAGTGAGCTATGATCATGCCACTGTACTCTAGCCTAAGCAAAAGTGAGACCCTACCTGCAAAATAAAAAAATTTTTTTGGAGACAGAGTCTCACTCTGTTGCCCAGGCTGGAGTGCAGTGGCGTGGTCTCGGCTCACTGCATCCTCCACCTCCTGGGTTCAAGCAATTCTCCTGCCTCGGCGTCCTGAGTAGTTGGGATTACAGGTGCCTGCCACCACGCCCAGCTAATCTTTTGTATTTTTAGTAGAGATGGGGTTTCATCATGTTGGCCAGGCTGGTCTTGAACTCCTGACCTCATGATACACCTGCCTCAGCCTCCCAAAGTGCTGGGATTACAGGCATGAGCCACCGCACCGGGCC
Organism: Symphalangus syndactylus; assembly: GCF_028878055.3. Lineage (NCBI taxonomy): Eukaryota > Metazoa > Chordata > Mammalia > Primates > Hylobatidae > Symphalangus > Symphalangus syndactylus. Next base: position 69,258,627 of record NC_072436.2, read on the forward strand.
TGTAAAATAAAATTTTAAAAAATCACTTTTGATTTTCTGCACTGCAGCCTGTCTAATAGAGCCTTAATAACTGGGGAGTAAGGGACCTCATCACATCTCCTAAATGTGACAGGAACTAGGAACACATCTGACCTATGCACTTTAATACTGCCTTTTTTCAGCATTTTTTAACACATATGCTGGGACTAAGAAAATCAAGATGTGCTCCTCCACTAAAACCTCCACTGTCCAATTGGAATTGTAGTCTAGACAATTCTAAGGAAAAGTGATGACCATATTCTGAAGAACATAAGTAGATCTCAGTAGTTATAAACTCTAATTTATAAGCATTTGGTGAATAAAATATTTACATAATATGTAAAGCATTTGGTGAAGAAAATATTCACCAAAATGCTGTTTGATCCTCATCGTGAGAGCATATTTTTAAAAATCTCCAAAGCTCACCACTCATTAATAACCCAGCAGTTTTATCAAGACTGTGGGATATAGCAAAGATGCCTCTGCTGTGTCCTTGTTCTCTCTGCAAGCTTTTTACCAGGTGCTGAACTGGAGACTTGCTGAGTGCTAGACCACAGTGATTTGGTAATAGCTGGATGTGAAGATGGCTGGCTGTTCTTTCAGAAGACCTGGCTGGAGTTCTTATTGCTCAAAGCTCCAGCTTGCAGCACTGGGCTAGAGCTGATGGAAGGAGAGCTGTTACCATTCTGTTCTACATGAATGCTACACTGTGAAAGAACATTGTCATCTGACTTGGGCAACAAGGTAGTGTTCAAGACGTCTTAGAGGGCCTAATCAGAACTTACCAGCTATAGTGTAGAGCTCCCTCTAGTGCAGATGCTGGACCTTTGCAGCAGAAATTACTCAAGCTGTTTAGTATAATAGAAACGAAAATTCCCCATCCCATCCTTAACCTATTATCATCAGATAATAGTCTAACACTTTACTGCCCAGTGGGCTGTATTAGAATGCCCTGAGGAGCTTCCAGAATGCTCTATGGCCAGGCTGCATCCCAGACCAATCACTCAGAGTCTCTGGAGGGGTGTGTGTGGGTCTGTCCAAGGTCAAGCCCCACTGCCATAGATTGTAATTGGTACTAAAGGAGGGAGTGCTCACAGATGGAAGAGATGGCCAAGAACAGTGGAGTAAGGAGCAGCACAAGCTGCAGACTGCAGGAAGGATGGCACACAGAGAAGGAGCGGCCAGAGAAAGGGGCAGAGAACCAGAGTCCTCATGGTCTGGACAGCAAAGAGCGAGCAGGCAGTCAAGTCACTTCGGTGGCCTGGTGCCTTAGTCAGCTCAGGCTGCTGTAACAAATTATAATGAATTACCAGGTAGCTTAGACACTAATTTATTTCTCATAGTTCTAGAGGCTGGGAAGTCTGCGATCAGGCTTTCAGCATGGTTGGGACTGGGTGAGGACTCTTTTCTTGGTTTCTCATACGGACGCCTCCTTGCTATATCCTCACATGGCAGAGAGAGAGAGAAGGCATGCTTGCTTATGTTTCTTCCTATAAGGGCACTAATCCCATCATGCAGGATACAGACATTCAGTGCACCGCACCTGGGAAGGCTCAGGTCCAGGGGTAGGAGCAGGGTGCCAGGAAGAGCAAAAATTTCTGTCATCCTGCCACTCTCCTCTTTCACCTCTACTTCCTCCTCCTGCTCCTCCTCCTCCTTCTGATCACCTCCCTCCTTCCCGTCTGCAGCTCTCCACTCCCCTCCTAGACTTTCTTGATAGAACCAGAAGGGAATGCTTGAATTGGCCTGGACTGCCCAGCCTGTATGGTTCCGGGAGTGGGGTGGGTGGATGCAGTGACCTCCGCAGGCCCTCCCAGCTCTGCCCTTCTGTGGTCCTGTGGTTGTGACTGGATCTCCAGGATGGACTTTGACCTTTCCAGGTCTAAGCACTGAAGATGCTTTGATGCTTCTCCCCAGGAGGAAATTCAAAATAAAAGCAAAACCACAAACCATACAACTTTTATATGTACGCTAAAAATAAAATGGCTTTTTTCTTAAATTTTCCAATTGCAAAAGTCTGAATATTTGAAAGCTGTACCTCCTTTGCCCTCTTTTGAGTTTTGCTCTGTCACCCAGGCTGGAGTGCAGTGGCTAGATTCTGCTCACTGCAACCTCCGCCTCCTGGGTTCAAGTGATCTTCCTGCCTCAGCCTCCAGAGTAGCTGGGATTACAGGCGCGTGCGACAACGCTGGGCTAATTTTTGTATTTTTAGTAGAGACGGGGTTTCACCATGTTGGCCAGGCTGGTCTCAAACTCCTAACCTCAGGTGATCTGCCCATCTTGACCTCCCAAAGTGCTGGGATTACAGCCGTAGGCCACCACATTCAGCCCAACCCAGTTCTTTTGTTAACCCTTTGTTCTGTGATCTTTGTCACCCCATCTCTTTTCAGAGCTGTGTGCTATGTTTTGTTGTTGTTGTTGTTTTTTGAGACAGGGTCTCCCTCTGCCACCCAGGCTGGAGTGTAGTGGTGTGATCTCAGCTCACTGCAACCTCTGCCTTGAGGGCTCAAGTGATCCTCCCACCTCAGCCTCCTGAGTAGGTGGGACTATAGGTGTACGCCACCACGCCCAGCTAATTTTTGTATTTTTTATTGTAGAGACAGGGTCTTACCATGTTGCCCAGGTTAGTCTCAAACTCCTGGGCTCAAGCAATCCTCCTGCTTCAGCCTCCCAAAGTGCTGGGATTATAGGCATGAGCCACTGTGGCTGGCAAAAGCTGTGATATTTATGGGTTGGGGGGAACATCAAGAAAGTAGAAGCTTGCTTGGCTTGCTGGATCTTGGGAGATTCTGTTGCCATCCTAAGTCTTGGGCCTCTCTCACCTGGAGCTGCAGCAGACATTTCAACATTTCAGCCACACCTCACAATCCTGATTTCAGCTCTCCCCTCTGCCACCACATGACAACCAGGAGCTTCATTAGAAAGCCTTAGCCTGACATTGTAACCTTTACCCTGCATTGGGCAATGCCTCCCCTGGGAGCCTCCCACCCTCCACTGGCCTCTATTTGTGACATTCACCTTTATGTTTGAGTGCCAAGTTCCTCCCTCTTGGTGTCCCACATCAACAAATCAGATGAATACAAAAAATTACATAATTCCTATGAGCCAACCAGAGGGAAAGTGAAGACCAACCATCTAAGGAAATGGGGCATGGATTATCTATCACCCCTGGTTCAAGTCAGTTAAAGACATACAGGCTGATCATGGAGTCAAATATGGCCTGATCTAGAAGCATGGGGAAAAAATGCCAACTCTATCAGCTTTGTCCTCAGACCCTGACATGAAAGCAAAGTTCACATCTACTGTCCAGATTCTGATGGAGGCCACCTGTGGTCGGCAGTTCCATTGGTTTGCTCTGTGCATGTATGAGTATAGCCTCCAGATCTCCCCCAGCTTCCCACCCCATCCTTCATGCAGAGGTCACTGTATGTTTGGATAGATGCCAGGGTGCCATGGGGCCATGTCTGCCAATGGGCAGGGGGACTACTATGAAAAGGCTCTACACTTGGGGCCCTCAGGGGTACCGCTGTCTCCATGAGCCTCCTATGGCAGGACAGGCTGATCCTGGTGTGCAAAGCCTGGTCATCTCACATCCATTCCTATTCTGGGCCAAGCACTCCTGGGCCTCAGTCTCCTGCCCCTGTGCCAGCCTGTGGGTGGTAGGATTCTGAGGTCCATGTTGGGTTAGAGCAGTAGGTCTCAGCCAGGAGATACTGTCACAACTAGGGAGAAGGTGCTGCTGGTATCTAGTGGGTCAAGGTCAGGGATGCTACTAAACATGCTACAGTGCACAGGACAGCCCTCAGAACAGAGTTCTATCTAGTCCAAAATGTCAAAGAGAAACCCTGGGTTATGGGAAGGGGTGTCCTCCAGAGAGCATGGCCTTAGATTTTCAGCCCCTCTAAGAATGAGATGTTCCTTGTTTATTTTCTCCATCTCTCATCGGCCCAGTTGTAGGGGAGGGAAGAGTTAGACCAGGGTAGGATCCAAGCACTCCTGATCCTCTGAGCCAAATATGGTTCTCCAGATAGCACAATTTCCTCTAAAAATGCAGTCCAGAATGGAATGGGTAAGAAACCTGCGTCCTTCCTTCTTCTAGTACATTGACTTTAAAAACTCATCTTAAAAATATGAAAAAGACATTTACTGTAGCACTGTTCATAACTGAAAAAGATTAAAAAAAATCCTAAATGTCCACTTAAAAGGACCGGATAAATAAATTATGATACATTCATGCAGTGGAATTATATGCAGTTGTTAAAAGAGTGAGGTAGCTCTAAATATAATGATATGAAACAATCTCCAAGACATATTATTAAGAATCCCATGGCCAGGCACAGTGACTCACACCTGTAATCCCAGCACTTTGGGAGGCCCAGGTAGGAGAAGGGCTTGAGCTGAGGAGTTTGAGACCAGCCTGGGCAACATAGTGAGACCACATCTCTACAAAAATAAAACAATTATCTGGGCATGGTGGTGCACACCCGTGGTCTCTGCTACTTGGGAGACTGATGTGGGAGGATCACTTGGGTCCATGAGGTCGAGGCCACAGTGAGCTATGACTGTGCCACTGCACTCCAGCCTGGGTGACAGAGCAAGACCATGTCTTGAGAAAGAAAAAGGATACCAGCAAGATGCAGGAACAATATGCCTGGTGTACTAATACTTGTATGAAAATATTATTTTAAAATACTATTTAAACCTATGGTGGCAAAAGGCAGATTTACCACTATCCCTAAGCCCTTTTATAAGGCACTAATCTCATGCATGAGGGCTTGCCCTTATGACTTAATCACTTTTTAAAGGCCCCACTTCTTCATACTATCACCTTGGCAATTAAGTTTTAACAGATGAATTTTGGGAGGCACATTCAGGCTATAGCAATACTCTTCATGAAAGGTCTTGTGTATATTTTGCTAGATATATTCTCAGGGTTTTGTTGCTATTGTGAATAGAATCTCTTTTTCTATTACATTTTCTTAATTTGTTATTACTGATGTATAGGAATGCTAATCATTTTTTAAGTTGATCTTGAATTCAACAACCTTGCTAACTCTCTTACTAGTCTTAATAATTTATCTGTATATTCTTCTGAATTTTCTTTGTAGATAATTATATGGTCTGCAAATACAGGAACTTTTCTTTCCAATTTAAAATGTTTATTTCCTTCATTTTTTTTTTTTTTTTTTAAGATGGAGCCTCACTCTGTCGCCTAGGCTGGAGTGCAGTGGTGTGATCTTGGCTCACTGCAACCTCCACCTCCCAGGTTCAAGAGATTTTACTGCCTCAGCCTCCTGAGTAGCTTGGATTACAGGCACCCACCACCATGCCCAGCTAATTTTTGTATTTTTTTTTTAGTAGAGATGGGGTTTCACCATGTTGGCCAGGCTGGTCTTGAACTCCTGACTTCAAGTGATCCTCCTGCCTTGGCCTCTCAAAGTGCTGGGATTACAGGCGTGAGCCACTGCACCTGACCTTTATTTACTTTATATATCTCACCTATTACTGCTGCAGTTTGCAGAAGAGAGGATGCCCTCAAACCTAACTTCTCCAAACCATTCCAAAGGGGAAGTCTGCTCCACGTCAACAATGTTATTGTTTTTAAAGACCATAAGTCAACATGTTAGATTATAGCAAAATGATGTCCAAGGGGCAATATGAAAGCAAGACTGAGAGTCCTGGAGAGAAGGTGGCAGAGCTGCCTTTTTAAGATGGTCATCCCCTCAGACCCTACCCTTCTTGCCTTGTTCTCCAGTTGACAGATTTGCCTGTTGGGGCCCACACGGGGAAGGAGATAGGAGGCTGGACTGAGAGGGAGATGGAGAAGCTGCCAGAGGCCCTTTTGGATCCAGAATTGAGGCAGCAGTTCCAGCCAGGTCCAGAGGTGGGGGCTGCCCCCCAACCCCCAAGGGAATGGCACCGATTCCAAAATGTGGCAAGAACTCTCTGGCTGGGAGAGGGTTGTGCTTGCCCCCTTGAATCACCTGAGCCCAGTCTGGAAGGCCCAAGGGGGAGCACAGGCCAGCCCACTCCAGCCCCATCCCCTCCCTTTAACCCTAAGCTATTCACTCTCCCAGATTCCACTCCTTTTTCCTAATTGACCTCCCTGCAAAGTCTGCAGAGAGCAGCACTCCTTCATGCCAGCTCACCCCGCACTGTCCTTTCTTTCAGCAACCCCCATGGGTATGAACTTGAGATGATTCATTTTCCTAAAAGCCTCTTTGGGGTGAGGGAAGGCATGGGTGGCTCTGAGGTTTGGAGTGGGGGCTGCCTCTTCTCAGAGCCACTGGGAGAGCCAGTGTCACCCTCCATGGTGGGTGTCTGCGGGCTGGGGAGCAGCCATGGATGACACCATCTTTGCAGGCAGCCCGGGTCATCCCCCGTGGCCTGGGAGGCTGAGGGTGCACCAACTCCCACTCCCAACAGGGCCGAGGCTCCTTCCTCACCTAAGAGGTGACTTTCTTGAAGAGTAGGGGCAGAGGAGCCGGCAACCTGGGCGGTGTAGGCACCCGGGAGCAAATCTGCGGCTCAGTCTCAGAGAGAAGTCTCCTCCAACATAGCTATTGCAGAAATGGGGAAACTGGGCTGAGAGGGAAGGGGGCTTGCCCAAATCACCAGCCCTGGAATGTTTTGCGCTTCCGGGGTGGATCTCCCAGGAAATGCATTTTATGGCACCGCCGCCTCTGGTCAACCACCTCGAGGTGTGGTGGGCCTGGACCGTCACCTTGACTGAGGGCCAGGCTGATGAAGTCAAACCTACCACTCAGGAAGGAGACCCAGCCCTTCTCCAGGCAGAGTTCAAACGTGGGGACTGCCTTCTTTGGGCCTCAGTTTCCCCACCTGAATTCCAAGGACCCCTCTAGCTCCTACACTCTGGGCCAGGCTTTTCCTCTGAGCCCCAGTCAGCCTAGAGGACCAGGGCTACATCTTCCTTGGACAGAGACCCACCATAGGGGTGGCAGGAGGTAGGGGTGGGGGTAGGCAAGGTTCCTGTAGGGAGGTGAAGCTGTCATCAGAGATGGGGAAGTTAACGAGGCAGTAAAGGCTCAGGGGTCAGGGAGGACCTCTGTTGGGAGGAGGCTGCTAGACCCAGTTCTGCCACTGACTTGCTGGGGGTCCTTGAGAAAGTTGCTTCCCCTCTTTGGTTTCAGTTTCCCCAGCTGAAAAATGGAGGGTTGGGCCAAATGGTCTAAGGTTCTGGGAACCTCTAACTTAGGGCCCGTAACTGGTGGTCAAGATGAGGGAGAGTCCCTCGGGGTCAGCTGAATGCCTGAGAGGCAGGACAGGCCCAAAGGTGAGCAACTTGAGCACACCAGGTGGGCTCGGAGCTGGAGATGAGCCCCACAGCCTGCAGAGCAGCCCTGGACCCTGGAGCCCCATCTCACCAGTCCGGTGGGACTTCAGAGACGTGGGATCCAGCCTCCCCTAGTATTGCAAAGCTGGGGGATGGGAGCTGCAGATTCTGACACCACAGCTGCCTTAGATATGCCAGATGGGCTGGGGCAAGACACACCCCTCTCTATGAAATGAGCAGTCAGTCCAAATAGATACGCTAAAGAAGGGCTGTGGGAGGGACCCAGCTCTAGCCTGAGGCTACAGACTGGCTTCCAGGGTACTCAAGCAGCTGCCTCTGGGGGAGGGGTCCCAGGTATGAGAGGCAGGGCTCAGAATCTAGGCCAAGCCTCCACAGGACCCCCCTCTGGAGAGCTCGGGGCAGTCTGGGGGAGGGTCAGCAGGCAGCAAGTGCACTAGGAGCATCTTTCACAAGGCACCCCATATTGCATCTGCTCCAATAGGCAGCGAGTTGGAAAGTGGATGGAATAGGCAGGGTGGCAGCTGCTCCCCAGGGCCAGGAGTCCAGCCCAGCACCCACCCAAGTCCACCTCATGCCTGCTCAATTGGGTTGATCCGTGCTCTGGGCCCTCTGGCCCCACCCTCAGAGGGAGGGGTTTGGGGCGACCAGGTGAACTGGCCCTTGCGGGAGGCAGGCAGCCCCTCACCAGCATCCCCACCCCCACCTCTCCAGCCCCCCTCATTCCCTGATCCTTCCACCTGCTCTCCTGCCCCAGTAGTTTCCTCTGCTCACTCTCATCCCTTTTCCTGCTCCCAGGCTCACCTGCTCAGATGTCCTTGACTCTCCTCTGAGTCTCCCTCTTTCCAAGCCGCCTCCCCTCTACCTAACACATTCTCCCTGAAGACACCAGAGTACACAAGCTCAAGTTCCTGCACCTCACCTTTACTCCCAGACATGGGAGGGAGATGACATGAAGACCCAAACGCCACTTGGCAAGAGATCTGGGGTACGCAGGGGGCAGATCTGAGGCTGTGGAAGCTCCGGGGGCTCCCTGCAGGAGGCTGCATTTAAGCTGGCTTTTGAATGTGGCTCTGAGCTGAGACCTCTCCTTGAAGCTCCAGACCAGGAGCCAGCTGCCAGCTGGACCACTTCATTTGGTGTCTCAGAGGAACCTTGCACTCCATAGGTCTAACTCTGAACCCAGAAAATCCCCCCATCTCAGCCTCGTTTCTTCTTAGGGAAAGCACCACCTCATACCCAGTTCTGCACCAAACCCACACTATGAGCGCTCTGGATAAGCCAGTGCCAAGAGGGAAAGAGCTCTGAATGCCAAGCCAAAACATGTGAGTTTTAATTCCACCTCCAGCTCCAAGAGTTGTGGGTAGGGAAGGGCCCTAGTCCATTTTGCTGTAGAAAGACCGGTCTGGCACTGTATTGTACATGGATGACAGGGGAAGAGTGCGGGTGGAGAGACCAGAAGGAGGGCAGGACTGAGGAGGTAGGGACATGGCTGTAGCGGTGGAGATGGGAGAACAGACAGGACTTGGTGGCTACTTGGATGAACCAAGGGAGGGGTCAGGAAGAGACACCCAGTTTTGTACCAGATGTGTAGAGTGTGGGATGCCATTTATTGCTCCAGCGAAGAGGAGGAGGAAGAGGTATGGCATGGGAGGAGATAGCTGAGTTCTCTCTTGAATGTCACTTGAAGTCCCCAAGGAGAGACAGGCCTGCCAGCACCTTCGTGAACTGCTTCAGCCGGCTCTTGGGGTGCCTGTGGTCCCTGGCCGTCTCGACTCTCCCCTTTGTGGCTGTCAGCTGCCATGGGGGTCAGTTGCACAAGGGCCCAGCAGGTCTGTGTGTTTTCCCAGGGGACCGCTGCATGGCCAATGCTGAGGAAAAGCTGATGGACGACCTTCCCTTCTGAACAAAACCCGTTATAGCTACCTGATCCACCCAGCCACCAGCAGAGGCCCTCACAGCTCATCTCCAGCGAGATGGAGCTCTCCCTGGCCCAGCGTATCAGCATGGTAGGTGCAGAGGGCAGCTGTGGCTCAGGCTCAGGTGAAGAGGCAGCTCATGCCCACACCCCAAAGCAATCATTGGCCAGAGGAATGAAATTACTAGGGTTGACTTAGACTTACAATTACATGGCAGGGAGGCTGCAGAAGGGTCCATGAAGTTCCTAGGTGTCCAACATTTAATGAAGTCAAGGTTTTGTTTACAAAGAAGAAACAAGGGTGGGAGTGGGATGACCACTGGGTAGGCAGCCAATGGGCCTGCTCAGCTGAGTCTCCAGCACGACCATAAGCTTCTCCTCATCCTCACGGTCCCACCTTACTATCTCCCCCCACCCTACTCAACAGATGACCTTACATGCTGCCTACTTGTTGGGGGAAATAATAACCAGACTGGGGGAAGTGACGGGTACAGAGGCCCAGGTGTAGGGGCAGGACCAGAGGCAGTGCAGCGCCTACTGAGCCAGGTGGGTGAGGGTCTGGACAGTGGGCGTGGCTGCTGCAGGCATGGAAAGGAGATGCAGATGGAGGCACTCCCAGGGACCATTGTCAGGCTCTCCATATGTGGAGGTGTGCAGAGGTGGGGGTGCTGAGGAGGGAGGAGGTGCGGGGAATTTCTCTTCTCCTCTCTACTGCCTCTGAGTTGGAGATGTCAGAGGCAACCATGACCCACTGTAAATGAACACAATGTCCCCACCCACAGGGCTAGAACCTGACCTTGGAAGCAGCTCTGAGGGCAGCATTCACATGGGGAGAGTGCAGGGTGCTGTGTCCAGCAGGGGAAGGAGGTCACCAAGGGGGCTGACCCTCCTCTGGTGAGGTGGCTGCCTTCTGACACACCAGCCTCTCTCTTTAGCATGGTTGGCCCCCACACACCCAGCCTGTCAAACTTACAGCCCTCAAGAAGGCTTTGGCTAATTAATGAGCAGCTCCCTCTCCTAGGAGGAAGGATGTCTAAAGGATGGGGAACCCTGTATGCTCTGCCCCCTCCCTCCATAGTTGGACCGGAAGGAAGGGGGCTTTCAGACAGGCTTGCCCAGGCTGGGGTCTGAGTGTCACTGTCCAGCCAATGGTCATCCCGCTCCCACCCTCACCTTCTTGCTTAATGGGTGAGCCCAGCTGTCACCCTAGTGAGGGTGAACGAGCAGGAGGCTGCGCTGCACTTCCAGGCTCAGGCTGCCTGGCCAGATCTGCTCTGAGGGCCCTGTAGGCTGATAGAGGCTATCAGGAGGAGGACGGGGTGCAGCTGCCAGCCCCCACCCATGCAAGTCGTACTTCTAAAAGTTTGGGTATACAGTAAATATTAGGTCCTGGGCTGCTGGGCCAGGAAGGGGTATTGTCCTCCTATTTTTCAGGGTTTGTTTATTTATTTGATGAGGGAGGGTTATAGGTACAACCAGTTTAAAGATGGAAATTTTTAGAGTGCAGGCGGGGATTTAGGGTAAGCCAAGCAGACTTGTCCAAGCAGCTCTTCTGGGGAGGCCAGAGTCCTGTACCAATGTCCTCAGGCACGTTCAGCGGCTGCTGGGGGAATGCTAGACAGGATTAAAGCACAGGAGAACTTTCTGGATGATAGAAATGCTCTATATCTTGAAAGGAGGTAGATTACATGGGTAATGCATTTGTTAAAACTGATCAAAGTGTACATTCACATCTGTGCATTTCATTGAATATAAATTATAACTCAAATTAAAACCATTTTTTAAAAGACAGATGGGTCAGGCGCAGTGGCACACGCCTGTAATCTCAGTATTTTGGGAGGCCGAGGCGGGCGGATCACGAGATCAAGAGATCGAGACCATCCTGGCCAACATGGTGAAACCCTGTCTCTACTAAAAATGCAAAAAAATAGCTGGGTGTGGTGGCACGCACCTGTAGTCCCAGCTATTCAGGAGGCTGAGGCAGGAGAATCGCTTGAACCCAGGAGGCAGAGGTTGCAGTGAGCCGAGATTGTGCCACTGCACTCTATCTAGCCTGGCGACAGAGTGAGGCTCTGTCCCAAGGAAAAAAAAAAAAGCCCTGAGGTGGAAGATTGCCTAGCGGGCTCTAAGAAAACCAAGGAGGCTGGAAGACTAGAGCAGAAACAAAGCAAGAGAGGCAGCAAAGAGCCAGATCATGGAGGGCAAGTGTTAGCAAATGTGTTCTGTGAAGGGCCAGATAGTAAATATTTGAGGCTTTGGGGGTCACATGGCCCCCATCATAACTAGGCAACACTGCTATTATAGTGTGAAAGCAGCCATAGACAATACGTAACATATGAGTGTGGTTGTGTTCCAATGAAACTTTATTTACAGAAACAGCTGGTTAACTTGCCATCCAGCTACTGTTTGCCAGCACCTGATGTAGGACCCTGCAGGTCATTGTATGGATTTGAGCATCGACTTTGAGTGAGATGGGAGGAGGGGAGACAAAGATTTTGAGCATAAGCTCTGAAAGGACCCCTTTCCCTGTTGCATTAAGAATAGATCATGGGGTACACAAGGATGGAAGCAAGAGAGGGAGCGAGGAAAACAGAAGGCTGATGCAGTAATCCAAGGGGAGATGGTGACATTTTGTGTCGGGGTGTTGGCATTGCCATTGATAAGAAATCGTTATATTCTGAATATATTTAGAAGACTGAGCCAGCAGGATTTGCTCATGGTAAAGGTAACATACAAGAGAAAAGTCAAGGGAAACTCTGAGGACTTTAGCCTAGCAACTGGCAGGATGGAGGGGAAAGATTAAGAGTTCAGTTTTGGACATGTGAATGTGAGATACCATTCTTGAGGATGAAAACCCTTGAACTGATGTAATCAAGTCAGGTCAGAGAGGAAATATAAATTTGGGAGTTGTTGGGGTTTAAATGGTATTAATACATGGGACCAAGGATTGACTGTAGATAGAGAACTAAGAGGTCAAAAGACTGAGCATTTCATTAACAAAAGACAGGGCAGTAAGAAGGAGCCTGCAAAGGAGACTGAGCTAGCGCAGTAGGAAGAAAAGAGACTTGGCAGCCAGAAAACCAAGTGAGTGATATATGTCAAGGACTGAGGGGCATCAAATGCAGGCAGAGAAATGCTGTGGGGCAGGGCCACCACAGAGAACACCTTCCCAGGCAATGCCCAGCACAGCCACTGGGGCAGGGCTGCCCCTGAGACCCTGGACCTATACAGCCACCAGTGTGCAATGCTAGGCTGGGAGAGCTGCATGCACAGGACTCCAACCAGTGAGAGCCAGGGCATGGGCTGCACCCAGTAAAGCTATGGGGGTGGAGCTGCCTGGAGCCTTGGGGATCCAACCCTCACCCCAGTGTGACTGGAAGGTGAGACATAAAGTCAAAGACTATCCTCAAGCCTCAAGATTTAATGTTGTTTACCTGGTGCATTTTGGACTTACTTAGGACTAAGCTACTTCTTCTTTCCTATTTCTCCCCTTTAATGGGAATATCTATCCTATGCCTATTCCACCGTTGTATTTTGGAAGCACGTAACTTGTTTGATTTGACAGCTGGAGGGAAATTTGGCTCAGGATGAATCATACCTTGAGTTGGTCTTACCCATGTTTACAGACTTTGGACTTAGAATTTAAAGTTGATGCCGGAACAAGTTAAGATTTTGGGAGCTATTGGGATGGAATTAATGTGTTCATTTAAGAACGTGAACTTGAGCAGCCAAGGGTGGAATGCTATGCTATGATCTGAATGTGTCCTTCAAAATTCCTGTATAGAAACTTAATGGCCAATGAGCTATTAAAAGGTAGGACCTTTAGATGATTAAGTCTTGAAGGCAGAGCCCTAATGGATGGGATCAGCATCCTTATAAAAGGACTGACGGAGTGAGTTTGATGGCTTTTTGTCCTTCCACCCTCTGCCAAGTGAGGACATAACAAGGCACCACATTGAAGCAGAGCAGCTCTTACCACTCAACTTGCCAGCATCTTCATCTCAGACCTCCCAGCCTCCAGAACCGTAGGAAATTTTCTATTGTTTATAAATGACCCAGTCTCAGGTATTTTGTTATAGCAGCATAGATGGACAAAAGCCAGTGCTTAATTTAGCCCCAGCCTAGCTCTACCCCGCTGCAGCCAGCTTCTGCAGTAACAGGAATGCAGAGTGCAAACTTCCACAGGCTCTTCTTGACCACTGATTGACGCCTTGTAGATAAAAAAACCAGAAGGGCTTTACCTGTTGCTTTGGTGGAATCTTAGTCCACATTCTCTACCGATCTGGGCTAAGGCTTACTGCATTTCCATCAAATCAGTATGAGAGCCTATCAGACAAAAGGCATTTTTCCCTGGATGGGGAGGCTGAAACAATGAGCACCTAGTGGTCACAGAACACTCTGCAGACTGCAGTTTACATTCCTGGCTGTATTGAGCTTCTATTGCTTCTAGATTCACTTCTCCATCATACCTGTCCTCTGCAGCTGATTGTGGATAGTGCTCTACAGCCTAAATTAAACCTTTGTTCAGATGATATGAGATCATTTCCCAAAGGGGAAGGAAGTAAGGCACAGGCATGAAAACGCTACTGTTTTATGAAATGACAGGGCAATGGGAGAAGGAAATCAAGAGCCCAAAGAGTGAGGACCTCTGCTGTAGACAGCTGCTTGTGAGGGGGTTGGCTGGCTCTGTCCTCTTCTTAGCCTGCAGGCCAATGCTTGCTCACCAGCCCATGTGGACAAGCTGGCCTGGCCTTCACACAGGCCTGGGCCACGGCAAGACACAGCAGGATCAGCTCAGGCAGTGCCTGAACAGGAAGGGCCTGGGGAGGAGCCAGGTCCTGCTTCACACCAGTGAAAACCGGAAGGGCTTTGCAAATGGTTAGGAGTTTGTCTTTTCACACCATGGAACCCTCAAATATCTGTCATCAATGCAAAGAAAGGTTCTCAAGAATTTTATTATAAAACAGAACAATGACACAATATAAGCTTACACATTAATATTTACATTATATTCAAAATATATTACAGCTTTAATTTATGAACAGAAATATCCTGTCTTTTCTTCTTTTTCTTTTCTGTTTTCTTTGCATCATTGATTTGCATTTTTACTTGATCTTGTAATTTAGAAAAGAATGCTTGAGAGGACTTTAAGGCCTTGTCTTTACCTTCATCCTGCAATTAAAAACACCACAGGCTTATGCTGTAAAATGTACTTATAAGTGAAAAAAGCCAAAAATAGTACATCACCATTACAACAATGTATACAACCATAAATATGAAAAAGGACTAGAATTACAGAAAACTGAATCAGTTAGCATAGAGGTATTCTATACTGCTACAATGTTCTTATAATCTAAGAGAGAAAGGAGTGGAAGACAAGCTGCTGCTAGGACCCAGGTTATTGTGAGGACCCTACATGAAAAACTCCAGAACATTAAAGGTTGCGATTCCAGCCAGTCAGCATCATGCATCTCCATCCCGCAGGTGGGCTGTCGGCTGGCTCAGACATTCCAGTCACCCAGCACTTGCTATCCACTTCCCCCACAAAGGTCCCCTTGAGCAGTTTTCTTTCCCTTGTCCTTACCTTTATGAAGGAAGCTTTGCCAGTTTTGGTCAGCTGTTTTAACTTCTCCGAAGCTACTGCTTTGCTGTATTTCCCGGCTTGATCTACACTGCTCTTTTCAAGCAGTTTTCTCCGCTTCTCCTTCTCTTTTATTTTCATACGCTTTTGATATTTCTTTTTCCTTCGCTCTCGTTTCTTGTCTGTAGCTGTTTTTTCAGCAGCTGTTTTTATATCTCCAGCTTTATTTTTCTCCTATTAAAAAAATAACCACCAACATATTCGTTCATCAAGTTTAACAATTAGGAAACTGGAATGGAAGAAACTGCAGGGTAGCCAGCAAACAGGCTGTGCATCTGTGGCCAAATGCATGAAGATGCAGAGCAATCCCCACCTGCATTCCAATGAACGTTGGTAACTCAGCTCTTTAAAACCTGAAATGCGTTCTTTGACAGGCACAGACTTTTATAGTGACGGTTCAGTTCCCAAACTAATTCACAAGACGGCAACATGGAGAGTTGGGTTCACAACCTAACAGCACGAGAGGAGCCAGCCCTCCGCAGCATTTAGATTCCAGTGGGCTTCAGGGACATACCAGAGGGAGCCTCAGCTCTGAGCTGCTAATGACAGCAACTGGACTGAGGACAGAGGGCAGAGACCGAGGAATAGAGGAAGGGAAGGGCAACATCTCTCTAGTGGGGATCAATTTTATCTCTTTTCTCCTCAGCTGCCAGCCTATCCTGCCAGGGCTGTCACCTGCACTGAGGTGGCAGAGGCTCAGACAGAAGGGGTGAGTGTAGGTGTGGTAAACCAAATGAGGAGGGAAAAAGAAGGCCCTGCTGCTAAGCCAGCCAGGAAGATGAGCACCTGGTGGAAACCATTATTACTGTGTAAGGAATGAGCGTCAATGTTCACATGGCAGGGATTGCTGCATTTGATATATCCAACCTCTTCTGATAACCAAATGCTCGATTCTAGATTCAGATGCCATTACTAATTAGCATTACATGAATAAAATAAGGGGGAAATGCTGATACTAAACTATTGCTAGTATATATGCAATGCAAGCAATTTGTTTTAAACTTAACATCACTGCTAGTATTTGGATTGGATTATAACAAGATATCGATACTAGCTATTTTAAAACTGCTCTTACAGTAACTCTCAAACCTGTACCTCATAATAAAGCCAGAATATAGAAGACTGGTATTTGAATATTATAACATTACTAGTTTGCTTATACTTAGAAACTGCGGAGATACATTGGAATAAGAACTACAAGTGCAAGGCAAATGACGTTAAATAAATGGAGTCTGGCTATAATCAACTAACTTGTAACAGACATTTAAGGTTTCAACATTGGCTTCTTACCTTGATCTCCTCTGGGGCCAGGAGAGCTGCATCACTAACACTCACTGGGGCTACTTCCTCCATGGTTATGGCTGGCAGATTTGACACAACTTTAATCTCTGGTACAGGCTAGAAAAGAGATAATACATTCAATAGGAAGCCAGAAGGGACTCTAACACAAAATGTGTGAACTGTGAACCTATTAACTTAAAGTTTAATATATAAAATACTTCATGGAGATTATCTTTTTTTCACTTGCTTGAAAGTCAGCAAACCTAATGGAGACTATTTAAAATGTTAGATACGGTGACAGCCAAAGTCCTAAGTGGACTGGCATGACGGCAGTGCTGAGGGATGGCACTGCTTCAGGATCCCAGAGACCTGGGTATTTTAGGGTTTTCTGTCTCAAAACCATTCCAACAGCATGTATTTCTTTTTTTTTTTTTTTCTTTTGTTACAGAGTCTCGCTCTGTTGCCCAGGCTGGAGTGCATTGGCACGATCTCAGCTCACTGCAAGCTCCGTCTCCCGGGTTCACGCCATTCCCCTGCTTCAGCCTCCCGAGTAGCTGGGACTACAGGCGCCCGCCACCACACCTGGCTAATTTTCTGTATTTTTAGTAGAGATGGGGTTTCACCGTGTTAGCCAGGATGATCCGGATCTCCTGACCTCGTGATCTGCCCACCTTGGCCTCCCAAAGTGCTGGGATTACAGGCCTGAGCCACCATGCCCGGCGTATTTCTACATTTTTACATAACATTTCTGCCATCTTCAAATATCAGTTCTTCCATGTCTTCCTCAACTATTCCTATCTACCATGCATGTGGACATTCTCAAACAACCATTAATGCTGTTTGGTAAGATTTACTGATTTCTATTAATATTATCTTGACTTTGCTTACAGAAAAGAAAGCTAGCTCTAAGAAGTATATGGAAAAAGATGCAAGGAAAGATGTTTATGGGAACAAGAGTCAAAGATAGACTACTGATAAATTTCCTCATCTTTCAACTACTGAAAACATCTCTATAAACAAATATGAAATAATACTGAAAAACTAAAACAGTATCAAAATAAATCAAAGCTATCAATTACAAAAAGGGGGAAAGAATGCAATGTTAATTGAAAGACCATCTGCTTCAGATTTTTGTCTTTTTTTGAAAGAACTACCCAAGAAATCCAGTAATTAAAACAGGTTTCTTACTGATCCTGCAACTAAAATGGTGACTATATATTGCAGTTACATTTTGCAGTTACATTGGCATTCTTTCTTCCCTATCACCATCCTGTCCATGGAGTTATTTGCTCAAGGAAACTTCACAAAGAACAAAAACAAGCCATAATCACAATAGGATCCTGGATTCTAAGTGAGAGAAAAATGAGAGTGTGAAAGAAATCATTTCTTCCACTGGATCACTGTTCAACTGTTATTAAAAACACTGTGTTCCATTCTATCATTTAAAGAGAAATATGGAGAAAAAGAAGACAGTCCAAAAAGCCACAAAAGCCTGGGCACGGTGACTCATGCCTGTAATCCCAGCACTTTGGGAGGCCAAGGTGGGTGGATCATTTGAGGTCAGGAGTTTGAGACCAGCCTGGCTAACATGGTGAAACCCCGTCTCTACTAAAAATACAAAAAAATTAGCTGGCCGTGGTGGTGCATGCCTGTAGTCCCAGCTACTCGGGAGGCCGAGGCAGGAGAATCGCTTAAACTTGGGAGGCAGAGGTTGCAGTGAGCCAAGATCATGCCACTGCACTCCAGCCTGGGCAACAGAGTGGGATTCTGTCTCAAAAAAAAAAAAAAAAAAAAAAAAGCCACAAAAAATAATGGCTGTGATTGGTAAATGGAGTCTACAGAGATGGTGAGAAATACCAACCTGAACATGAAAAAAGTAGTATCAAGGGGAACCTACACTAGCAATTCTACATTTCTTAAGGGAAAAAAGAAAGGCTTTTCATTTGGGGCACATAGACATATATAAATTCACTTCTCCTTCACTTCCCAATATTCCAAGGAATGTCTAAGGGCTTCCCTGTGTTAGATCCTAGCTAGTGTGAGGAACAGAGTGGAACAGTAGCTGCATTTTGTGCTGCCTGAAGACAAGTAGAGAGCAATGAACAACTAGTGAATGACTGCAAATGTGCGATGCAGCTATGAGGAAAAGGAGCCAAGTGGTGAGACATGCAGCAAGGCAGGAAGGGGAGCCTACCCTAGGTAAGGAGCCAAGGAACATCTGCAAGGAGGGGAAGGCGTCTAGCCTGGGCAATAAGGAGCCAGCCATGCCAAAAAGGAAGTGCAGCCTACTGGGCCAGGGGAAGAGCACAGCGAGAAAGCACAAGGGACTTGGCCTGCTGAAGGAATCAGAAGATCAGTGGGGGTGGGGATAGCAAGCCAAGGGAGACCGAAGGGGCGGGAAGAGCCAGATCACACAGGTAAGGCCCAGAAAGGCCCACGTCCTTCGCCTCAGTAAGACCTGCTGGACAAGAGGAGTTGAAAAATTCCACTCATCTCTTCACCTGTTTATTTTACACAGCCCATAGTAGGGACTTTGGGAATCTAAAGATGGCTCCTGCCATCAAGAACTTACTTCCATGTAATTACAACTGGATTAAAAGCATACATATATACCCCCCCCCAAAAAAAAAACCAGGTAAAAAAAAGCTTACTGTCTGAGGAGACAAAATATTTGCATGGGAATCACCTAGCCATCAACTAATAATAAAGGATCTTGGAGATTAGCTCTTCTGTATGGATGAAACGTAAAGCGATTGCCTGTATCATAAAGCTAGTTAGGAGCAGAACTCAACTCAGGTTCTGACTTCTAGACTAGTCTTTAATTCATGACATTCCATTTCAGACAACAACACAGGCACCAAAGGGCAACAGGTGAACAAGTACCAAAGGATGGTACAAGCAAGTTTTATGGGTTCACAGAAGCTGGTAAGCAGGAGATGAGGCCCCAAGGAATAAACAGGTAGAGCCAAGTCTGGGTGACAGACAGACAGGGGAGGAGCATTTGAGAGGGTTGGGCCTGGTGAGGGAACATCATGCGGAGACAGCTGGGCCCAGAGTTAGTTCTCACTCTCCCATCTCCTAAACCTTGGTTTTCTCCCCTGTGAAATGGAAACTATAGTACCTGCCTCAGTGTTGTGTGCATTAAGTGTTAGTGTATGTAAAGAACCTAATATGACACACAGCAGATATTCCATAAATGCTGGTATAGATATCCATACGTCTCCAAACCCATTATACAATGAAAATGCAACAGAAGACTGAGAGGGTAGGGAAAGGAGGAGTCCCTGTGGCTATGGCTGAGGGTCTTTAAAGTGTGAGGTAAGTTAAAATAGTAAGAGGCAGTACTAGCATGATGCCTGACCATGCCCAGCCCCAGCTGGCAGGGGCTCACTGAAGATCTGGGTAGAGCCAGAACTGTCATGGGACCAGAAGTGAGCTTTCCTCTTGGAGACCCTGCCTGGAATTTACAGCAAACTACAAGTTTGTATCCTGAAACAAAATAAAGAGCTAGTCTCACAAAGGATCAAAGCTATGAAGGTCACCCTGCTCTAGCTACACACTGAACTGTTAACACACTTACCGGTTTAGGGATAAAGTGGAAGTTTGAGAGGGCATCCAATTTTAAGAAGAGGGAATCCATCATCTTCTGAATTTCTACATGCTCTGGATTTTCTTCTTCTGCTGTTTTTTGCTTAGGAAATAAGTTCAACAATGTCAAACTAAGCGACTTGATATATATCACAGGACAAAACACTAAAGGTCAATGAGGGTATTCCCAACTTCTCATCACCAAAGCTTCAGCTACAAAGAAACATTCCAAAAGCAAAATTAAAAGCAGCAGTACCATGAGGGTTCCAGCACCTACCAGAGATGTGATGTGCATTTTAGGAGCTACGGTAACCATTACCTCTAATATTCAGAACTTAAACATTTAATTACCTTGGTATTTACTTCTGTCAAAAACTAAGCTATTCCTCTTAAGACGGCTACAGTTTTCTTTTAAAAGGAAAATAGCAAGTGATAACAAGTGTTGGCAAGGATGGAGAAACTGGAACCCTCGTGCATTGTTGATAGGTAGGAATGTAAAATGATGCGGCCACAGCGGCAACAAGCTTGGCAGGTCTTCAAAAAGCTACACAGAGAATTACCATCTGACCCAGCAATGCCACTCCTAGGTGTACAACCAAGAGAATTAAAAACAGATACTCAAATACATGCACATGGCACTATTAACAGTCAAAAGGTGGAAACAGTCTGAATGTCCATCAGTGGATGAGCAGATAAACTGTGGTACATACACACAATGGAATCTGTGCAACCATAAAAAAGAAATGAAGCGCTGACAAATGCCAGTCTTGAAAACACGACGCTAACTGAAAGAGGTCAGAAATGGAAGGCCACATATGGTATGGTTCCATTTATATCAAATACTCAAAATAGGCCAATCCACAGAGATAGACTGCAGACTGGGGTTTGTTGGGGCTGGGGCAAGTGAGGAAAGGGTAGCAACTGCTTAATGTATATGGGGCTTTATTGTGGGCTGATAAAAATGTTTTAGAACTAGAGAGAGCTAGTAGTTACATAACACTGTCCTAAATGCTCCCAATTTGTTCACTAAGTGGTTCATTTTATGTTATATAAATCTCACATTTAAAAAAAAAAAAAAAAAAAAAGGCCCAGCATGGTGGCTGGCTGGGCGCAGTGGCTCATGCTTGTAATCCCAGCACTTTTGGAGACCAAGGTGGGCGGATCACGAGGTCAGGAGATCGAGACCATCCTGGCTAACATAATGAAACCCTGTCTCTACTAAAATACAAAAAATTAGACGGGCTTGGTGGCTGCGCCTGTAATCCCAGTTACTCAGGAGGCTGAGGCAGAGGAATTGCTTGGACCCGAGACGTAGAGGTTGCAGTGAGCTTAGATTGCGCCACTGCACTCCAGCCTGGTGACCAAGCAAGACTCTGTCTCAAAAAAAAAAAAAAGAAAAAAAATAAGTGTTAATATAGACTTCATAAAATTATCCAAATATCCATTTGGATGGTAGGGACTTTTTTGTTCTTTTATTTACACGTAATGTGTTAAAGATTTATTCTCACAAATCACACTGAAAAAATTGACAGCAATTTTAATTCTACTGAAGAGAAAAAGAAAACTTCATGCTTCTCTCTCTGTCCCCTTTGGCCCCAAATGCTTATTCTAAATGCCTAAGAGGGCTTTTTGTGTGCTTGTTATTAAGACATGAAAAAAAGAAACCCACCAGAACTAGGAAACGATAGGCTCTTTGCCTCCTGATCCTGATGACAGAGATGCATTCAGGTCTGTTTCCAATGTCCATCATCAGCACCCACCTTCCAGCCATAGTCAGGCATCACGCTACTACTGCTTCTAACTATTTTAACTTACCTCACACTTAAAAAAATCCTAAACATGTCCTTTCACCTCATTCTAGGTAACAATATCTGTAAAATCAAATATGTAGCTATATATTGGCTATATAGCATTTTTCTGAGCCACATTACATACACAAATGTGAGTAAAGGCTCCTACATGTGCTATTTACCATCATTTCACTTCTAGAACTAGCCTAGCTACTAGAACTCCAAGCCCATCCTCAAAAACTTCTGAACTGGCTGTTGACTTCTAAGAGAGAAATGAAACTAACATTTAGAGCTGGCATAAGCTATTGCATTACATATCTAATTTTTAATTCTCGTGGTCACCAAATACTTTCCGTATCTACCCAATCTCCTCAAAGACTCAAATGAAACTTTACACATCCTCCTTCAGCTACCACCTTGGATTGCAAGGCAGCCAGGAAGAATTTTAATTCAAATCTTTTCAGTTCTTCAATTTCACAGTGGCATGAGGGCAATTTGCTGTTGCTGAGAGGCATTCATTAACAAAATCTGGTGGGAATCATAAATGGCTTTTGCAGAAGAAAAATGCCATCTGATCCCTAAGTACATATTAACCACATTCCCAATAAATCAAATGTGAAGGAATAATTCAATTATTATATCAGCATATAATATTCCTAGGAATAGGACCTTGTCCTATTATTTAAGCAGAGATTTCTTTCTTTCTTTCTTTCTTTTTTTGAGATGGAGTCTCACTCTGTCGCCCAGGCTGGAGAGCAGTGGGGCAATTTGGGCTCACTGCAGTCTCCACTTCCCTGGTTCAAGTAATTCCCCTGCCTCAGCCTCCCGAGTAACTAGGATTACAGGCACATGCCACCATGCCCGTCTAAGTTTTTCGTATTTTTAGTAGAGACGGGGTTTCACCATGTTGGCCAGACAGATCTCAAACTCCTGACCTCAAGCAATCCGCCTGCCTCAGCTTCCCAAAGTGCTGGGATTACAGATGTGAGCCACCACACCCAGCCCAGAGATTTTAGTTAAGTGAAAGAAAAAACAGACCTAAAAATCAGAATGAATTCATAATCATGTAAAATACATCAGTTACTTCAAAATATCAATGAGAAATGGTTTTAAAGTTGTAGCACCACTATAATTGCTAGAAAGGTAATGAGTTGTAAAAGTATCAGGTGACCAAAGCCTAATTGCAAAGCAACCCCCCACAACCCCTCACATCCAGTGGGAATATTAGAACCCTTCTATTCCTAGCATGCTCTGTCTCATATTTACATGAGGTAGCCGAAGAGCTCAAGATTTCTGTTTCATGATTTCAACAGTCACAAAAAGCCTAGTTCTCTACTTCTATTTCTTTAATAATAATGGTTTTGCCTTACAGGCTTCCTCACCTGGTTGAGTTTGATGTACTCCTGTTCATAAATTTCAGCAAGGCTCAATTTACTCTTCTCATGGTCTAAGGTTAAACGCTTTTTATATTCATATGCATCCTCTTTAGGTTTTTCTTTACGTACTACATCATCCCAAGCCTGAAACATAAAGTGCAGGTAGAACATAACAAAACCTACAATTTATTTCTAGGTTCACTTAAGAATCTTCCTCTGGAATATTATTATAATAAATATTATCAATATATTAATTATCATTAATATATTAATAGTAAATTATTATATCATTGTTATAATAAATATTTATTATTACTTATTATTACAGAGTAAGCAAATTATAGCAAAAAGAAAATTTTCAACTCCTAAAATAACTATTCAAGTCACAAAGAATAAACATTAGGAAACCAAAGAAAGCATTACTCAAGTATCTTTTTCTGTTTTAAATGAGTCTTCCTACCTGGTTACCAACTTAAATTCCACATTTCCCCATCATAGTTTGTTTAAAAGTCAAGCTTTGAGTTAGTTTATCATGTTTCATTTCAAATTTTAAGATGTTCTGCACGTGATACTCACCCTTCAAACCCTTTCTATTTTAGACCCACAAGTATAGGCAAACATTATACATGTTATAAAGCCATCTCTTACTGTACATGCCATATATCTAAGTTTTATTCTAAGTTTACAAAATCAGATCAATTCTTCAACAAAAACCACTAGGTTTTTAACATTTGAAAAAAATACACCATTGAGAAATGGTTTTAAAACTGTAGTACTACCACAATGGTAGGGTTTGAATGTCCCCTCCAAAACTCATGTGGAAACTTAATCCCTGATGTGGCAACACTCAGATGTGGGGCCTTCTAGGACGTGACTGGATCACCAGGGTTTTGCCCTCATGAATGGCAGCTGCATTTATGGATTAATGGGTTATCATCAGTGGAGGAATGGTGGCTCTTAAGAAGAGCAAGAGACACCTGAGCCAGCATCTTAGCATGCTCAGCCCTTTCACCATGTGATGCCCTGCACCACCTTGGGACTCTTCCCCACTGGTAAGAAGGCCCCTCGACCTTGGACTTCTCAGCCTCCATAACTGTATTCCTTTTAAGTTACCCAGTCTCAGATATTCTGTTATAAGTAGCAGAAAAAAGACTAAGACATATGCTGAATAATTTGCCACACCAGATACTGTGACTACGCCAAGGGTTCTGGGTGCAACCATCACAGGTCAGCCACCAGCTTCACTGAGCACCACCCAAAAGGTCAGCAAGACTCACGAGAAAGGATAATGGCTTCTTGCTCCTCTCAGGCACAATACTCGTCTTTCCTGGGTACTACTGAAGAGCAGTACCTCACACAACAAAAGCTGACTAGGTAGCCTAGATTTAAGGTTTGTGAACACTAAGTGAAAATAAAAAGCAATAGTCCTACTCTCAAAGTAGTCTCACGTTAATTTCTAAAAATTTCAGTGACATTTCAATTAAGTTAAATTTAATTCTTACTGACCTGATCTCTTATCCTCTGTTTAATGATATCTTCCAGTTGAAGGGTGGTTTCCTCTGTAATCACAGGTGCTAAAGGAAATACAACGTTTATTCATTAGGTAGATACCCACTAGACCACTGATTCAGTGCAGTCCTTGGACCCACAGCATCAGCAACACGTGGGAACTTGTTAGAAATGCAAATTCCTGGGCCACCCCCATCTTCCTGAATCAGAAAGTGGGGAAGAGGGACAGCTATCTGTGCTTTAACAAGCCTTGTGATGCTCCCTGAAATTTGAAAACCACAAAACTAGGATACATATGGTAGTAAGTGCTAATACTTCACCCAAGGTACCCAGGGACTCTTCCCCTCTTTTCCATTCTCTCTTCCATTGAAATAAAATGAAAACTCATTTTGATGTAATGGGTACAAGAAAGAAGGCAATGAGATGAACACAGTTTCAGGTTGAAGTTCAAAATTTAATCAGTGGACCGTGACAGGATGCAAGCCTTTGAAATAGATTACTACAAGAAAGCTGATTACAAACTATATGTTAGGTATCATTAGTGTATTGTTAAATTTTTTGGGTGGATTAATGGTATTGTGATTACATAGGAGAGTGTCCTAGTTCTTAGAAGATACCTGCAAAAGTACTTAAAAGTGAAGTGCCATAAGATTGGCAACTTACTTAAAGGGCACATATACAATCTTACATATGCTAGGGAGAGAGCAAATATGACAAAATGGTAACTGGTGAATCCAATTGAATAGCATATAGGTGTTCACTGTTGTATTTTTTCAACTATTCTGTGTTTATAAGTTGTTTTTTTCTTTTTTGACAGAGTGGCGCTCTGTTGCCTAGGCTGGAGCACAGTGGCACAACCTTGGCTCACTGCAACCTCCCCTTTCCGGGTTCAAGCGATTCTCCTGCCTCAGCCTCCCGAGTAGATGGGATTCTGTAATCCGCCACCATACCCGGCTGATTTTTATATTTTTAGTAGAGACGGGGTTTCACCATGTTGGCCAGGCTTGTCTCAAACTCCTGACCTCAGGTGATCCGTCTGCCTCGGCCTCCCAAAGTGCCAGGATTACAGGTGTGAGCTACCATGCCAAGCCATGTGTTTACAAGTTTTTTTTTTTTTTTTTTTTTTTGAGACAGAGTCTCGCTCTGTCGCCCGGGCTGGAGTGCAGTGGCGCAATCTCGGCTCACTGCAAGCTCCGCCTCCCGGGTTCACGCCATTCTCCTGCCTCAGCCTCCGAGTAGCTGGGACTACAGGCGCCCGCCACTGCGCCCGGCTAATTTTTTGTATTTTTTAGTAGAGACGGGGTTTCACCGTGGTCTCGATCTCCTGACCTCCTGATCCGCCCGCCTCGGCCTCCCAAAGTGCTGGGATTACAAGCGTGAGCCACCGCGCCCGGCCACAAGTTTTTAAAATAAAAAGTTGAGGGAAAAGAAACATCACCCCAAATCTTTGTATGAAATGGAACCATGGTAAGCACAGACGTGAAAACTACAGAAGAGGGCACCGTACCCATCCGGACAGCATGGTCAAAGTGTAGGGTCTCCTCCAGGAGGCTGTTCTCTGGCCTCTTCTGTGCTGTCACTTCCCCTTGAAGCTGCCAAGGCTTTTTTTCTAACAACTCTTTTTCTAAAGATGCAATTTTTTCATTCATCTAAGTAAGAGATAAAATAATTAGTATACATTTATAAAATAAAATCTTCTATTTGTGTAAAAGCAAAAAATAATTTAAAAAGTGGGAAAGCAAGAAATGTACTGTTCTACAATTCTGTCCTTGCCATCTTTTTATTCTGTCAATGACTTCCTATTTCTGCTGCCTATGGTGGGGTGAGCTGCAAACAATTTCTTTTCCTGATTAATTTAAAATGCCATGTTTATAATATACTAAACTCCCCCAGCAGCATTTGGGTTTGTATCTGGGCTCTATTCTATTCAAGTGATCTATCTATTCGCAAGTCAAGTAATTCTTTGATTAGAATATTAGTATCTGATGGAGTCTGACCCTTTTGACTCCAAACTCAAATTCTTACTCTAACTTCTTTTTTTTTAAATTTTTTTGAGGCAGTCTCGCTCTGTCGCCTAGGCTGGAGTGCAGTGGTGTGATCTCAGCTCACTGCAACCTCCATCTCCTGAGCAATTCTCCTGCCTCAGCCTCCCGAGTAGCTGGAATTACAGGCGTGTGCCACCATGCCCGGCTAATTTTTGTATTTTTTAGTAGAGATGGGGTTTCACCAAGTGCTTGGATTACAGGCGTGAGGCACCACGCCTGGCCATTATCTCTAACTTCTAAAAGACAACAATGATGACTTCAGTGTATAAGATGCCAGCCTTTTCAGCTACCTTACAGAATTCTCTTATTTTCCTAATATCAATTCAGTTTATCCATTCGGTTTCCTCTCCAAATACTAACACTTTCATTTTTCACTCCTAGTGGAATATAAATACATCTGCAGTATTCCTAATCTTTTTTTTTTTTTTTTTTTTGAGACAGTCTTGCTCAGTTGCCTAGGCTGGAGAGCAGTTGCGTGATCTCAGCTCACTGCAACCTCCACCTCCTAGGCTCAAGCAATCCTCTTACCTCAGACTCCCAAATAACTGGGACCACAGGCGCGTGCAACCACGCCTGACTAATTTTTGTATTTTTTGTAGAGACGAGGTCTTACCATGTTGTCCAGGCTGGTCTCGAACTCCTGAGCTCAAGCAATCCTCTCGCCTTGATCTCCCAAAGTGCTGGGATGCACCTGGCAGTTTTCCTCATCTCTTACGTTTATCTTTTATAGTTACACTGGCCTATGCGTCTAAAAGAATGTTAATCAACAGTGGTAACTGTAATACTGGACATCTTGTCTTATTCCTGATCTTAAAGGGATGTTTCTAGAATTTCATGCATCATGCATGATGGCAGCTTTTGGCTTAAATGTATTTATATTCCGCTAGGAGTGAAAAAAAATTAGAAATGAATATTGAATTTTATCAAATGTCTTTCTGACATATATGGAGGTGACTATATGTTTTTTCTCCTTAATGTCTTGCGGTCAGGAATCATACTAGATTTTCTAATACTGATTCAAGAGAATAAGGTTCATGCAGTTGTGTGGCATAATTTTTCCACTGTGCTGTAGGATTTTTGCATCACTGTGCATGAATGAGACTCTGTGCTCTGTGTATGCATGTATGTATGTGTGTGTGTGTGTGTTTTAATGCTACCTCTGTCAGGTTTAGGTTTTCATGTCCTAACAGTTTCAAAAAAAAAAAAAAAAAAAAGTTTGAAAGTTCTACTTTATTCTTTATATGTGGAAATTGAAATAAATTATTTGTGATTTATTGAAACTTAACTTGAAGGTCTGATGTAATTTCACAATAAAACCAAACCTTTCTTTCTTTATTTGTTGGGGGAGGGTGGGAGGAGTGGGATGGAAGGATACTAATTCATTGATATTTTATAATGGTGCTTTTTTTCCCTTAGAAGTTCTCTATCTTCTGGGGACAATCTGACAACCACAGATTTAATTCAGATTCTTAGATTTTAAAAACAATTCTTTTGATATTCTTGGTATCTTTTATTATCTGCCTATACTCTTTTTTTACTTTTTTCAGACAGTCTCTAGCTCTGTTGCCCAGGCTAGAGTGCTGTGGTACAATCATAGCTCACTGCAGCCTTGAACTCCTGGACTCAAGAGATCCTCCCCCATCAGCCTCTCGAGTAGCAAAGACTACAGGCGCACACTACCATTCCCAGCTAATTTTTTTAATTTTTAGTGGAGACAGGCTTTTGCCCTGTTGCCCAGGTTGGTCTCGAATTCCTGGGCTCCAAACAATCCTCCCTCCTCAGCCTCCCAAAGTGCAGGTGTGAGCCACTGTGCCTGGCCCTATTCTCATTTTTATTGTGATAAAAATTTTAAGGTAAATAAAGGATAGAGCCAAATTATTAGAGCCAGACTACATCTACAAAAATTAAATGAAATTTCACTTGTCTGAAATCATGACACAAAGAAACAATTTTTACCAACTTTGGAAGATATGTTTGTGATGGTATAAATTAAAATTCTGGCTATTTGGCACTCACAAAAATCTGCGGAGCACCTTAAAGACATAGGTGGTATAGGCCAGGCGCAGTGGCTCACGCCTGTAATCCCAGCACTTTGGGAGGCCGAGGCGGGTGGATCACCTGAGGTCAGGAGTTTCAGACCAGCCGGCCAACATGGTGAAACCCCGTCTCTCCTAAAAATACAAAAAAATTAGTTGGGCGTGGTGGCGGGCACCTGTAATCCCAACTACTCAGGAGGCTGAGGCAGGAAAATTGATTGAACCTGGGAGGTGGAGGTTGCAGTGAGCTAAGATCACACCACTGCACTCCAGCCTGGGTGACAAGAGTGAAACTCCATCTCAAAAAAGAAAAAAAAAGACATATGCGGTATCCTCCAAAACAGTCAAAATAGTTAAGATGCTCACAGGACAGCTTTATCAGGAGAGACATGCTATACATATAAAGACATTAGGGACAGAGAAAAAAACAACTATCTTTAAAAATTTTTTTATTTTTGAGACAGTCACACTCTGTCGCCCAGGCTGGAGTCCAGTGGCACCATCTCGGCTCACTGCAACCTCCGCCTCCTGGGTTCAAGGGATTCTCCTGCCTCAGCCTCCCGATTAGCTGGGATTATAGGTGCCCACCACCACGGCTGGCTTTTTTTTTTCGTAGAGATGGGGTTTTACTATGTTAGCCAGGCTGGTCTCGAACTCCTGACCTGAAGTGATCCACCTGCCTCAGCCCCTCAAAGTGCTGGGATTATAGGCATGAGCCACGATGCCCAGCAGAAGCAACTATTTTACTCACAGGCCCCAAACTGAAATGCAGGCACTGATTTTTGCAAATCAGATGCTTTCCATGTAAGATTTTTGGTTTTTTGTTTGTTTTAAGACAAGGTCTTGCTCTGCTGCCCAGGTTAGAGGGCAGTGATGCAATCACAGCCCACCGCAGCATCAACCTTCTAGGCTCAAGTGAGTTTCCCGCCTCAGCCACCAGAGTAGCTGGACTGCAGGCATACATCACCATGCCCAGCTAATTTTTGTATTTTTGGTAGAGACAAGGTCTCACTATGTTGCCTAGGCTGCTTCTGAACTCCTGAGCTCAAGTGATCCTCTTGCTTCAGACTACCAAAGTGTTAGGATTACAGGCGTGAGCCACTGCACCTGGCCAAGATATTTGTTTTCAAAGGATGGTTAATAGTTTTCAAAGGATGATTAATATCAAGTATTAAAAATTGCTTAAATTACTAATTACCTTTTCCTGTCTTTTTTCAAAGGAGGATTTAACTTCATCAGAATTTTTCTTTACATTTAAAACACCTGTATCTTCTTCAGTTTCCTCGTCATCTGGTAAAGCAAAGGTCACTCTTTTCAAGCTTTTTTTATGTTGTTTACTGTCTTCATTTTCTTCAAGGTCATCATCTTCATCCCTACAATACCAAAACTCTTATAAAAAGAAATATACTACTTTCCATTAGAAAAACAAAAGGAAACAAATTTTCCCTTAATAAAGTTCTTCTTTTACATACCTAATACAACCAAATACTCAGGACTTCCAAAATCATTCAGTTATTAAGGAACAAAAGGTATTATTTAGGTAAAATGCTATGTAAGAAACAGAAGAAAGGCTGGGCGCGGTGGCTCACGCTTGTAATCCCAGCACTTTGGGAGGCCGAGGCAGGCAGATCACGAGGTCAGGAGATCGAGACCACGGTGAAACCCCGTCTCTACTAAAAATACAAAAAAAAATTAGCCGGGCATGGTGGCGGGCACCTGTAGTCCCCGCTACTCGGGAGGCTGAGGCAGGAGAATGGCATGAACCCGGGAGGCGGAGCTTGCAGTAAGCCAAGATTGCGCCACTGCACTCCAGCCTGGGCGACAGAGCGAGACTCCGTCTCAAAAAAATAAAAAAAATAAAAAAAAAAAAAAGAAACAGAAGAAAAAGTGTCCAACATATAGAAATAAATTATTCATCAATCTATAATACAAATCTCTTATCTCACAAAAATAACAGGATTTTATTGACACAAAACCAAATCAAAGTTCCTGGTAAGGAAGGTTTGATTGCTACTACCAGAGATATTTTTCTTCATTAAGTGATCTCTAATGTCCCTTTACATTCAGAGACTTTCCTCTGGCTATCTTGAGAATATCTGATATTAGAGAATCAAACTTCCTAAGACAAACACATTTGATAACTACGAGTACACATAAATGATTGGGCAATTCCAGCTTACAATGTAAAGGATGGTTCAAAATACTCACGTTTCCGAAATACTTAGTTCTTCTGCTTCTTCTTCAGCAATTTCATCATCTTCTTTGTTTGAATCCAGCTCATCATCATGAACACTTGTTATGTCTTCATCACTTTCAACTGGATCAAAAAAATCTTTGTATTTCAGATTTCTGGAACTTTTACCTGACTAAAATAAAAAGATTTTAAAAACTATTAATTAGGGATAGAAAAATATATTAACACATGCATATAGATTTGTATGTATATTGTATGTATATATTACTTTCTGACTTAATAACACTACAAGCTAATAACTAATAACTAAACTAATAACTAAATAATTATTAGGTGAAAATGGCAACTAATAACACTACCACAAAACTATAAGACCAACTGGAACATAAATTGAATGGAAGTACAGATTCATTTATAACTGATAAGATAGAGCACAATATTTCTTATCACTAAATCTTCTAACTACAATTAAATCTCTCCTAGAAAAACAGAAGGAAAGCTAATTTGAGGAGGAGGAAAGTGCTCTCTCCTCTCTCAAAACTTTACCTTAAGTTTTTTATTTCCAAACAGTCCCCCTTCATCTTCATCAGAATCAATATCTTCAAAAAAATCAATATCTTCCTCCTCATCATCATTATCATCTTTTCGTTCCTCTTCTTTTTCTATGTTTTCTAAATAGGCCTCCATTTCGGAGAGTTTGAAGAATTTATCATCTACTATGGACTTTTCTCTTGGTTTTCCATGTCCTTTGTTTTGCACCTTGCTCTGCTGTTCCAATTTGCTGATATCAAAGTCAAGGTCAGAATCCTCATCACTGAAAACAGGGCTTTTCCTTAGATCAGATTTGCTTGAGTTTTCAGCTCTCTCCCCCACTTCAGGATCATCATCACCCATGTCTGACACTTCCTCCTCCTCCTCTAAATCTTCTAGGTCCTCCTCGTCATCAGCCTCTAGCTCCGAACCATCCTCTTCATGTTCCTGTTCTTCACTCTCTGGGAGAAGACTGATAGCTTCATCATTAATTGTTTCACTAACTGCATTCTGAAAGTATTGTAAAATTGGTTCATTTTGCAATTCCAGTTGTTGCCAAATCTGTTCATCATCAAAATTTGCTATCACAAGTTTTTGCAAGGGGCTTCCATGGATCCTACCATTCTCTAATATTTTATTAAAGTCATAAAGCACTTTTGTTAAAGAAGTGAACTTTGATGCCAATCCCTCTTGAATCCTATTGGGAGGAAGTAAGTGGGATTTAGAATTATAGGTAATAATTTCACAGCACTCTTAATAAAAATAAAAAACCCAACTCCTTTGTAAAATAAAATTTGCATGAAGTGTAAGTATAGATTCTGGCCCCCAACAACATACAAGCTGATGAGCTACACTGATATATAAAACCTGTCAACCAGGTATCTGTGAATCGGCTGTATAGATTTTAGGCAGGAGAACCATTACAAATCTATTTGCTTGGAGATATATAGTGAATTAACCTTAAATTATCAATTCTGCTACATTATATACCACTCCATTCATTCATTCACTTATTCATTCAATGATCAACATTTGCTTTGGCTATAGTGGTCAAGGAAAACCTCTCTTAGATGTCACATCTGAAGAGGAAATCTATAGATAAGGAGATAGTCTTATAAAGATTGGGAAACATGCATTCCAGGCAGAAGAAATCCTCTAAGATGCAAATCCTCTAGAGGTGAGCATGGCTAGAGTGTGAAGGAGGCAGAGGGTGAAGCTGGAGAGACTGATGGGAGCCAAATTATGCATGGTTCAGGAGTAAGAATTTGTCATTTAAAGTGTAAAGAGAAAAGATTTTAAGCAGAGGGATGAAATGATGATTTACACGAAGGAAGAACAAAGGGAGGAGGGAAGAGGAGGAAAGTACAGTGATTAGAAGGTTGATGCAGCATTCCAGCCAAAGGATAATGGTGTTTAGACTGGAGTTAGAGCAGTGAATATGCTGAGTATAGTTTGGAGGTAGAACTGACAGGATTGCTAAAGAAGTGGATATAGAACAGAGAAAAACGAAGACATTAAACCTAGTTTTATGTTTGAGTAACTGAAAAGACAGAAGTGTCATTTACTGAGATAGGGAAGGCTTGCGTGGTGTTGTCAGGCCTCTGAGCCCAAGCTCAGCCATTGTAACCCCTGTGACCTGCACATATATGTCCAGATGGCCTGCAGGAGCCAAGAAGTCTGGGGCAGCCGAAAAACCACAAAAGAAATAAAAGAGCCAGTTCCTGCCTTAATTGATTAACCAACATTACAACATTCCTCCATTGTGACTTGTCCCTGCCCTACCTTAACTGATCAATCGACCTTGTGACATTCTTCTTCTGGACAATAAGTCTTATGATCTCCCCACCATGTACCTTGTGACCTCCTCCTCTGCTAACAATAGATAACCACCTTCTACTGTAATTTTCCATTACCTACCCAACTCCTATAAAGCAACCCCTTCCCCATCACCATTCGCTGACTCTCTTTTCGGACTCAGCCCACTTGCACCCAAGTGAATAAACAGCCTTGTTGCTTACACAAAGCCTGTTTTAGTGGTCTCTTCACACGGACGCGCTTGACAGGCGGTGCATGGGAAAAGGACTTCAGGGGATGGCAGAATATAGGTGGGTAGAAACAACAATTCTATTAAACAGAAACAACAGCTCTATTTTGGACGCAATGAATTTGAGATGGTTGACAGTACCAAAATTTTAAAAATCGTTAAAAGTTGTACAGTGCGGATATCCCAGTTGTGTGCTACGGAATTCAAACTAAGTTCAGTCTGTAGCTGCTGTGAGCTGGGAACTCAGGGAGAGGTTGGGGTTTGAAACATAAATGAGTAATAATTTCATAGATCACATTTTAAATTCTTCAACAAAATACATATAAAACGCTTGTGTTGGGAAAAGACATGGAAGTTCTATTTCTCAAGAAGCTTAGTCATGGGGGGTGGACAGACAAGTGACAAGTTCGTACTGTCAATAAAGTATGTTAAGCGCTAAGTGCTTTGGGAGCACATAGGAGGAAGGAGAAACCAACAGTCTGTGTAGAGGGATGGGGTCGTAAGAAGCCCAAGGGAAGCTTCTAGGCGTTAATAATTGAGGTTAGAGTGATTTCAGTAACACTCAACTGTGAGATCCATCTATACAAATTTTAACAGTTTTTAAAATTTTGATAGCCTACGAAAGTATAAACTCTGAAATTTGGGGAAAAGTGATTTTACGTTTCCCCTTATCTTCCCCCAGCTCCACAATTTGCCGTTGGCCTGCAACCCGTGTCCACGTGAGACCCGGGTCGCACCCCGAGCCCAGGAGCTGCGCACTTACGTGAGGAAGCACTCGGGCCGACCTGTGGCTTTGCCGACTTCCGTCAGACACCGCTCCAGGGTCCGTCGACGCCAGACCTGCGGGGCCATGGCTGTCAGCAACTCCCGACACAACGCCGCATGCAAGGGAAGGGAGCCGCCCGGAAACCGCGCGGCAAAGATGCGCCTAGCGCAACTTGGATTTCAGAGCCTAAAGTTCCGCGGCGCACAGGTTCCGGACTCGCCCTCAGCCAGAGCCAATGGCAGCGCGAGAGCTTTCGCTTTTGCAGGGGGGCGGGAAACAAAAATCTCCATGGTCAGCCCAAACGCCTTTCAACTCTCTCCAAACTTCGTTTTGTATTTTTCAGGGGCCCACAAAGGGTGACCTGTCTTGGCTTTACGTTTCTTTACGTACTTTAGCTAAAGTACGCGCGTTGTAGCAGGAAAGCAGCGACCTTCGCCACGCCCCTGACCTGTCTGTCCCCGCCCCCTCTGCCTCCCGCCCCGCCCTCTGCCGCGCGTCTCTCACCATCCGTGGCTAGTCTGGACGTGGCGTGTTGCTTTCCAAAATGGCGCGCGCGCTGAAGACTGCAGCCGCGAATGCTGTAGGTGAATACCGGGCACCGGCGACCTTCGCCATGGGGCAGGGCGCGTGGGAACGGCGGTCGGGGGCGGAGGAGGCCTCGGCGTGGCCAAAGCATCTTGATCTAATGTCCTCCCCCGGGGGCGCGTTCCACGGCCGCTGCTGGCACCTAGGCAGAGGGTACCTTCCAGAAGCGCCTCCGCTTAGTAGCGGGGATTGCCTTGTGCATGAGTCCCATTTCCATCCGAGAGCTGTGCGCCTTGGGCTCTGCACCTTCCAGTATGTGGGCGGGAGAGTCGAGGGAACTTGCCCGGCAGGTCAGGCAGGGCAGGGTCAGAGGTAAATAGAAGCGGGTCGGTAAGTTATTTTACTGCGTACCAATAAACAGACTGAGGAGGAACCAGAAAGGAGAGCAAGTTCTACAAAAACAACAACTACTAGTCGGCCGAACTCCAAGCATGACCAGCTTTCTGTTAGGAACACTCAAAGGTCAGTGGTGTAAAGAATACAAAAGGAGTGGTTTTTCCACGCGCACTAATATATTTATCGCGTACACAGATAAAAGCATGTGGATTTGGAAACTTCCTTGAGTTTTCTCCCCCTTCATTTTTTTAAAAATGTGTACATAGAATCAGTTATGACAGAAATAACTGTAATAATTGTCACGTTTTCTGACTCTTACTTTCTCCTCTTTTTATCCTTTTATATTTTTTTTCTCTTCCTCCTTTTATGAGAGGGCAAGTATTTCCTTTAATCTGAGATTCCCTGTTAGGAAGAAGGTGCCAAGTGGTAATGCCCCAGAGTTACTCCGGGACATTCGTGATAAATCCTTCTGGCACCAGAGCCCACATTCTTAACCGTAAGGCATACCCTCCTCTTAGGTGATACACAAAATAGGAACGTAAAAATATAAATAAATGAATATTTGGGAAAAGGCATTTTTATGTCTGTATTTTTAGAACTGCACACTTTAATGATTGACAGTTTGGGAAAAAGTACGACTTCCAACAGGTCATACATACTGCAAGAACTCAATGCAGATAAAGGTGCGTGTTTGTTTTGTAACTTACATATACATCGTGGCATAAAGGAAAAATGAAGATAGTGTATTCCAAAGATTGCCTTTGATTTGCCCTATTAAGATACTTGAAGCTTAATGGCTCCACTTGTGTGTGTGTGTGGTTGAATATACATAAAGTAAAATTTACCTTTTTTTTTTTTTTTGAGACAGAGTCTCACTCTGTCGCCCAGGCTGGAGTGCAGTGGCGTTAGCTCACTGCAACCTCTGCCTCCCAGGTTCAAGCCATTCTTCCGCCTCAGCCTCCCGAGTAGCTGGGATTACAGGCACCCGCCACCACGCCTGGCTAATTTTTTGCATTTGTAGTAGAGACGGGATTTCACCATGTTGGCCAGGCTGGTTTCGAACTCCTGGCCTCAGGTGATCCGCCCACCTCGGCTTCCTAAAGTGCTGGGATTACAGGCGTGAGCCCGTCTCTACTAAAAATACAAAAATTAGCCAGGCGTGGTGGCACACACCTGTAATCCCAGCTACTCGGGAGGCTGAGGCAGGATAATCGCTTGAACCCGGGAGGCGGAGGTTGCCGTGAGCCAAGATCGCGCCACTGCACTCCAGCCTGAGCAACAAAAGCGAAACTCCGTCTCAAAAAAAAAAAAAAAAAAATTGCTTTTTAAGACTGAATAATATTCCATTGTGTGTGTATACCACATTTTGTTTATCCATTCGTCTCTTGATAGACATTTGGGTTATCCCCACCTTTTGGCTATTGTAATACAGCTATGAACGTGGGTGTACAAATACCTCTGAATTCCTGCTTCTTTGGGGGTGTGTATACTCAAAAGTGGAATTACTGGATTACATGGTAATTCTATGTTATGGCCCCTCTTTTAAGGAACATAAAACTTCGCCGAAACACTAAAGCACAGAAAAATCAGAGTGAACATGTAGAAAAGTTCTGAAAATGGAAACTGAACCTGTTAGGTGGGAGACAAGAATGACCAACTTACATGACTGCATAGGTTTACTTTCATTAATCGTCTGTAAATGGGCTAACAGAAATGTAATCTGTTTACTTACTGTAATGAATAAAACAAATTTGATCATAGTTTGAAACAAGTTGAAGATATGTATATGGTGCTGTGAAATTAACTGGTCAAATGTTTAAGAGAAAACTTACCAGACTAACTTGAAAGCACTTCTAATGAATGACTTTCTAAATACGTATGTTTCCTCAAACCAGATATGTGAAAATTCAGACTTATGTTCGGCCAGGCACGGTGACTCACGCCTGTAATCCCAGCACTTTGGGAGGCTGAGGCAGGTGGATCACCTGAGGTCAGGAGTTCAAGACCAGCCTGGCGAACATGGCAAAACCCATCTCTACTAAAAATACAAAAATTAACCGGGCGTGGTGGCGCGCTCCTGTAATCCCAGCTACTCCGGAGGCTGAGGCAGGAGAATTGCTTGAACCTGGGAAGCAGAGGTTGCACTGAGCCAAGGTTGCGCCATTGCACTCCAGCCTGGGCTACAGAGCCAGACTCGTTTCAAAAACACAAATAAACAAACTTATTACGTGTTCTAAAATTAGATTATGTGAAGGCCGCACAACTTTGCAAATATGCAAAGAAATGAATTGTACACTTCAAATGGGTGAACTTTATGGTGTATAAATTTTAAGTCTGTTTAAAAACTATTAAGAGATAAAGCTGTTAAAAAAAACCTATTACAAGTGATTATTCACTTTTATAATACTTTTTATACAAATTTAACATCTAATGCCTTTAAATAGTAAGTACTCTTAATGCATTTGAGTATAGATCCTTGCAGCTAAACCTTTATGTATTCAAGGACAGTGTTTAAAAAGTGTGATCTGAAATAAGTGCAAAATCTGAACTGAAAGAAATGCAATGTTATTTTTAAGTCAGGACACTAAAAGTGATTAACGAGAATTGATATTGAAAGGAAGATTGGAATGAGAGTTAACATACACATCCGATTTTGATCTTTTACTTGTATACCAGCTTCCTGACATATGTGAAAATAGTTTCTTAAATCTATATTCATCTTTACACGCATTTTTTATTAACACTTCTGTTTTTAAATATCTTATGCATTTATTCGCACATGGTTTTACACTGTAGTATATTCATGCAAAGCAACCTTTACTGGAATAATCACAAATTAAACATTACAGAATTCAAAATAATGCAATTCTGCTGCACTCTTCTGACATGGGAGGCAGAGAAACCTAAAACTAAAGAGCTGTGAATTCCTACCAGCTGGAGGGCAACCTGAAATAAAAATAGCTTTAAAAAGTTAGCTTCAGTGTTGGTAATCATTTTCATAATTTATGTATATATTAAAACATCACATTGTATACCTTAAAGATACACCATTTCTATTAGTCATCATATCTCAAGCTGGAAAAAAGTTTCTACAAGTCAAAGGAGAAATATAATAAGAGTTCAATTCACAACAAACTTTTCAGGAACACATTTTTATTAAATATAAAGCTCTATCTCATTTTAACTCCTTTATTCAGTGTTCTCTACCCAGTTTGCTTGGTCTACACAATTTCACCTTTGGATTTTTATTGTTGGATCATTTTTTTTTTTTTTTTGGTAAAATGCACATAACAAAACCCTTTAAAAATGTACAGTTTAGGCTGGGCACAGTGGCTCATGTCTGTGATCCCAGCACTTTGGGAGGCTGAGGTGGGCGGATCACGAAGTCAGAAGTTCAAGACCAGCCTGGCCAACGTAGTGAAACCCTGTCTCTACTAAAAATACAAAAATTAGCCGGGTGTGGTGGCACGTGCCTGTAGTCCCAGTTATTCAGGAGGCTGAGGCAGGAGAATCGCTTGAACCCGGGAGGTGGAGGTTGCAGTGAGCCGAGATCACACCATTGCACTCCAGCCTGGGCGAGAGAGCAAGACTTCGTCTCAAATAAAGCGCAGTTTAACAGTAATTATTACATTCACTGGGTTAGTACAACTATCACATTTGTCTGTTTCAAAATATTTTCACTGGCCTAGTGCGGTGGCTCACATCTGTAGTCCCAGCACTTTGGGAAGCCAAGGTAGGAGGATCGCTTGAGTCCAGGAGCACCATGGGCAGCCTGGGCAACATGGTGAAACCCCATCTCTACAAAACGTGCAAAAATTAGCCAGGCATGGTGGCTCATGCCTATGGTTCCAGCTACTCAGGAGGCTGAGGTGGAAGGTATTCTTTTTTTGCAATTTAGTTTCAATTATACATTTATGTATATGTGTACTCGGTTGTAATCCACTTGGATTTCATGATAACAGTGAAACTTACTAAGTTTCTAACTTGTAGGTTTGTTGTGAATATTAGATAGTTGGTGTAAAAAAATAAATACAGTGCCAGACAGTAGGTGCACAGTAAATTCAGGCCATTCTTGTTGTTAATGACATGCAATGACCGTTTGCTAAATGAATGGAATGCAGAGTTATCTGTGGAGATCAAGAAACTATCTGATGAGGACACAGTGACAGTGAATTTTAAAAATGCTAAAAACTGGCTGGAATGGTGGCATATGCCTATAATCCCAGCACTTTGGGAGACCGAGGTGGGTGGATCACCTGAGGTCAGGAGTTTGAGACCAGCCTGACCAACATGGTGAAACCCCATCTCTACTAAAAATACAAAAATTAGGGTGGGCACAGTGGCTCACATCTCTATTCCTATCACTT
This sequence comes from Symphalangus syndactylus, assembly GCF_028878055.3. Classification (NCBI taxonomy): domain Eukaryota; kingdom Metazoa; phylum Chordata; class Mammalia; order Primates; family Hylobatidae; genus Symphalangus; species Symphalangus syndactylus. The sequence continues at coordinate 69,297,964 of NC_072436.2, forward strand.
TGGGAGGCCGAGGTAGGTGGATCACCTGAGGTCAGGAGTTCGATACCAGCCTGGCCAACAGGGCGAAACCCCATCTCTACTAAAAATACAAAACTAGCCAGGCATGTGGCAGGCGCCTGTAATTCCAGCTACTCGGGAGGCTGAGGCAGGAGAATCGCTTGAACTTGGGGGGTGGAGGTTGCAGTGAGCCCAGATCGTGCCACTTCATTCTGGGCGAAAGAGTGAGACTCCGTCTCCAAAAAAAAAAAGATATATATATATATATACACACACACACACACACACACACAAATTAGCTGGGTATGGTGGCGGGCACCTGTAATCCCAGCTACTTGGGAGGCTGAGGCCAGCGAATCAGTTGAACCCAGGAGGCAGAGGTTGCAGTGAGCTGAGATCGCACTGTTGCACTCCAGCACTCCGGCCTGGGCAACAGAGCATTAAAGAGTACTGTATGTACTCTTTTAATGTATTTTTATACCTTTAATGAACTTACTACAAAATATGAGACAAAAAATTGGGTACAGGTAGAGAAATTGCTTGTTCTTATTAAATATATGTTGTTTCATTGTGAAATGCAGAGAATAGCAAGTAATTCTTAATATGCCACTATTCTTTAAGTGTTACCAGTAAATATGAATCATTATGAAAAAATGTTATTCTATGTTTTAAATCTAACTGCAGCTCAGAATTAGCTTTTTTATTCCAGTCAGTTATTTATTTATTTATTTTTTTTTGAGACAGAGTCTCGCTCTGTCGCCCAGGCTGGAGTGCAGTGGCGTGATCTCGGCTCACTGCAAGCTCCGCCTCCCGGGTTCACGCCATTCTCCTGCCTCAGCCTCTCTGAGTAGCTGGGACTACAGGCGCCCGCCACCACGCCCGGCTAATTTTTTGTATTTTTAGTAGAGATGGGGTTTCACCATGGTCTCGATCTCCTGACCTCGTGATCCGCCTGCCTCGGCCTCCCAAAGTGCTGGGATTACAAGCGTGAGCCACCGCGCCCGGCCCCAGTCAGTTATTTGAATGGGCAGAGCAGAGTAATTCTGATGTAAGTTTTTCCATTTATCTCCTGGTTTCATTTCAATAATTAAAAAGAACAGATATATAAATAATGAATTTTTGCATGCATTATTGTTTAGTTTTTAAAATTCAATTTAGAAGTGCATTAATTCTCAAAAGAAGGATATCAATGGCTGTTCAATTTTTCAGGGCTTTTTTCCAGACTGCGAGCTCCCATTCCAACAGTAAGAGCTTCTTCCACATCACAGCCCTTGGATCAAGTGGCGGGTTCTGTGTGGAACCTGGGTCGACTCAACCACGTAGCCATAGCAGTGCCAGATTTGGAAAAGGCTGCAGCATTTTATAAGAATATTCTGGGGGCCCAGGTAAGTGAAGTGGTCCCTCTTCCTGAACATGGAGTATCTGTTGTTTTTGTCAACCTGGGAAATACCAAGATGGAACTGCTTCATCCACTGGGACGTGACAGTCCAATTGCAGGTTTTCTGCAGAAAAACAAGGCTGGAGGAATGCATCACATCTGCATCGAGGTATTTTAATTATTTTAATGCCTGGTATTTTAAATCTCTGTTTTAAAAAATGTGTTTTACTTTTTAAGTTTACTTATGGTCACTGTCATTAGAAACTTTTGTAAAGTTCTTTAAGGAGAATGATAATATTCATCCTCCTCAAAGGTGGATCCTTACATACATTTCTTTTCCCTTTAGAAAATTCTAACATGTAATATTAATGTATTTTTTTGAAGTCTGGATTCAGTGACCACTGTAAGTGCCACCGAAGTTAGCCACAATGTAGAATCTGCTTTAGAATTGATCATGTTTGACCTCCCATGTAACAGGAATACAGCTGTTTTCACTGTCACAAGGCAATTAGGAGAAACAAATGAAAAGACTTTATAAAGTAAAGCTTTCAAGGTACATGCTAAGTATTCTTTATAACTCTTTTCTCTCTTTAAAATGCTAATAACTTTGTTATTGCAAAGTCAATACATTTTCAATTACTGTAATTTTTAAGATCTTCTGGATTGCACCTGCCAACAATTTTTAAAGGAATGTGAAGAAATGTTAGACAAGAAAAGTCCATTAGAGAACATTTCTATAGATGTTCATGTTCAGATAACTGCCTTTTAGAATATCAGCAATGACAATTATGCATTGATTTAATTTGCTAGGACAATTCTTTTGATAGAAAGAATGACATAAATATTAAGCCAAATTTCTTTTTTTTCTTTTGAGATGGAGTCTCACTCTGTCACCCAGGCTGGAGTGCAGTGTGGCGTGATCTCGGCTCACTGCAGCCTCTGCCTCTTGGGTTCAAGTGATTCTTCTGCCTCAGCCTACCAAGTAGCTGGGATTACAGTCATGCGCCACCATGCCCGGCTAATTTTGTATTTTTAGTAGAGATGAGGTTTCACCATGTTGGTCAGGCTGGTCTCAAACTCCTGACCTCAGGTAATTCACCTACGTCAGCCTCTCAAAGTACTGGGATTACAGGCGTGAGCCACCTTGCCCGGCCTATTAGGCCAAATTTCTAATACAGAGGAGAGGTCATTTGATTCTAGAGTGAATCCAAGGATGTATTCAGTTCATTATTGCAAACATGTATGAGACTCTACAATGTGTATTCTGCCAAGTACTTGGGATTTAGCAGTAAATAAGACATGAGTCAAGTCCATAGTGAGGAGGGGCAGAAATTTAAACACCCAAGTGCAATATACTATGATAAGTAGAATTGATATATGTGACTTCACAGTAGCACAGATGAAGGAGATTGATTTCTCCTGGCAGATTGAGTTGCTGGGAAGGCCTCACAGAGCATAAGTTACAATGGGGAATGTAGTCTCTAGCTAGGCAGTTATGTGCCCTGCTGAAACTTGGGGGTTGCTGTAATTAAAGGAGGAAAAGGAGAAAGGTACTGGAGGCCATCAATGGATGCCACGCTTGGTGATTTTTACAAAGTGGTGTGTCGCCTGGGCACGGTGGCTCATGCTTATTACAGCACTTTGAGAGGCCAAGGTGGGTGGATTGCCTGAGCTCAGGAGTTCGAGACCAGCCTGGGCAACATGGTGAAACCCCATCTCTACTAAAATACAAAAACTAGCTGGACATGGCGGTGCACACCTGTAATTCCAGCTACTCGGGAGGCTGAGGCAGGAGAATCGTTTGAACCTGGGAGGCAGAGGTTGCAGTGAGCCGAGATCATGCCACTTCATTCTGGCCTGAGCGACAGAGCAAGACTCTGTCTCAGAAAAAAAAAAAAAAAATGTCGAACCACTCATCAGAGAATTGGCTTTCCCCTCTGTAATTATCACAGGGATACTTTTTGTCCTTTTTCACCAGGAACTTATAAAACCTCTGACTTAGCATATATCTGTTTGTGGATGCTCCATAGTTTTCGTTGACTCACTTGACGAAATGTCCCTTTCTCATACATGGATTACGATCTCACTAGTTAATTAGCATTTTTCTGTCGAGGTTGAGTTGGTTTCTACTTTCTCTTGTGAGGTTTACCCATATTTCTTGTGTGTCTTTGCCTCTCACTAGAGGAAGTTTAGAAGGCATCTTGTCCCATCTCTTCTCTTGCTCAAGTATGGACTGAATCACCTACTGTTTTCTGGCATAGCTTGTGTTTATGCTCCTAACCTGCTGCCTGCGATGGCAAGAGGGGGGTCACCTTCCCTGCCTTCTGCGTGCCTCTGCTTGAGGAGACAAAGCTGGCCATGCTTTCTCTAGAGAACTTACCCAGACAGCACAGTGTGTCACAGTGAAGACTTTAAGGGCCACCGGAAATATTTACTTACTCAAAATTTGTATTGAGTTTGTAAAAATATTTAAATGCTTCCCTGCTGGTTGGTAAACAGCTGCTGCTCTGTAACCCCTGAGTAACATTCCTTTTGCAGAAGGACCCTTTTCTGGGACCCTTCAGACACCCTTCTCCCCTACAATTTTTTTCCTTCAGAGAGAGGGTCTCACTCCGTCACCCAAGCTGGAGTGCAGTGGCACAATCGTAACGCACTGTAACCTGGAACTCCTGAGCTCAAGTGACCGTCCTACCTCAGCCTCCTGAGTAGCTAGGGCTACAAGCAGCACACCATCATGCCCAGCTAATTTTTTTTTTTTTTAAGAGACAAATTCTTGCTGTATTACCCAGGCTGGTCTCAAACTCTTGGCTCAAGCAATCCTTCTACCTCAGCCTTCCAAAGCACTGGGATTACAGGCATGAGCCACCATGCTCAGCCGCACAATTCTGATTAGTATCTTTGTATTTTCCTGATTGTTAAGTATTTTTGGTATCACTCTGTCCTTCACTGTACAAGGTGCTGGGGATATGTGGCTGAACAAGTAGAAAGTCCCTGTCTACCCAGAGCTTGCCTGCTTGCTTCATTTATTCACACATGCTCCGCATTTTCCAGAGAGGATTAAAGGTGACTGACTAAAACACAGCCTACAAAATACAGAAGTAATAGTGCTAGTTGAAACAAAGAGGAAATATAAGGGATGATTAGCATACCTTACTAGTTTAGCCAAATACAGTCCCACACCGCATAACAATGTTTCAGTCAGTGATGAGTCCACATGAGGTCCCATAAGGTTGTAACACTGTATTTTTACTGTACCTTGTCTGTGTTGAAATGTGTTTAGACAGCATTGTCTTATACTTGCCTATAGTTTTCAGTAACATGCTGTACAGGTTTGTAGCCAAGGAGCAATAGGCAGTACCCTATAGCCTAGGTGTGTAGTGGGCACCACCATCCAGGTGTGGTGATGTTTGCACAACAATGAAATTGTCTAGCGATGCATTTCTCAGGACTTGTACCCATCAAGTGACACATGACTGTATTTCTTTCTACTTACCAAAAACAAAAAGGGAAATAAACAGTATTGAGTACCTATGACTCCTCCCCATTCCTTCCCTTCCTGAAGACTTCAGGTAGGACAGAGCAGAAGAGTCATTTATGTTGATGGGGAGAACCAGACTGGCCTAAAGCAGGGTGTTGGGATCCTGGCAAGGTGAGGAGGGCATCCATGAGTGAGAGCTGCCTGCCACGGAGAAGCCAGAGACTGAGTGCCCATGCGTGGGGAGTTCCAGTGCAAGGTGTCCGAGTCTGAGCAGGGTTTGTGCGTTTGTGCCCAGGGGAGCATCTTGGCTTGCAGTGTCAGTGAGGAGGGCATCAGCATGGGAGGCCAGCTTAGAACTAAATGCCTGTGTCCCCTCAAAATTCATATGTCGAAATCATAACCCCCAAAGTGATGGTGTTAGGAGGTGGGGCCTTAGGGAGATGATTCCTGAGGCCCCATTCATGAGCAGTAGGCCTATCCCTCATGAATGAGATTAGTGTCCTTATAAAAGAGGCCTCAGAGACACCCGTTGCCCCTTCCGCTATGGGAAGACAGTGAGAAGGTGCTGTCTGTGAACCACGAATCCCCCACGAGATGTTGAATCTGCCAGCACTTAGATCTTGGACTTCCCAGTCTCTCAAACTGACAAATTTCTGTTTTTTTCTGAGCTACCTGGTTTAGGTATTTTGTTCTAACAGCCCAAATGGACTGAGACACAGCTCAGAGCAGGGAGCTGGAGCCCAAGGATGTTGAGAAAGGCGTCCACCTGAGGGGCGGGGGCAGGGGCAGCAAGGAGTGGGAGAGCCAGAGCAGGGTAGGGGCACCGACACTGGGGAGGGCACGCCCAGCATGGAGGGTCAGGGCTGGTCCTGTGGGGGGCAGGGGTACCGACACTGTGGGGAGGGCACACCCAGCACGGAGGCTCAGGGCTGGTCCTGTGGGGAGTGCATCGTTGCAGGGGAAAATGGTGACTAATGTGGGGAATTGAAGCCCAGGTGGGATAAGCTGGGTGTCCTCGCAGGGGGTAGCCTGGTATGGGAGCAGGGCCTGAGAAGGTTGAGGCAGATGTTCATATGGGGTCAGGGGCAGGTATGGGGAGTCAGAGCCACACAGGGTGAGGAGGATGTATATCCACTGGGATGCTTCCGGGCGGGATGTTGAGTCCCACAGAAGGCAAGAAGGACTGCAGCACAGGGAGTGGCCCAGCTCACATGGGGTAACAGGCCTCTGTGCAGGGGTGGTGTGGCCTGGAATCGTGAGTGGGAGCTCAGATGGGATGAAGAGGGCAGCCCCACGGCTGGAGCACATGGAGGGTGATGAGTGCGGTGCTGAGGCTGAGGGAGGGGCTGCAGAACCGTAGGGACCGGTGACAGAGAAGGGGCTGCTTAGATGAGTAGGTAGTAAGGATTATGGGAGCCTGGCTTCCCAGTGGCAGACAGGGATGTTGGATTTGATTTCAAGGTAATCTTGAAATTACTGTTGCAGGCTGCTGTGGAAAAGTACATGAGAAAAATATTAATAGTATTTAAAAACTAAGACCAAAGGTAGAGAAATGCAGCAATTATAACAGTTTTATTTTCTGAGTGATCAGACAATAGATGACTCAGTTTCTTGTTTGTGCTTTTATATGTTTTGCAGATCTTTTTTAACAGCATATATTCCTTAGGAAAGAAAAAATTTATAACTTTAAAGTAACAGGCTAGTGAGGTAACTCATTTCCTACATACTGGGTAATGTCTGTTCTTCAATCAAGAAAGGAAAATATTCTCCTTTTTAAAAATTTTTATTCTCATTTTGGCTTTTCACAATAAACTAGGGAATTAAAAAAATATTTTACTATCAACTGTGAAAATTTCAGCAGAGACAAGCATTTGAGGGATACTCCACATAGCCCCCACTAGACTATATAGCCAGTATGGAAGCTTAGGTAACATGTGCCCTTCTGAAATGAATCCAAGAAGACAGTAACCATCTGAACCCTATGTAAAGTGAGACAGTGTTAGGCTTGCATAATTCATTTAGCTTTTAGCTTTTGAGGAGGTACAGTTGGAACAAATACAACAAATACTTAATCCAGACTTTTCACTTTAACTTTCATGGGTTTATACCAATTTGAGGATTGAAGTCATTCATTATATCAGCACCGTTACAACTTTATATAAAATAAAAGCTTATGTTTGTTAAATCTGTCCAAATATCATGCACAATTAAGAGGGGTACATTATTACTTTTTCATAAAATTTGGTCATTGAGGATTACACACCTTAAGGTTAAAGTTATTTAGCCCAATTGCTTGGCTTCAAACAAACAAGATTGTATTGCCATTTTCAGATGGGGAAGCTGAGGACCAAAGAGGTTGTGAGATGTACCTGAAGATTGTGAATTCTGGCTGGGTGCAGTGGCTCACGCCTGTAATCCCAGCACTTTGGGAGGCCGAGGCAGGATCACCTGAGGTCAGGAGCTGGAGACCAGCTTGGCCAACATGGTGAAACCTATCTCTACAAAATATAAAAATTAGCCATGGTGGCACGCGCCTGTAATCCCAGCTACTCAGGAGGCCAAGGCAGGAGAATTGCTTGAGCCTGGGAGGCGGAGGTTGCAGTGAACTGAGATCGCGCCACTGCATTCTAGCCTGGTGACAGAGTGAGACTCCGTCTCAAAAAAAAAAAAAAAAATTTTGAATTCTGATTGTGACAATCCAAACATTTTTATTCGGGTTATTGTCACTCTTAATTTGCAGGTGACAGGGCAAAATCAAGATAAACTCTCAGACGCAGATAAATACCAAAAAAAGAAAGAAAAAGCAAATAGCTGGTAAAAAGTTGAAGTGAAAAGTAAAAGGCTGGTCGCGGTGGCTCACGCCTGTAATCCCAGCAGTTTGGGAGGCCGAGGTGAGTGGATCACGAGGTCAGGAGATCAAGACCATCCTGGCTAACACGGTGAAACCCCGTCTGTACTAAAAATACAAAAAATTAGCCAGGCGTGGTAGCAGGCATCTACTACTCAGGAGGCTGAGGCAGGAGAATGGTGTGAACCTGGGAGGCTGAGCTTGCAGTGAGCCAAGATTGCGCCACTGCACTCCAGCCTGGGCAACAGAGCAAGACTCCATCTCAAAAAAAAGAAAAGTAAATAGCCCCGATTTTCACTAATGGCATGCAAAGTCTTCCAGAACTATATGGTACACTCTGTAATTGTTTGAAGGACTATAAAAGCAGTTTTAAAAAACCATAACCCCCCCTTTTAAAATTAATACTTTAAATTCTGGGATACATGTGCAGAACGTGCAGGTTTGTTACATAAGGTATACATGTGCCATGGTGGTTTGCTGCACCCATTAACCTGTCATCTACATTTGGTATTTCTCTTAATGTTATCTTCTCCCTGCCCCCACTCCCCGACAGGCCCCGGTATGTGACTCCCCACCCTGTGTCCATGTGTTCTCATTCTTCAACTCCCACTTATGAGTGAGAACATGCAGTGTTTGAAAACCTCCCTTTTTTAAAAAATATGGGTTATTACTGACTGTGTTACTTTCATTACTTAAGAGGGACTGATTTAACTTCCCAAATCAAATTGCTCTGCATTTCTTACCACTATTGTATCTGCTTTCAATTCAGAAAATTAAGACATTTTAATTTTATTCTTTGTATTACTGCCAAACAAAGCATTAAGAGTACTCTTAAAAGAATCATGAAATGTATAGCAACACTAACAGAAGGATAAATATGGTAAAAGAGCTTTAAAATCGAAGTTAGTGATAGAAATAGTAACAGAAGTAGAAATAGATGCTAGTGCAATGTCATTTAGACATTTATTAGTTTTTTGAGACAGGGTCTTACTCTGTTACCCAGGCTGGAGTTCAGTGGCACCATCATAGCTCACTTCAGCCTCAACCTGGGCTCAAGCAATCCTCTCATCTCAGCCTCCTGAGTAGCTAAGACTACAGGTGCGTGCCACCACACCTGACTGATTGATTATAGAGATGGGGCTTCACTATGTTTCCCAGGCTGGTGTCAAACTCCTGGGTTCAAGCCATCCTCCCCCCTTGGCCCCATCTGAAGTGTTGGGATTATAGGCATGAACCACTGTGCCCAGCCTTGAAGTAATTCATGATTGAGGGATATTGAAGAAGGAGTATACTAAAACATTGGGTTGCAATGTCAAAATTATAGATACTTGTACTTGGATAGAATGTTCCATAAATGGAAATATTCATAATCACATGTAACATAGGAGTTATCAAAAGGGCACTATGGAAAAAGTCATGATTATATCATGAAATTGTTCAAACATATGAGAAGTAGAAAAAAAACATGTCAGTACTTTCATCACCCAGGTTCAACAGTTTTCAAGCTCTTGCTACAAGTCATCTTTTTTTCTTTTTTCCTTAAATTATTTTAAATGAACAACATGTCATTTTACCCTTATTCAGTTTGGGTCTCTAAGAAATACAAAAATAACCACGGTGACATTATCATCTTTATTTTCTGGCACTTCAGTCAAAATTAAAGGTAAATCTTTGGCACCGTCTATACACAGCTCATAAATTAAATTTCCCAGATTGATTTACAAATGTCTTTTTGTAGTTGATTTGCTCTAATCAGGATAAAAACAAGATCCACTCATTATAAATGGTGGTTAATCTTGTCAGATGCTTTAAAAAATTATGAACATCTTATAATAGTTTGATACATTTATCACAATTCGTGAACCAATACTGATTCATTGTTATTAGCTAAAGTCTGTACTTTATTCTGATTCCTTTAGTTCTTATCCAGTGTCCCTTTTCTATTCCAGGATCCCATCTAGGATTTCACATCACATTTATTTTTTATTTTTTATTTTATTTTAAGTTCCAGGATACAAGTGTAGGACATGCAGGTTTGTTACATAGGTAAACGTATGCCATGGTGGTTTGCTGCACCTGACAATGCATTACCTAGATATTAAGCCTTGTATGCATTAGCTGTTTATCCTGATGCTCTCCCTTCCCCCACTCCTTCACCCCTAGCACATCACATTTAGTCATCATATCTGCTGAGGCTCCTCTTGCATGTGGCAGTTTCTTAAACTTTCCTTGTTTTTTGTTTTGTTTTGTTTTCTAACCTTTTTCTAGGATCTCCTTTCCTCGTTTCTGATGACCTTAATACTTTTAAAGATTACTGGTCAGTTATTTTGTAAACTGTCCCTCAGTTGAGATTTGTGTGATATTTTTCTTATTAGACTCATGTTATTGATTTTGGGGAGAAAGACCATAGAGGTAAAGTGTCATTCTCATCACATCATATCAAGGATTCATACTTATCAACATGACTTACTACTGTTGATATTAACCTTGATCTCCCAGGTGAGGAGGTGTTGTCAGGTTTCTGCACTGGAAAGCTGTTCTTTTTTTCTCCTCCATGCTATCCTCTTTTGGAAGGAAGTCATTATGCAAGGCCCACACTTAAGGAATAGAGAGTTATATCAGTATGGACTTGTGGATATTTATTTTATGTCTTGCATTACAATCTAATACTATTTTTTTCCCCTCAGATTGTTCTAGCTTTGGCTATTAGGAGCTCTTTCAGTTGATTCTTGTGTCCCTTTGACATACCCCCATTATTTTTGGTTTTGTGTTTTGTGTTTGTTTTTTAAGCACTTCCTTTCTTTTTCTGGCACTGTAAGATGCTCCAAATTCATCTTCTATATAAGATGCTCCAAATTCATCTTCTTTACTCTTTTCCCTAGCCATATAATTAGACATTTCATCTAGGAGCCCTGGTTCCTACTACTGGAGAATGATATTTGAAGCCAAGATCTAGGTTCTAAGTGTGCTTATTGCTACTGGGGGTGTCATTGGTTCTTGGCCTACTGAGCCAGGACAACAGGGAGATGTGTGTATACTATGTATATACACATATCTATACACATTTCTATATATAACTATATTATAGAATTCATGAAATGTCATAAACTCCTCAGTGCATACTGACGTCTCCAGCTCTAATCCATTACCACATAGACCACACTCGCCTTTATCTTCTCATTCCAACAGTGAGAAACTTAGCTCCCACTATCAGCCATCCATCTACTTCGTTGTTCAATTTCGGTATGATATGTGGTAGTTGTATTTGTTTTCTAGGGCTGCTATAATAAATGATCACAAACTTAGTGGCTTAAAACAGAAATTATTCTTTTCACAGTTCTAGAAACTAGAATTCCAAAATCAAGAGGTAAAAAATATGGAAGAAAAAGAAAACAGAATAGAGCATAAGACAGATATAGAACATGGTCAAAAGTTCTAGCAGAATATAGTTGGAGTCCCAGAAAAGAAAGAGAGAGAAAATAGAACAGAAGCAATAATTGAAAAAATAGTTGACAAGGACACTACCAATCTGATGTAAAACATCAACCTATGGTTTCAAGAAAGTCAGCAACCCCAAGTAGGGCAAACAGAAAACCATACCAGGCCGGGCAACGGTGGCTCACGCCTGTAATTCCAGCACTGTGGGAGGCATAGTCGGGCAGATCACTTGAGTTCAGGAGTTCGAGACCAGCCTGGCCAATATGGTGAAACCCAATCTCTACTAAAAATACAAAAATTAGCCAGGCATGGTGGCACATGCCTATAATCCTAGCTACTCAGGAGGCTGAGGCAGGAAAATCGCTTGAACCCAGGAGGCAGAGGCTGCAGTAAGCCAAGATCGTGCCATTGCACTCCAGCCTAGGTGACAGAGTGAGACTCTGTCTCAAACAAAAAAAAAGGGGGCAGGTGCAGTGGCTCACACCTGTAATCCCAGCACTTTGGGAGGCTGAGGCGGGCAGATCACAAGGTCAAGAGATCGAGACCATCCTGGCCAACAGGGTGAAACCCCGTCTCTACTAAAAATATAAAAATTAGCTGGGCATGGTGGCGTGCGCCTGTAGTCCCAGCTACTCTGGAGGCTGAGGCAGAATTGCTTGAACCCTGGAGGCAGAGGTTGCAGTGAGCTGAGATCGCACTACTACACTCCAGCCTGGGTGACAGAGTGAGACTCTGTCTCGAAAGAAAGAAAGTAAACCACACCTAAGCACACCATAGTCAAACTGAAAATCAAAGATGACAAGAAAATCTTAAAAGCAATCAATGTAAAAAAGACATATTATAGAATGACATGTAATGACACTTTTTAGTTGCTGACAGAAAAAACCTGCCAATTTAGAAATCTGATTCCGGCCAAGTTGGTGTAAAAGAGATCAGTTTATCCTCCTCCCTGAAACAAACAAGCAACCTAGACAAAATACATGAAATAATGGATTTCTGGCATTGGACATCAGGCAGCACAGGAATTGGCTTCTGAGAGAGGGTAAACAAACAAGACGAGCCCTAGAATTACCCAGTTTACTGGCTGTAGAGAGTTTCCAGACTGCAGTGCAGGAAGGGGGAATCCACGTGGAACTTAGTGATCTCCCTGAGTTGAGGAGATAGGAGTTGAAAGTCTGAGGAGGCTATGTTGCTAGAGTTCACAGCTCTCTCCTGAAAAGGAGAGCTGCACAGAGAGTGAACTCTAAAGATCTGTAGTACCTTTCATGTCTTCATCTGAGCTTCGAGTATTGCACGCATGTTAGGAAGCTAGAATAGAACCCCTTGAAAGGATTAGAGGGAATAATCCACACACAGAGGTGGGCATAGTTTTTTCTTACTAGTCATAGTAATTTCCATAACATTGAGAAGAGCACTCAGAAGGGCTTTGGCTTGGTAGTAGGAAAATTAGTCCTAGACTAAAAGCTTATCTAATCCCACCTAACACAGCAGAAAAAAAGCTTAGTAATATTGATTCGAATTTAAAAATAAGATGAAATTGACAATGTCTGACGTCAGTGAGGACCAATTTTCCTCACTAAGTGGGTCGGGCCGTTCCTGCCACGAGCTTCTAGTGCATGTTCTATTCTGAAAAAGATGAGAAAACCAGCTACGGTGCAAGATGTCATGAAATGAGCCGTGTTCAGAATCTAGGCACCTGTGACTTTGATATACCTATGAGGTTTAAAAAAGAAATAACAGGAATACAAGTAGAATATGTGCCATATGAAGAAATCATAGCTTATTTATGTACCATTTAGTATCCTCATTAGCTGTTTGACTGGTTTTACAATTCAGCATATAATCCTTGGCTCTTTGGAAATAAAATTGTATAAATATTAATATTTATTAGATCTGAATGGCAGGTACATGGGTGTTATACTAGTCTCTGTGCTTTTGTGTTTTTTTAATTAAACTAGTGATTTATGACTGCCTAGGAATGTGGCCATTCATATCATACCTTGTCATCCATTTCCTAGGTTCCCAGTCTAAGTGGGTGACTTTCAAAGATAGAGGCAGATCATTTCTCCGTCAAGTATAGAGAGACACATCTGCTCCTCCTAGAGTGTCCATAAGTATGAAGAAAATAGAAATAACTTAGAAGAGGCTGCAAAAACATTAAAGTTTGAATTTTTTTTTGGATGGGGAATAACATTTTGATGGCAATTTAATAGTGATTTTCATGTGTATCTTGATAATGTCAAAGGTAATAACCAGGTGTTTTGGCAGGGCAAGTTTTGGGGATCAGGGAAACACTCATATCTGCTAAGTACCTATTATGCCATAAACTGTACTGAGAGCTTTTTATCTGTTACCTCATTTTAATTTGTAGTCAATTTATATGGTAGACCTCATTTGCCTGTTATAGATGAGCACCCAGGTTTCTCAGGAAAAAGCAATGTCTTAAATCTCACTAATAGTACTGCCAGAATAAATTATTATAAAGTATATCATAATGATTTAGATTATAAGAAGAAACATTTACTAATGGTGAAAATTCTAAGCATTGTGGTTGCTTACCTAGAAAAATTGAGTACCTTCTTTTACTTCTCTGAAAATTTTAAGCTTTTTTCTTTTTCTTTTTTTTTTTTTGAGGAAATCTGCCACTTCTATTCTTTTTTGTTGTTGTTGGTTTGCAACTGTATTTTATTTTATTTTATTTTTTATTATTGTACTTTAAGTTTTAGGGTACACGTGCACCATGTGCAGGTTTGTTACATATGTATCCATGTGCCATGTTGGTGTGCTGCACCCATTAACTCGCCATTTAGCATTAGGTGTATCTCCTAATGCTATCCCTCCCCCCTCCCCCCACCCCACAACAGTCCCCGGAGTGTGATGTTCCCCTTCCTGTGTCCATGTGTTCTCATTGTTCAATTCCCACCTATGAGTGAGAACATGCGGTGTTTGGTTTTTTGTCCTTGAGATAGTTTACTGAGAATGATGATTTCCAGTTTCATCCATGTCCCTATAAAGGACATGAACTCATCATTTTTTATGGCTGCATAGTATTCCATGGTGTATATGTGCCACATTTGCTTAATCCTGTCTATCGTGGTTGGACATTTGGGTTGGTTCCAAGTCTTTGCTATTGTGAATAGTGCCCCAATAAACATACGTGTGCATGTGTCTTTATAGCAGCATGATTTATAATCCTTTGGGTATATACCCAGTAATGGGAAGGCTGGGTCAAATGGTATTTCTAGTTCTAGATCCCTGAGGAATCGCCACACTGAATTCCACAATGGGTGAACTAGTTTACAGTCCCACCAACAGTATAAAAGTGTTCCTATTTCTCCACATCGTCTCCAGCACCTGTTGTTTCCTGCTTTTTTAATGATGGCCATTCTAACTGGTGTGAGATGGTATCTCATTGGGGTTTTGATTTGCGTTTCTCTGATGGCCAGTGATGATGAGCATTTTTGCATGTGTTTTTTGGCTGCATAAATGTCTTCTTTTGAGAGGTGTCTGTTCATGTCCTTCGCGCACTTTTTGATGGGGTTGTTTGTTTTTTTCTTGTAGATTTGTTTGAGTTCATTGTAGATTCTGGATATTAGCCCTTTGTCAGATGAGTAGGTTGCGAAAATTTTCTCCCATTTTGTAGGTTGCCTATTCACTCTGATGGTAGTTTCTTTTGCTGTGCAGAAGCTCTTTAGTTTAATTAGATCCCATTCATCAATTTTGGCTTTTGTTGCCATTGCTTTTGGTGTTTTAGACATGAAGTCCTTGCCCATGCCTATGTCCCGAATGGTAATGCCTAGGTTTTCTTCTAGGGTTTTTATGGTTTTAGGTCTAACATGTAAGTCTTTAATCCATCTTGAATTAATTTTTGTATAAGGTGTAAGGAAGGGATCCAGTTTCAGCTTTCTACATATGGCTAGCCAGTTTTCCCAGCACCATTTATTAAATAGGGAATCCTTTCCCCATTGCTTGTTTTTGTCAGGTTTGTCAAAGATCAGATAGTTGTAGATATGCGGTGTTATTTCTGAGGGCTCTGTTCTGTTCCATTGATCTATATCTCTGTTTTGGTACCAGTACCATGCTGTTTTGGTTACTGTAGCCTTGTAGTATAGTTTGAAGTCAGGTAGCGTGATGCCTCCAGCTTTGTTCTTTTGGCTTAGGATTGACTTGGCGATGCGGGCTCTTTTTTGGTTCCATATGAACTTTAAAGTAGTTTTTTCCAATTCTGTGAAGAAAGTCATTGGTAGCTTGATGGGGACGGCATTGAATCTATAAATTACCTTGGGCAGTATGGCCATTTTCACGATATTGATTCTTCCAACCCATGAGCATGGAATGTTCTTCCATTTGTTTGTATCCTCTTTTATTTCATTGAGCAGTGGTTTGTAGTTCTCCTTGAAGAGGTCCTTCATGTCCCTTGTAAGTTGGATTCCTAGGTATTTTATTCTCTTTGAAGCAATTGTGAATGGTAATTCACTCATGATTTGGCTCTCTGTTTGTCTGTTATTTGTGTATAAGAATGCTTGTGATTTTTGTATATTGATTTTATATCCTGAGACTTTGCTGAAGTTGCTTATCAGCTTAAGGAGATTTTGGGGCCGAGACAGTGGGGTTTTCTAAATATACAATCATGTCATCTGCAAACAGGGACAATTTGACTTCTTTTTTTCCTAATTGAAACCCTTTATTTCCTTCTCCTGCCTAATTGCCCTGGCCAGAACTTCCAACACTATGTTGAATAGGAGTGGTGAGAGAGGGCGTCCCTGTCTTGTGCCAGTTTTCAAAGGGAATGCTTCCAGTTTTTGCCCATTCAGTATGATATTGGCTGTGGGTTTGTCATAGATAGCTCTTATTATTTTGAGATACGTCCCATCAATACCTAATTTATTGAGAGTTTTTAGCATGAAGGGTTGTTGAATTTTGTCAAAGGCCTTTTCTGCGTCTATTGAGATAATCATGTGGTTTTTGTCATTGGTTCTGTTTATATGCTGGATTACATTTATTGATTTGCATATGTTGAACCATCCTTGCATCCCAGGGATGAAGCCCACTTGACGATGGTGGATAAGCTTTTTGATGTGCTGCTGGATTCGGTTTGCCAGTATTTTATTGAGGATCTTTGCATCAATGTTCATCAAGGATGTTGGTCTAAAATTCTCTTTTTTGGTTGTGTCTCTGTCCGGCTTTGGTATCAGGATGATGCTGGCCTCATAAAATGTGTTAGGGAGGATTCCCTCTTTTTCTATTGATTGGAATAGTTTCAGAAGGAATGGTACCAGTTCCTCCTTGTACCTCTGGTTGAATTCGGCTGTGAATCCATCTGGTCCTGGACTCTTTTTGGTTGGTAAGCTATTGATTATTGCCGCAAGTTCAGAGCCTGTTATTGGTCTATTCAGAGATTCAACTTCTTCCTGGTTTAGTCTTGGGAGGGTGTATTTGTCGAGGAATTTATCCATTTCTTCTAGATTTTCTAGTTTATTTGCATAGAGGTGTTTGTAGTATTCTCTCATGGTAATTTGTATTTCTGTGGGATCAGTGGTGATATCCCCTTTATCATTTTTTTATTGCATCTATTTGATTCTTCTCTCTTTTCTTCTTTATTAGTCTTACTAGTGGTCTATCAATTTTGTTGATCTTTTTCAAAAAACCAGCTCCTGGATTCATTAATTTTTTGAAGGGTTTTTTGTGTCTCTATTTCCTTCAGTTCTGCTCTGATTTTAGTTATTTCTAGCCTTCTGCTAGCTTTTGAATGTGTTTGCTCTTGCTTTTCTAGTTCTTTTAATTGTGATGTTAGGGTGTCAATTTTGGATCTTTCCTGCTTTCTCTTGTGGGCATTTAGTGCTATAAATTTCCCTTTACACACTGCTTTGAATGTGTCACAGAGATTCTGGTATGTTGTGTCTTTGTTCTCGTTGGTTTCAAAGAACATCTTTATTTATGCCTTCATTTCATTATGTACCCAATAGTCATTCAGGAGCAGGTTGTTCAGTTTCCATGTAGTTGAGCGGTTTTGAGTGAGTTTCTTAATCCTGAGTTCTAGTTTGATTGCACTGTGGTCTGGGAGACAGTTTGTTATAATTTCTGTTCTTTTACATTTGCTGAGGAGTGCTTTACTTCCAACTGTGTGGAATAGGTGTGGTGTGGTGCTGAAAAAAATGTATATTCTGTTTATTTGGGGTGGAGAGTTCTGTAGATGTCTATTAGGTCCACTTTGTGCAGAGCTGAGTTCAATTCCTGGGTATCCTTCTTAACTTTCTGTCTCGTTGATCTGTCTAATGTTGACAGTGGGGTGTTAAAGTCTCCCATTATTATTGTGTGGGAGTCTAAGTCTCTTTGTAGGTCACTCAGGACTTGCGTTATGAATCTGGGTACTCCTGTATTGGGTGCATATATGTTTAGGATAGTTAGCTCTTCTTGTTGAATTGATCCCTTTACCATTATGTAGTGGCCTTCTTTGTCTCTTTTGATCTTTGTTGGTTTAAAGTCTGTTTTATCAGAGACTAGGATTGCAACCCCTGCCTTTTTTTGTTTTCCATTTGCTTGGTAGATCTTCTTCCATCCTTTTATTTTGAGCCTATGTGTGTCTTTGCATGTGAGATGGGCTTCCTGAATACAGCACACTGATGGGTCTTGACTCTTTATCCAATTTGCCATTCTGTGTCTTTTAATTGGAGCATTTAGTCCATTTACATTTAAAGTTATTATTGTTATGTGTGAATTTGATCCTGTCATTATGATATTAGCTGGTTATTTTGCTCGTTAGTTGATACAGTTTCTTCCTAGCCTCGATGGTCTTTACAATTTGGCATGATTTTGCAGTGGCTGGTACCGGTTCTTCCTTTCCATGTTTAATGCTTCCTTCAGGAGCTCTTTTAGGGCAGGCCTGGTGGTGACAAAATCTCTCAGCATTTGCTTGTCTGTAAAGGATTTTATTTCTCCTTCACTTATGAAGCTTAGTTTGGCTAGATATGAAATTCTGGGTTGGAAATTCTTTTCTTTAAGAATGTTGAATATTGGTCCCCACTCTCTTCTGGCTTGTAGAGTTTCTGCCGAGAGATCCACTGTTAGTCTGATGGGCTTCCCTTTGTGGGTAACCCGACCTTTCTCTCTGGCTGCTCTTAACATTTTTTCCTTCATTTCAACTTTGGTGAATCTGACAATTATGTGTCTTGGAGTTGCTCTTCTCGAGGAGTATCTTTGTGGTGTTCTCTGTATTTCCTTAATCTGAATGTTGGCCTGCCTTGCTAGATTGGGGAAGTTCTCCTGGATAATATCCTGCAGAGTGTTTTCCAACTTGGTTCCATTCTCCCCGTCACTTTCAGGTACACCAATCAGACGTAGATTTGGTCTTTTCACATAGTCCCATGTTTCTTGGAGGCTTTGTTTGTTTCTTTTTATTCTTTTTTTCTCTAAACTTCCCTTCTCACTTCATTTCATTCATTTCATCTTCCATCGCTGATACCCTTTCTTCCAGTTGGTGGCATTGGGTCCTGAGGCTTCTGCATTCTTCACGTAGTTCTCGAGCCTTGGCTTTCAGCTCCATCAGCTCCTTTAAGCACTTCTCTGTATTGGTTATTCTCGTTATCCATTCGTCTAATTCTTTTTCAAAGTTTTTAACTTCTTTGCCTTTGGCTTGAATTTCCTCCTATAGCTCGGAGTAGTTTGATCGTCTGAAGCCTTCTTCTCTCAACTTGTCAAAGTCATTCTCTGTCCAGCTTTGTTCCGTTGCTGGTGAGGAACTGCGTTCCTTTGGAGCAGGAGAGGCTCTCTGCTTTTTAGAGTTTCCAGTTTTTCTGCTCTGTTTTTTCCCCATCTTTGTGGTTTTATCTACTTTTGGTCTTTGATGAGGGTGATGTACAGATGGGTTTTTGGTGTGGATGTCCTTTCTGTTTGTTAGTTTTCCTTCTAACAGACAGGACCCTCAGCTGCAGGTCTGTTGGAGTTTGCTAGAGGTCCACTCCAGACCCTATTTGCCTGTGTGTCAGCAGCAGTGGCTGCAGAACAGTGGATTTTCGTGAACCGCGAATGCTGCTGTCTGATTGTTCCTCTGGAAGTTTTGTCTCAGAGGAGTACCCGGCCGTGTGAGGTGTCAGTCTGCTCTTACTGGGGGGTGCCTCCCAGTTGGGCTGCTCGGGGGTCAGGGACCCACTTGAGGAGGCAGTCTGCCTGTTCTCAGATCTCCAGCTGCGTGCTGGGAGAACCACTACTCTCTTCAAAGCTGTCAGACAGGGACATTTAAGTCTGCAGAGGTTACTACTGTCTTTTTGTTTGTCTGTGCCCTGTCCCCAGAGGTGGAGCCTACAGAGGCAGGCAGGCCTCCTTGAGCTGTGGTGGGCTCCACCCAGTTCGAGCTTCCTGGCTGCTTTGTTTACCTAATCAAGCCTGGGCAATGGTGGACGCCCCTCCCCCAGCCTCGCTGCCGCCTTGCAGTTTAATCTCAGACTGCTGTGTTAGCTATCAGTGAGACTCTGTGGGCGTAGGACCCTCCGAGCCAGATGCGGGATATAATCTCCTGGTGTGCCATTTTTTAAGCCCGTCGGAAAAGCGCAGTATTAGCGTGGGAGTGACCCAATTTTCCAGGTGCCGTCTGTCACCCCTTTCTTTGACTAGGAAAGGAAACTCCCTGACCCCTTGCGCTTCCCGAGTGAGGCAATGCCTCGCCCTGCTTCGGCTCGTGCACGATGCACTGCACCCACTGTCCTGTGCCCAATGTCTGGCACTCCCTAGTGAGATGAACCTGGTACCTCAGATGGAAATGCAGAAATCACCTGTCTTCTGCATCGCTCACGCTGGGAGCTGTAGACTGGAGCTGTTCCTATTCAGCCATCTAAGCTTATTTTTTTTGATGATTTAAGAATGGTCCTGCCCACAGGCAGAGGAGATAGACTGCATGAGCTCTCAAAGTTTTTTCTAAGTCTTATGATACTATAAGTTGGTATTTTTATGATCTCAAATGTGTTCAATTTATTTCCTTTTCTTAAGGTGGATAATATTAATGCAGCTGTGATGGATTTGAAAAAAAAGAAGATACGCAGTCTGAGTGAAGAGGTAAAAATAGGAGCACATGGAAAACCAGTGATTTTTCTCCATCCTAAAGACTGTGGTGGAGTCCTTGTGGAACTGGAGCAAGCTTGATTTATATTTGCAAGCAACTAAATTAATTGACCTGAAAAAGCCTATCAAGTACTATCAGAATGTACTGTGACATTGAGTCCTTCACTGCTTCCATCATGTAAAAGTTCACAGTTAAAAACTGAATTATAGAAAGATTAAAATATATACATCTATAAATACATAAATATGTATATTATTTAGATTAACAAACATTTGTTAATTTGAATTTGAAGAAAATCTTGATTACTAATTACTTAGGGAACGTTATTAAAATCATATAGAAATAAATTATTCCTCTTCTACAATGGGGTAATTGAATGTAATGTGTTAGCTGTGTACAAGGGTATGTGTGTGATGGATGGATACACAAAGGAGTTACGAAAGTATGACAATTTTGTGGCTAATATTTGGGGCAAAACTTTCTAAGAATGTTTTGGAATACTTTTTTAGAGCAAACTGTTTAAGATTAGGGAATTTTGATCTCAGAAGTTTTGCTCTTCAAAAACAACTTGTGGTCACAGGTTCCTCAGGGTCCAGGTGTTTTGGGTGCTAGGGTTAGATGTATAGGAAGTTGTCTGGAAAACCTGGTGCATCATCTAGTAGGTGTGTAGATGGCTGAATTATTTTTTTAAATCAGTAGTAATTTGTAGAGTTAGGTATCACGTAGATGCTAGAATGCCACAACAGGTTCTAGGGGAATATACAAAATGAATAGAAATCCACTGCCAAGATGCTTATGGTTCAGTTGGGGAGAGTACTACTTGAAATAAATGTAAACACTTACAAAACAATATCTGAATGAATTGGAAAGGAAAGAGAGAATAGATCTCAGAGGATGGTCAGACTCAAATATATTAGAAACAAGTTTCAGATGAATTTCAAGGATTACAGATGGATGCTTTGAATGCATAGTGGATGGAAAAGTGGCTAACAAGTTGATGGATGAGTGGATGTTGAGTAAGTGAGTAGATATGTAGACACTGAACTTATTATGAAAGACAAGTATAATATCCAATTATACTTGTCATTTAAAAGTTAAAGTAAAAATTACAACATTGATGTGGTTCTCAGTGTATGTAGAGAAAGTATTTCAGACAATTACATCACAGAGTGGGGGCAGTAAAAGGGACTTAAATGGTAGTTAAATATCCACATTCCACTTTAAGTGGTAGATGTTAATAGTAGTAGACTGCAATAAACTGCATGTGTGTTTATTGAGATATGGCCTCTTCAGTCAGATAACCATATTCACCTGGAAGTTACAGAAACAACAGGTTTCTGTGTCTCAAGGTGACCTATAAATGTGACACAGATTACCAGCACTATAGGTGTGCTAGTATAGATCACATGGCTCTGCTGAGTTTTAAGCCAGAATAGCTGTTAGTGCTGTGCCTTTCACCCATTGGACATATATTTTATTTTAAAATGCATATTGTATTCAGAAAGCTACCTCTTAATTTAAACCTTAGTTATTTAAAAGCCAAATTTATTCTACATTTTTATAAACAACAAGAAATAGTTTTTGTAAGGGAAGATGGCTGCCATGTTTTTGCTGAGGTTCCAAGAAGTGCCTACTAAGAACCTGGGGATGAGGGAAGTAGGGTCGCCCTCTGCTGGCTACACATGGAACATCTACAAGGAATGGAAGTGATTGGTGATCTTTTTCAGGGAATAAACCAAAGATTGTTTTCAAATGTTTGACTAAGTCGTTATCCCCAAACTCCTGTTAAGGTGATGAGAATAGAGACTGAGGCTCAAAGTGGAAGACAGCAATGTAGACATAATTTACCAACTAAAAATTTAATCTTTTGGAGTAAGACTAAAGGGACATAATAAGGTCAATCCACTGGGAGCCAGAAGAGAGATGCCCAGAGAGCTGGAGGTTGGCAGGACCTTTCTAACCACCATCCCTGAGCACACCATCCCATGTGTGTGTCCTGTGCCCTGGGGTTTTTGTATTCCTGTTGTTGGGCATGATATTAACTCCCTTTGTTGTCATTCCATCTTCATCAAACATGTCAGTGCCAGCATTTGAGGTCTACTTGACAGATACATCTTTCATTACAAACTCATAATATGAAATTCTGTTTTATATATCCATCTCTAATGAGTTTGGTTAATGTGAATCTACCCCATAAGACAAGATCAGTCAGGCTATGCCCAAATCTGTCTTTTGAGCTAGCAGCCTGGGAGACAAAGTAAATGTCGCTTCCAAGACTCTTGGCAGTTAAAGTGCTGGTCTTCTCAGTCAGTACTCATTTCTGCAACATAGCTTAATATGAACTGCAGCAGAAGACAATGGAAAATGCAGTTCAACATTTCACTCGCTTTTGGCTCTGAATGCATTTTATACAACATTTCCTCATTTGAGGGCAACACTATATATGTATGTACATTACAAAGATACATACAATGCAACAATAAAATAGATTTTAGATGTCACAGTAAATAGAAATTTAGGATATGATAGTAAAGTAACATACTTTATCAGTGCCTGTGCAATTTCCAAACGACAGCCATACATTTGTCTCTGATCTTAGTAGCCAGACACAGGAGCACAATTAATTCCAAATTTAATGGGTTCCAAAAGATAAAAGCTAGCTTGTTGTCTAAGACAAGCCAACTCTACCCAATAGAGCCGAGAGAGTATTTTCCTCAGGTTCCCATAGAGAAGACACTTTGAGCTTATAGAAAATGTTCTCAACAGCTGGGTGCGGAGGCAAGAGAATCATATGAACCTGGGAGGTGGAGGGTGCAGTGAGCCAAGATTGTGCCACTGCACTCTGGCCTGGGCAACAGAGTGAGACTGTCTCAAAAAAAAAAAAAAGTGTTCTCCACAGCACCCCTATGATAAATAAGGAACACATTTCAAATAGTGCTTTCTTTCTTATAATGTCTCTGTGCAGACTAATGGCATACTGTGCAGTCTAGTAAAAAGCAATTCTATGAGGCATCAAGACTCCCCAATCCACATGAAATAAAATGAGAAATGTCATTGTGCAGGACTTCAGGGGCTACTCCCGCGGGAGATAAGCTGTCAGAGTGGGAGACCAGGCCCTGCGTCTCAGGGGCGCCCTGAGGGACAGAAGTCAGGAGCAGAGTGCAGGGGCTACTGAGCTGGAGAACAAGAGAGGAACACTGTGTGCGGGAGTCACAACGAGGGGCCCAATGAGAGAGACGCTGGAGTAACTGCTATGCAAACTTTGGGGAGCAGATGGGCCAAGGACTATTTTAGGAAGTTAAGATGTTTGTTGTGTAAACAACAGCCTGGCCATACCCTTCAAGACAACCAGGCAACATGGCATGGTGGTTTGGAGCAGTGGCTTCAAAGTTATAGACTTGCACACCTCATAAAATTACTAGGAAAAAATTGTATGCCTCCTTTCTCATTTTAACAAATGTGACAAAAAATTGTTTTATCACAAGTTCAAATAATTATGAAGTATATAATTTCTGGGGTACTGTAAACACTGACATTTTAAAACAAAACTGTCTCATCAGTCTTTTTACATGTATAGTAGAATATTAATACAATAGCAATTTGAAACCCTCCATTATCCACTTACAAATTACCATAGGCCCATCTCTACTAAAAATATAAAAATTAGCCATGGGTGGTGGCAGGCGCCTGTAATCCCAGCTATTCAGGAGGCTGAGGCACAAGAATCGCTTGAGCCTGGGAGGTGGAGGTTGCGGTGAGCCAGAGATCACGCCACTGCACTACAGCCTGGGCGGCAGAGTGAGACTCTGTCTCATAAATAAATAAATAAATAATAAAATAATATACCATAAACAAGCTCTTCATTAAGGGTCAGAAATTGTACCTTGTGCATTTTACCTATTGAAATTTAACTTCCATTCCAACTCTCCCATATAACTTTACAAATTTTATATATTTTTTATGCTTGAAAGTCTTATTTTGATCATCCAGTTAACCAACAGAATGTGACACTGGTGATGAGATATTACTGCTGAGATTTGGTTGCATAAAGACTCTTCTGTCTTGCCGGTGTTCTTCCACTCCCACACTTGCTGGCTTGCTCTAGCCAGCTGACATGTTGTCGACTGCCCCATGGAAAGGTGTGTGTGGCCAAGAACTGAGGGAGGTTTCCAGCCAACAGTGAGGAGCTTAGGCCTTCAGTCCAACTGCCTGGGAATAACTGAGTCCTGCCAACAACCCCATGAGCTTAGAAGTACATTCTCTCTCAGGCCGGGTGCGGTGGCTCACACCTGTAATCCCAGCACTTTGGGAGGCCCAGGCTGGTGGATCACTTAAGGTCAGGAGTCCGAGACCAACCTGGCCAACATGATGAAAACCCGTCTCTACTAAAAATACAAAAATTAGCTGGGTATGGTGGCACACGCCTGTAATCCCAGCTACTTGGGAGGCTGAGATGGGGAATCACTTGAACCCAGAAGGCAGAGGTTGCAGTGAGCTGAGATGGTGCCACCACACTCCAGCCTGGGCAATAGAGCGAGACTCAATCTCAAAAAAAAAAAAAAAGTACATTCTCTCTCAGTTGAGCCTTCAGCTGACACCTTGACTGCACACCTTGAGGTCACATTCAGATTCTAGACTCACAGAAACTTCTCAATAACTGTGTGATAATGTGTCTGATGAGTGGTTTATCAATTATATTGATCTCAAAGTACGAGACTTTGATTTCATTGATTCTATTATTTTTCTGTTTTCTGTTGTACTGACTTTCACTCTGATCTTCATTATTTCCTTCCCTCATCTTACCTTGGGTTTAATTTGCTCTTCTTTTTCTATTCCTCCCTCCCTCCCTCCCTCCCTCCCTTCCTTCCTTCTTTCCTTCTTTCCTTCCTTCATTTTTCCTTCCTTCTTTTCTTTTCTTTTCGACAGAGTCTTGCTCTGCTGCCCAGGCTGGAGTGCAGTGGTGGGACCTTGGCTCACTGCAACTTCTACCTTCTGGGTTCAAGCGATTCTCATGCCTCAGCCTCCTGAGTAGCTGGGACTACAGGGTGACACCATGCCTGGCTAACTTTTGTATTTTTAGTACAGACGGGATTTCACCATGTTGGCCAGGCTGGTCTCAAACTCCTGACCTCAAGTGATCCACCAGCCTCGGCCTCCCAAAGTGCTGGGATTACAGGCGTGATCCGCTGTGCCTAGCCATGCTCTTCTTTTTCTGGTTTTTAAAGGTGGAAGTTGAAGTAACTGATTTGAGACCTTTCTTCTTTTCTTTTATAGGCACCCAGCATTGTAAATTTTGCTCTAAGTACTGCTTTAGTTGGATCCTGCAATGGAAAATTATAAGCTGTCTAGAAACAATGAAAGGTTAGACATTCCATGCCAAAATCTGTGGGACACAGGGAATGTTTAATGTACAATACAATAAATATTATAAACCTAAACATCTTAGTAATTAAAGATGCTTAAAAATAAGATACGTGCCCGTCTCTAGGAATAGACAATACAAAAACATAGATTAATAGGAATGAGAAAGAAGACATAATAAAAATCTAGGGAGGATTATAAACTAATTGTACAAACTGACCAGGCATGGTGGTTTATGCCTGTAATCCCAGCACTTTGGGAGGCCGAGGCAGGTGGATTGCTTGAGCTCAGGAGTTTGAGGCCAGCCTAGGCAACATGGTGAAACTCTATCTCTACAAAAAATAGAAAAATTAGTTGGGCATGATGGTGCACACCTGTAGTCCCAGCTACTTGGGAGGCCGAGGTGGGAGGATCACTTGTGCCAAGGAGGTCGAGGCTGCAGTGAGCTGTGATCATGCCACTGCCAGTCAAGGCTGCAGTGAACCGTGATTACCCCACTGCACTCCAGCCTGGGTGACAAGTGAGACTGTGTCTCAAATAAAATAAAGTAAAATAAAATAAAATAATTGTACAATAGTACATGTTACTCCATAGCAATATATTTGAAAATCCAAAAGAAATAGATTATTTCCTAGCACAGTATGAATTATGAAAGTTATCTGAAGAAGTTGAAAACATGAATAGATCAATTTCAACAGAAGAGACTGAAATTGTGATTAAAATTCTGCCATTGAAAAGTCACCAGGAACAGTTATAGAATGTAAAATTCTTCAGTTATAGAATAGTAAGTCCATAACTGAATTTTACAAAGGCTTTAAAGAACAGATAATTCACATGCTATTTAAACAATTCCAGGAAAACAGAAAGGGGTTCAGAGCTCTCCCAGTTCATTTTATGCTGCCCCAGAACTTCAAGTCAAAACCTGACAAAAATATTTTTAAATGCATACATCCTAAATTTAAAAATATCAAATAAATGGGTATGCATAGGAAAAAAAGGAAAAATAAAATTTAAAAACATAGCAAATAAAATTCAGGAGTGTATCAGGAAAAATCAGATACTCTATCTACATAATCCATTATATTCAGCATGAGTTGGGGTTACATACAAATTCCCCATTAAGAGACATCTCCACAGCACACTGCAAGATGGAATTGTTAAAATACTAATCTGATTGTTGAGGATTGTCGTTCATTTGTTTTTTGTTTGTTTTTGAGATAGAGTCTCACTCTCTCACCCAGGCTGGAGTGCAATGGCACGATCTTGGCTCACTGTAACCTCTGCCTCCCAGGTTCAAGCAATTCTCCCTGCCTCAGCCTCCCGAGTACCTGGGATTACAGGCGCCCACCACCACGCCTGGCTAATTTTTATATTTTTAGTAGAGACAGGGTTTCACCATGTTGGCCAGGCTGGTCTTGAACACCTGACCTCAAATGATCCGCCCACCTCGGCCTAGTGCTGGGATTCCAAGCATGAGCCACCGCGCCTGGTCTTTGTTTTATAGTTTTATCACTCTAGAAACTGGAAACCCAAAATGTTTTTTACTGTTACTAGTTGTCTGGTTCTACTTTTGTGTGAAGTATCAAAAATATTTGTCCCAAGATTAGAGAACGGACAAATGGTTTGACTCTTCAACTTCATTTGCAACATGTGCA
Organism: Symphalangus syndactylus; assembly: GCF_028878055.3. Lineage (NCBI taxonomy): Eukaryota > Metazoa > Chordata > Mammalia > Primates > Hylobatidae > Symphalangus > Symphalangus syndactylus. The sequence continues at coordinate 69,325,174 of NC_072436.2, forward strand.
TTCACTATGCAAAGACAGGCCTCCTCCACACTCTGCTTCTGAGCTGTTTGGGGACCACTCATGCTTCCATGTGAATTGAATCATCAGGGGACCAAACCCTGGTTATTCACTTAATGAACACTGGTGTTTCCTTATCATCTGCTTTTCTTTCTTGGGCTTTTTGCTTCCGATTTCCTTTCTACAAACATAGTGTTTTTATGACCATATGAAATGAAACTGCATTTTTAATCTAATAAGTTGCTTAATTTTAAAAATTGGCTGCTTATGTAAGCATTCTCTTCCCCAATATATGGCCCTCCAGTTTCCATGCCCTCTCAGACCTGGCACCAGGCACTCTTTTCAGATTCCCTTGCTAAAAAGCTAATAAACTTTGACGTGTGCTCAACATCAGTTTGTCTAAGAAAGTTTGTTTGTAACAAAAGATATGCTAAAGTGGGTCAAAATAGTTAGACCACAGCTTGCTTCACTGTGACCCGTGATCCAAAGCCATTATGTCATAAATTTTGCCCACTGTCTTAGTTCATTCAGACTGCTATAACAAAATACCATAAACTGGGTACCTTATAAAAAACACAAATTTATTTCTCATAGTCCTGGTCCCAAATCTCAGCTTGAGATTACAAATGACAATTTTTTTGTCTTTCAGGTTTAAATTAAAAAAAAAAAATTGTATTAAAGTTTGTATGCACATAATTTAAATAAAACACTTCTCAAGACTTTTAATGGAAAAAAGGCAATCTTTGAGTACCACTGCCTACTCCCCCCTTCTCCCATTCTGCCCTCTCCAGACACAATCCGTTTAAAATATTTTAACTGCTTTTTTAAGTATTAGTATTTACCTTCGGCTGGGCGCACTGGCTCACACCTGTAATTCCAGCACTTTGGGAGGCCAAAACGGGTGGATCACAAGGTCAGGAGTTCGAGTCCATCCTGACCAATGTGGTGAAACCCTGTCTCTACTAAAAAAAAAAAAAAAAAAAAAAAAAAAAAATTAGCCAGGTGTGGTGGCACATGCCTGTAATCCCAGCTATACAGGAGGCTGAGGCAGGAGAATTGCTTGAACCCAGGAGGTGGAGGTTGCAGTGAACCGAGATCATGCCACTGCACTCCAGCCTGGGTGACAGAGTGAGAGACTGTCTCAAAAAAAAAAGAAAAAAATTACCTTCATATCACTAAATAACATGCTTCTATTACTATTTCTTGATTTTTTTGGTTCCTTGTATTTTCTATTGACTCCCCTCTATGGAAGATAACATTTGTCTCTCTTTGAATAACTTCTTTTCTCCTGGTGTGTTATCTCTCACACACTCAACCCATTCTCTTCTTTCCATCTTCCAAACATAATAATTTTGGTTAGATGTATATTAGGTGTTTTTATTATTATACTCTGTTATTATTACCATGTATGATTACAGCAGGGTCATGTAATATACTATGATTTCCTTCCCTGCAAATAATTTACTTGTGGCCGGGGGGGAGGGGGGGAGTAAATAAGTTTGTTTTTTGTTTGTTTACTTGATTAGTTATATATGTACCCCAAACTCTCAATTGTTTTACCCTATCTCAAGATGTACTGTTTCTTAAATGATGCCATCAATTTTATCTTCTTTTTATAAAAAAAAACAGAGTCTGGCTCTGTTGCCAGGCTGGAGTGCAGTGACATGATCTTGGCTCACTGCAACCTCCATCCCCTGGGCTCAAGCGATTCTTGTGCCTCAGCCTCCCGAGTAGCTGGGATTGCAGGCGTGTGTCACCATGCCCGGCTAATTTTTATATTTTTAGTAGAGACGAGTTTTTGCCATGATGGCCAGGCTGGTCTTGAACTCCTGACCTCGTGATCTGCCTGCCTCAGCCTCCCAAAATGGTGGGATTACAGGTGTGGGCCACCACGCCCAGCCCCAATTTCACCATCTTTAACATGTGCCTCCTAAAGCCTTTTGATCTGCTCCAGTATGGTTGAGTGTGGTCCTTTGCACTCAGCTGGGATAACTGATACCAAAGTACTTTCCTGTCCTTGTATTACACATTACTGGAATCGGGAAAAAAGAACTTAGTACTTACTCCAGGAAACACTTGCTCTGGGAGTGAACCAACTAAAATAGTTTATTTCTCAAGACTTACAACTTGCTTGCCAAAGCTGTTCAAGAAACTTGCCTCACTGTTCCCAATGACCCAGAGCCATCATGTCATAAATTTTACCCACTGCATTGGCTCATTTAGGCTGCCCAAACAAAATACCATAAACTGGGTACCTTATAAAGAAACAGAAATTTCTCAGTTCTGGAGGCTGGGCCGATTTGGTGTCTGGTGAAGGTCAGCTTCCTTCTAGCTGGTGCTTTCTCCTTGGATAGTAGCTTCTCCCTGCATCGTCATATGGTGGAAGGGGCAAGGCAGCTCTCTGAGGCCTCTTTTATAGGAAAACAATCTCATTCATGAAGACTCCATCAATCTTCCTGAGCTCAAGCTATCCTTCTATCCCAGCCTCCTGTGTAGCTGGAACAACAGGTATGCACCGCCACGCCAAGCTAATTTTTTTTTAATTTAAATTTTTTGTACAGACTGGATCTTGCTGTATTTTCCAGGCTGTTCATAAATTCTTGTGCTCAAGAGATCCTCTCACCTTAGCCTCCCAAAGTCCTGGGATTATACGCTGGGTGTGGTGGGCCACCTCAGCCTGGGGTCTCTTTAATTAAGGTTATAATGCTAACCATGGCTTAAAATACTAAGCAGCATTTTCCAAATTGTTTATTGCTATTCCCTTGATTTTGGAGAAGCTGGGAAGTAAGGAGGTGAGGTGAATACTCTGACAATTAACACGTGTTAGAGAGGAAAGTTGTGTGAAGAGGCTGCCAAAATAAACAGCATGAATGAATCTTCTTGTATTAGGGCTGCTACAAACCCCAGGTAGACAAATGACAGCCCAGGCTCCTGAACCATCGGGAACCCAGGAGTTTACCCTACTGTGAGGAGGAGGCAGGCCTTCTTCAGTAAGGGTCCCACCATCATGGGCTAATAATCTTTCTCAGTTTAGGTGATATTGAGGTATTGGAACTGTTAGAAATCTGACAGATTTGACCAAGATTTGGAGATGTCCACATATTGGGAAGGACTGAGTGTCCCTAGCCGCTCTCCTCTGGGATAACGTGGACGTCATTAGTTTCAGAAGTAGGTGGGAAGAACAGGAGGATTGACTCTAATTTGGTGTGTAGTGAGGGCCTTGATGTCCTTCTGCCTCTGTCCACATTTCCCCGTGTGACTCATTGCACCCTGCGTTGCTCACAGGGATCATTAGTTCTCCCGGTAGACAGAGCACCTCTGCAGCCTCTGCTCTGCTGCCTTGTGAATTTCCTACACAGACTTGGTTGGTTATAATTTGGAAACGGTTTTTTGTTTTTTTCCTTTGTCTTAATCTTCTCCCATATTGAAGCTGCTATTGGTGACAGGGACAGGGGAGCAGGAAGCCAACCCAGGGAAACATGCGAGTTTCCTGCACACCACTTGGCCACCTGCCCTCACTGGCCAAACCCCTACTGCCATTCCCAGTCAGTCTGGTTTTTAGAGGAATCATGGGAATAGAACAGCTGGATACACTAATCTCTACAAAGTGTCAGGCAGGAGATTCACCTTCCCCAGTCCCAGGGGACAGGAGAGAAATCTGTAAAGGGACAGATCTACCATCTTTATTTTAAAAGAAAAAGCTCCCTCACATTTTGTTACTAGGAATCTCCTTTGTGACATTTGTTGAGTTTTCTCCCCAATCCTACCTTCCTATTGCCTATCTTTTATATAAAAATAATAAATATTTTAGGCTAATATGACAAAAATGAGATAAAATCTTAAAAACATTTTACTAGTGTACAGATACTAAAATGTGCTTACTGTAAAACAGTAAAATATTTCACTCTGGAAATCATCACTAAGTAATTATTCTTTCCTGTTGATTGTGAGCCTTCAAAAATGTTTAATGCTTGAAGGATGGTTTGGGAGGCAGGGAGTCCTTTTGTTAATGGGGGAGGGTGTCCGGGTTCTTGGCATCTTGAACAAAGAATTGGACAAAATGCACAAACAAAGCAAGGAAGGAAGGGATTTATTGAAAAAGAAAGTACACTCCACAGTGTGGGAGTGGGCCCGAGCATAGTTACAGAATTTTGGGGAGTTTAAATACCCTCTAGAGGATTCCATTGGTTACTTGGGGTAAGCCCTATGTAAATGGAGAGGATGAAGTAAAGTTACAGTCATTTACTTGGTCTATGCCCTATGGAGAGGATCTTTCCTGTCACAGGTGAAGTGTGAATTGGCCTTATGTTCCCTGCCTCCGAACCCTATTTTCCTGCCTCACTTAAAACAAAACAAAACAACAACAACAACAAAAAAAACCTTAATGAGGCATATGTTACATATCATAAAACTCACCCATTTCAAGTATACAATTCAGTGATTTTAGTAACTTCCCTCAGTGGTGTAGCCATAAGTATTACTCAGTTTTGGAACAATTTTATCCCTCCCAATAAGATCCTTCATGCACTTTTACAGTTAATCCTGTTCTCACCCCAGCTCCAGGAAGACTTTCTCTATATATAAATTTGTGTTTTCTGGACACTTCGAATCAATGAAATCATACAGTATGTGGTCTTATGTCTGTTTTTTTTTGTTTTTTTTTTTTTTTTTTAGACAGAGTCTCACTCAGCCGCCCATGCTGGAGTGCAGTGGCATGATCTCGGCTCACTACAACCACCATCTCTCCGATTCAAGCGATTCTCCTGGCTCAGCCTCCTGAGTAGCTGGGATTACAGGCACCCGCCATCATGCCCAGCTAATTTTTGTACTTTAGTAGAGATGGGGTTTCACTATGTTGGCCAGGGAGGTCTTGAACACCTGACCTCAGGTGATCCACCCGCTTCGGCCTCCAAAAGTGCTAGAATGACAAACGTGAGCCACTGCGCCCGGCCATGTCTGGCTTTTTTACTTAGCTAATGTTTTTGAGGTTTGTCCATGACATATAATGTCTTGGTAAGTTGTTCCTTTTATTGCTGAGTAGAATTCTGTTGATGGATATACCACATTTTGTCAGCAGGGAGTCTTTTAAACTTGGATTTGAACTTTCAGTGGTCTAAATGGAACCCTCCGAATGTAGGACTTACAGCGGAAGCTGCTGTGCATGTCAAAAAAACTACTTATCAGAATGAGTTTTGTCAGCTGGAGCCAGAACTGCTGCAGAAATTTTTATAATTTTGCAACTTCTTTTTTACAAGGAACATTTGTGCTACTACACGTCAGAACTTTTGAAGTGTCTGATAAATCCATATAATAAGTATGAGCATGTGTCTGGGTGGACAAGAAAGTGAAACCATCCATGCTACATTGGATAATTTTTCCTCTCCCAGACTGGACAGAGAATCTCTCAACTTTCAAAATAGAGTATGCTGTCTCCATTTACAAAGCTGCACAGGTATTAAAGATGGTGCTGCCTTTGTTAGGCAGATTTGGAGGGGAGGCCCAACAGCAAAGACGGAGAAGAAAAAAGGGAGTGGAGCTTGCGGAACAGGAAGCCCCCCAGGGTCTGTGCAGGGCTGCTCAGCTCTTGAGGATGTTGTGGATGGTGAAGTGGTGATGGTGTCCCGGAGCAGCCCAGCACCTCCACTGGGCCCAGAAGGTCTTGACTTTGGACGCTTACCCTCTTTCACAAGTGTTTAAAAGCTGTTTTTGCTTTTTTTTCCTAATCATTACTTGGTAGTTATTAACCCTTCTTTGGGGGAGGGACAGGGCTTTTAAACTGAAGAAAATAATTTTCATAAAAATATCAAAAGTGGAAAAAAATTACTTTGTAAAAAAATTTGCTATACAAACCAAATGGCAGCTGTTGAAAATCTCAATAAAATGTTAAGTGCATTTGCTGGCAGTGGTACCCTTCTGCATGAGGTTGGGTCACTGTGTCATCATACTGTGGGGGGCAGGGGTGTGCGGTATGTGTGGTGTATATGTGTGAAACTTTTTGTGTCAGGATGGGTCATAATCTTAGTTGTGGTTTTCTTTCCAAATAGGGTTAGAAAGTAGTAAAACATGGGCTGGAAGTGATAGACCTGAGTGAATTCCACCTTCACAACTCTGTGCCATTGGCCTGCGTTTTATTTACAAATAACCTCTTTATTTGTAAAAGTGCAACACCTCTCCCCTGGAACTATAATGACAGAATTTTAAAATACTGCCTGGCATATAATAGGCACTTAATACATGGTAGCCAATAGTGGCAATGATACGTACAGCTCTGAACAAAGAGGCAGTGCCATCTTTGGGCTAGAAGGGAAACTAGGCATTTGTTTTCCTGTTTCTGGGCAAAACTGACTCTTACTACCTAGAAAACAAGTATTCCGTATCTGCCTTTCAACTATTGAACAAGTTTCACATCCTGCTATATGTCAAGCATTGTCTTAGGTACAGGGGTTACGGGAGTTACCAAGCAGCCGTAGTCCCTGCTGTTGTGATTACGGTTTGGCAATGCCTAATTATTTAAACTGAAACCTCACTCAGATCTCTCAGTGATTTGTTGAGGGGCTTTATCATATGGTAAAAGACAATATGGGACCAGCCCAGGACCCATGGGTTTTGCTCTGAGCCCTATCATTTCTTTGCCTCCTTCCTAAAAATGGAAGGGGTCGGGGGGGGGGGGCGGGGGGCTTGGTGGATCCGGAGCTGACTTGCCTATTTACAGCATTTTAAAATCCTATAGTTACATGTAGTTTTGTGTAAATAGGGTTTATTAGAATGTAACTTCCTTGAAGAGATGAATGATACATTCTTTTTTTTTTTTTTTTTGAGATGGAGTCTCACTCTGTTGCCCAGGCTGGAGTGCAATGGTGTGATCTTGGCTCACTGCAACCTCTGCCTCCTGGATTCAAGCCATTCTCATGCCTCACCTGCTAGCATGCCCGCCTAATTTTTGTATTTTTAGTAAAGACAGGGTTTCACCATGTTGGTCAGACTGGTCTTGAACTCCTGAACTCAAGTGATCCACCCACCTCACCCTCCCAAAAGTGCTGGGATTACAGGCTTGAGCCACTGTGCCCGGCCTGGTGTACTTATTTATTTTTTTGGGACGGAGTCTCGCTTTGTCACCTGGTTGGAGTGCAGCGGCACGATCTTGGCTCACTGCAACCTCCGCCTCTTGGGTTCAAGCGATTCTCCTGCCTCAGCCTGCTGAGTAGCTGGGACTACAGGCGTGCACCACCACGCCCAGCTAATTTTTGTATTTTTAGTGGAGATGGAGTTTCACCATGTGGGCCAGGATGGTCTCGATCTCTTGACCTCGTTATCCGCCCGCCTCAGCCTTCCAAAGTGTCGGGATTACAGGCGTGAGCCACCACGCCTGGCCTTGGTGTACTTATTTTTAATGCTTAGAGTACTCATCACACCTACAAGACATTCAATAAATGTTTGCTGAATGAAAGGGACAGATGAAGCTGTACTATCCCTGAGATCACACAGAGAGATAAGGCAGTACTAGCCTCATTCCAATGCTTGTTCCAAGCTCTCTTGTCTCATCACAGGGCTCAGATGAAAGGAATGTATACATCTCTTAATGCCTTGGTAATACAAAATCCCATGAATTGCTTCTGATAGTTTGTTGGGGGACACTATAAGTTTAAAATTAAAGGGGGAGAAGGCCAGGCGCAGTGGCTCACACTTGTAATCCCAGCACTTTGGGAGGCCAAGACGGGCAGATCACCTGAGGTCAGGAGTTTGAGACCAGCCTGGCCAACATGGCAAAACCCCAACTCTACTAAAAAATACCAAAAAATTTGCAGGGCGTGGTGGTGCATGCCTGTAATCCCAGCTACTTGGGAGGCTGAGGCAGGAGAATCACTTGAACCTGGGAGGCAGAGGTCGCAGTGAGCCGAGATCACACCACTGCACTCCAGCCTGGGCAACAGAGTAAGACTCTGTCTTAAATAACATAACATAACAAACATAAACATAACATAACATAACATAACATAACATAACATAACATAACATAACATAACATAAAAAATAAAATAAATAAAATAAAATAAAATGGGAGAAACTCAGCAAAAATCACTTTTGGGCTGGGCATGGTGGCTCACACCTATAATTCCAGCACTTTGGGAGCCCAAGACAGCAGGATTGCTTGAAGCCAGGAGTTTGAGACCAGCCTGGGCAACATAGCAAGACCTATCTATCTCCACAAAAAAATGACAGAATTAGCCAGGTGTGGTGGTACATGACTGTACTCCCAGCTACTTGGAAGGCTGAGGTGGATCACTTGAGCTCAGGAATTCAATGCTGCAGTGAGCTATGATAGTGCCACTGCACTCTAGCCTAGGCAAGAATAAGACCCCACCTCTAAAATAAATTTTAAAAAATCACTTGTGATTTTCTGCACTGCAGCCTAATACAGCTTTAATAACTGGGAAGTGACCTCATCACATCTCCTAAATGTGACAGGAACTAGGAACACATCTGACCTTATGCACTTTAATACTGCCTTTATTCAGCATGTTTTTCAACACTTCTATGCTGGGATTAAAAAAAATCAAGATGTGCTCCTCCACTAAAACCTCCACTGTCCAACTGGAATTGCAGTCTAGACAATTCTACGGAAAAGTGATGGCCATATTCTGAAGAACATAAGTAGATCTCAGTAGTTATAAACTCTTTTCACCAAAATGCTGTCCTCATCCTGAGAGCATATTAAAAAAAAATCTCCAAAGCTCACCACTCATTAATAACCTAACAACAGTTTTTCAAGACTGTGGGATATAGCAAAGATGCCTCTGCTGTGTCCTTGTTCTCTCTGCAAGCTTTTTACCAGGTGCTGAACTGGAGACTTGCTGAGTGCTAGACCACAGTGATTTGGTCATAGCTGGATGTGAAGATGGCTGGCTGTTCTTTCAGAAGACCTGGGTGGAGTTCTTATTGCTCAAAGCTCCAGCTTGCAGCACTGGGCTAGAGCTGATGGGAGGAGAGCTGTTACTATTGTGTTCTACATGAATGCTACACTGTGAAAGAACAGCATCATCTGACTTGGGCAACAAGGTAGTGTTCAAGACGTCTTAGAGGGCCTAATCAGAACTTATCGGCTGTAGCGTACAGCTCCCTCAAGTGCAAATGCTGGACCTCTGCAGCAGCAATTACTCAAGCTGTTTAGTATAATAGAAACGAAAATTCCCCATCCCATCCTTAACCTATTATCATCAGATACCTTAGGGCAGGGGAGGGGAGTAGACAGAAACCTGATTTTATTTTTATTTATTTATTATTATTTTTTGAGGCGGAGTCTCGCTGTTGCCCAGGATAGAGTGCGGTGGCGCGATCTCGGCTCACTGCAAGCTCCGCCTCCTGGGTTCATGCCATTTTCCTGCCTCAGCCTCCCGAGTAGCTGGGACTACAGGTGTGCGACACCACATCTGGTTAATTTTTGTATTTTTTAGTAGAGACGGGATTTCACCGTGTTAGCCAGGACGGTCTCGATCTCCTGACCTCCTGATCCACCCGCCTCTGCCTCCCAAAGTGCTGGGATTACAGGCGTGAGCCACCGCGCCTGGCCAAAACCCTATTTGAAAACAAACTCTAGAATAACTACGTCTGTAAGTTGGAGAACTGACGTGTGCAGGGCATGGATCCACATGCCTCCTAATAAAACACCGGGAGAGGCAGCTATTGTGGATCGAGACTCCTGTCCTTAGTCTTCACCAAGCAGCACAGGCTGTGGGACCGAAGCTTCAGGTTTGTCTTCACTGGCCGAACTATGGTATCCAGAGGGCAGGAATCATGTCTGTTCTTCACTGATGCTCCTCATTCCCAGGGCCACATAACACAAAGTGTCACGCTGTAAGCAGAGCCAGGCTAGTAGTAGCCAGGTCGGCCACCGAGGTGAGCGGTACCTGGTTGGTCTTCTTGGATCTCAGCCATCCTCATAACCTTTCAAGAACTCATTCATAGGAAAAACTGCAAAATGTCCTGCTTACCTGCAATTACTAAATCCGGTGAGGTAAAGATGCTCCCAGTCTAGAATTGTACCCTAGCCCCTAAATCTTGCTGGGAGTCTCAGGAGAGGGTGTGATATACCTAAGGTTACTCCCTGTGATGTTCTGAATGGTGAGCACTTGGTTCTGGTGACTGTGGTCGCACAGGGACCGTTACCCACTTGACACAACAGGAGAAAACAGGTCACAGATTAACTGGCAGCCACATAGTGCATATCTGTGGTAATGTATGGGGAAGGGTAGCACACAGACAAATTATCTGCCCAAGTGCATGCTGAGTGGATGCAGATCACAGGCTGAGCACCTGGGGGGTGGGGCTTTAAACCTTGGACTAAATCCACTCATGAGCCCTCTGGGATATCTGCTGGCAGGTGCACTGAGGATGTACACAGCACATGTGTTTGATAATGCAGTCCAATTGGGGAATGGATAAAGTGCGTTTATTTTCTTCTATGTTTGTTTTTGTAAAAAGGAGAAAGGAAGCAAAAGACTCCTTCCTTCCAGACCCAGTGTCCACTGAGCTTGGAGTGGGTGGAGCCAGGACCAGCCCCCTAAGAGAAGGTGTGGGAATAGAAGGCAATGGCATTGGTGCTATAGTCCATGGGGAGGAGGTGCCCGATGTGCCTGGCCCCTAGGCTGGCCCCACCCAGAGCGGAGGAGTGCCTCAGCTTCATCAGGGTGAAGCTGGAGAAGAAGTTCTGAGCCTGGATCTCTCTGCCCTGGGTCAGCGCCAAAAGAAAACCTGGAGGGAAGAACACAAGGACAGAGATAAGAGGAGAACAGCAACCTGTACTGGGGCCAGGAAGGAAGACAGACAAGTACGCCCAGACCCTGAGGTACTCCTGTAGAGATGCTGGAGGGGCCTACATGCCAAGTCCCCAGCACACAGGGTGCACTGGGTACTTGAGTATTGGAGCCTGAAAAATCTTGGGTATTGGAGCCAGCAGCATAGGGGGCCTGCCCTCCTCTCAGCTCCAAAGGACCCAATGCCAGGAACTCCATGGTAGCAATGGGAGTCCTTGAGTTACTTCAGAATGTCCAGTGGAAACCGTCCAACTGCCTGGCATAAGGTTGCCAGGGCTAAGAAGCCAGGCCTCTTTTCTTCTAGCTAGAATTATGTTGACCAGGGATGTCCCCACAGGTTATCACACGCCAGTCAGTGCTCCGATTTTAAGTTTGATTTGTCTTTAACTTTTTAAAAGTAGCTATTATTCAATAAATCATTTGGAACACAACATCTTTTCAAGAGTTCAAGGAAGGTGGATGGGACATCATTAAAGGGCTCAATGGCAGAGTGAGGTTGAGGGCCTTAGATGGGAGCATCAGTGGCCTGTCTAGGCCTCAGGGTCCAGGAAGCAGGTTCTCTCTGGGGCAAGCAGCTTTCCTGGGCCACCTCCTTTCCAGCCCCGTCCCCTGCCCTTGCCCCTCCAGCCTCCCCCCAGGCTCACCTTCCTTCAGCAGCTCCCAGCTCTTCCACACAGAGCCCACGCACAGGATGGGGAGTCCAATCTCGCCCTGGAACAAGACCTGGGTGGAGAGCAGAAAATGGATATGGGGGGCAACCTAGCCTCTCCAGTGCTGAAGGCGGGAGTTTCCTATGACCAACCCAGCCTATCCCAGTTACTCACCCTCAAGCCAAGAAACAGTAGACAGACTCAGGAAAGGGAAAAAAAAAGAGAGGAAAATAGGAGACATTCATAAAGGCCAAGGAGAGAAGAGGAAGGAAAAAGCGTTAAGCAACAATAGAGAGGAAGGAAAGACAGAAGTGAGGGAAATGAACAGAAACATGACTGAACTGAAATTAACTGAAAGAAAGGGGACAGGCTGGGCGCGGTGGCTCATGCCTGTAATCTCGGCACTTTGGGCCAAGGTGGGTGGATCACTTGAGGTCAGGAGTTCAAGACCTACCTGGCCAACATGGCAAAATCTCGTCTCTACTAAAAATACAAAAATTAGCCGGGCATGGTGATGTGCGCCTGTAAGCCCAGCTACTAGGGAGGCTGAGAAACGAGAATCACTTGAACCTGGGAGGTAGAGTGGGAGGTGGAGGCTGCAGTGAGCTGAGATCATGCTACTGCACTCCAGCCTGGCTGACAGAGTGAGACTGTGTCTCAAAAAAATAAAAAATAAAATAAAATAGAAAGGGGACAGCACACACACACACACACGCACGTACATTAAACTAATTTACTATATATAAATACAGATTACAGGCTAATTACAGAGGGCGGCATTTGACCAAAGAACTTTTTTGTTACAGACATTCTGCAAGAATGCTTCTCAGACCCTAAGTTCATTTAAAATAGTATCCAATTTACACAGGGTTTGATGGGATAGTCCCATCCACAGTGGGAAAGGACCACCCCTCACCCAGCAGCTCCCCACCTTCACTCCCACCTCAACTCACCGGGTCAATCTCGGGCAACACTGCTACGATGTGTCTGCCCAGCATCTCCCCAGCCTTCCTGAAGATATAGCGGGAAAGGGGGTCTCCCTGCTGAGCACCTGGGGTAGGGAGGATGGAAGAAGGGAACTGGTGAGAAAGGAGGGAGCTGCCATTCCAGGGCTATCCTCTCTCTGTCGCAAGGCAGCCATCATGGGAGCACCCTGAGCTAGCAGGAGTCTACTGCAGGATGGATGCCCGCCTTGTGGCAGGTGGAGAAGCAAGTCTCCACTGACAAACATACCAGCTACCTCCCTCTGTAGAAGGGTGCCCTGTACAGAGGTGCTCACTCAGGCCCCCAACTCAGGAAGGGAGGGCAGCACCCACTAAAGGAATGTACTGGCACCTAGTATGCATCCAGCTCACACTGAGTTACTGTAAGTCTGTTCCTATGACGCTGTCAGCTCTGGGGACCCAGGACCCTAGCTGAACAGCTGGCTGGTACTCCTGTCAGTGCCCTCCACTGACTTCTAACAGTCTGCTGTTGGTTAGCCTGTTCCTGGTTCTTTTCTAGAGGGGACTCAGTCCAGCAGGATCTAAGAGAGCCCTAGAATGCCCTGAGGCTGCAGGAACCCAAAGTAAGGCAGGATGGACCTTACAGTGGAGAAAGAGCAATGTACAGATATACAAGCCCTCTGTTCAGCATCTCCTGACACCCAGCAAAATATGCCTAACCTCTCTATAATCCCCTAGTTCTTTGAGTGTAATTGGCTAGGAAAAAAAAGTTATAGATTTGTCCAAAGGACAACTGCTTCATAAATTCCTCAGAAACAGGCATATGGCCTACGCAAGCCATGAGAGCTATTAAAGAAAAAAACACAGGTAATACAAAACTGTCAACACGACCCACGTGCCCTTCTGCCTCCACCCCAAGGCCCACCACCACCAAGGCCAGTGGTGGCAGAGAACTGAGGTCACTTGGTGAGAGGAAAATTGTTGTCAGTCCTGTCTGAACCCCACTCAATCTCTCAACTGGGGATCTCTGGAGAATAAAGCCAGATAAAACCCACCCCACCTCCAGTACCTTCTGCAATTTTCCGGCAAAACCCAGCAAACCTGCATTTATCAAAGTCCCTATACAGGTGAGTGAGTATCCCTAGCCGATCTGGCACCTGAGAGGAGAAAGGGCACAAGAGAGTCATCAGAAGCAAAGGAAAATCCCCAATCTGCCCACCAAAGTTGGCCTTCCTAATGTCTCTACCATTGGAAAAGCTAGAATAATTTTTTTTAACTCCAAAGTACAAGGATTTGAGATTTCTCATTTGAGAAAAGTTATTTGTGTTCCCTAACATGGACTTCATTATTTCTTATAGTTTGAAGGCAGCACAGAGAACAGATTTGTGTTCACCAAAGTGTTTCCTATAGTTTCTTGAGCTGCTCTTTTTTTGTAATTTTTTTTTTTTCCTTTTTAGGGACAAGGTCTTGCTGTTGCCTAGGCTGGCCTTAAGCAATCCTCCCACGTCAGCCTCCTGAATAGCTGGGTTGGGTGCTCTTGAAAAGATTTCTTTGGTCAAAGGAATCCAGGAAAATTGCATATTGTAACTCTCCCTTGGGGAGTCACAATGCACATTAGCAAATTAAAGGCTCTAAGAAGTCCTGCAATCAAGAAATCAATTTGTTTCTCCCAAAACTTATTTGACCACAGAAGGTAGGTCCTTCCAATCCCAAAAAACTTAAACATCTTTAACACTTCTAAGGTCCTGAGGAACCAATGGTTCCCCAGAATATTTTTTTTATTTTTTTTGAGACAGAGTCTCGCTCTGTCACCCAAGCTGGAGTACAGTGGTGCGATCTCACCTCACTGCAACCTCCGCCTCCTGGGTTCAAGCAATTCTCTCTGCCTCAGCCTCCTGAGTAGCTGGGATTACAGGCACCCGCCACCACATCTGGCTAATTTTTGTATTTTTAGTACAGACGGGGTTTCACCATATTGGCCAGGCTGGTCTTGAACACCTGACCTCAAGTGATCCGCCCACCTTGGCCTCTCGAAGTGCTGGGATTACAGGTGTGAGCCACCATGCCCGGCCCCCAGAATACATTTTAAGTAAATGTCTGAAGGGGTTGGTGGTAAAACTTGAGCACCTACAGCAATGTAGTAAGCATGTTATATACTATCTCATCTGATCTTTGAAACAACCCTGTAAGAATGACTAAAGGATAGAAGAGGGAGCAGTAGACCTATCAGTAGAGTTTGGAACCAACTGGCTGAGTCCGGATAGCTTAACAGTTACTAACTGCACTTCCTATGACAACTGCCCATCAAGTGATTTCTCTTCCTGGTCCCCTCCTATTCCTCACCTTGGCCTAGCCGGGGCTCCTCTTTAATCATCAATCCCTCAGCCCTGAGAATCCAGGCCCTACTTCCCAGCATCTCTATTTTCCTTCCTTGGTCCTGGTCCCAGCCCCAGCCCCAGCCCACCTAAATGGCTGGACAGGAAGACTAACTGGGCCTCACAGGTAACTATCAAACTCATCAACCTTGTCCTCTCCCTTTCACCTTCTCTCCCGCCTTTTACCTCTGGTTCCGCTAAAGGCAGGTGTTTCCTAACTTACCACAAATGAACACAGCACAGACAAGAAGAAGTCAATCCCCAGCGCCCAGAGGAGGAAGATGCATCTCCCCCAGAACTCTCCCTGTCCACCTCTTCAAGGGCTCTCTTGACCCATCCAGGCCAGAAGCAGCTCACAGCCCAGTGCACGCATTCATACTCTACCTGCTCTCTCTGCCCTGTGATCTCATCCTGCACTTTTCATTCTAGCCTAGAATGCCATCTGTTTTCACCTCCCAGCAGGTTCTAGCTGCCCAAGAATGAAGTCTGGCTAATCACTTGTCCCCAAACCACCCCTTCCTCATGACTGACACCCTCCTAGAATGCACTGCCCTGTCCTAGAATGCACCTCCTAGAATGCACCCTGTCCTCACCTATGACTTCACCCTGCAACTCAGACCCACACTCATCCTATTTCCTGCCGGCCCACCCAGGCCCTCCCCTGCATCCACTCTTACTTGGAGTGTTTCACTGCCCTACCCCAGGTGTGCATGTTTACTGGGAGCAGGAGGAGTACCTGGAAATAGTGGAACATGGCCTGTTTGACGTAGCCGATATCATGAGGAGCCGCCTCTAGGTTGTCGATGGAGTCAAACACTATTTTCACTGCTTGGTGGGCGATCCAGTAGGCTGCAGGGAGCAGAGAGGGCTAAGAAGATGCGAGCAGTCATCCTGAGCTCACGAGGAAGGAAACTCAGATCCAGACAGGTTAGTGATCTGCTTGAGTTTTATACAAATTAGGTTTCCTGATTCCCAGCCAGGGGTGGCAGGGGGTGGGAGAGGGGGGTGGGAGGGTCTCTATCAAACTGTATATGACTGACCGAGATAAGGGAAAGTTGGAGGGGGAAAACAGAATAGGTGAGGCTGTGTCACACCAGCTCCCACCCAAGGATAAG
The DNA here is from genome assembly GCF_028878055.3 of Symphalangus syndactylus. Lineage (NCBI taxonomy): Eukaryota > Metazoa > Chordata > Mammalia > Primates > Hylobatidae > Symphalangus > Symphalangus syndactylus. The sequence goes on from NC_072436.2 coordinate 69,341,066, forward strand.
ACAAGGTCAGTCTGTTGTCACAAACACCACTGGAGTCACTGACATGAACTGGACCTCAAGGGCCCCTATGAAAATATACACGCGCTACCTAGAAAGAGGTGATGTTGGAAGGGCTTCTACACCCTTTCCCCTGGCAGACTGGTATGGCATCTCCTGGCATCTATGGCCTTACCCTCAGTTTCAACTCCTCCCTAAGGACAGCAAGTCAACACAGGCAGGCCCGTGTGCTGAGGGATGAATCTGAGTCCTGGGTGAGAGTCGCTGCTGGAGAGCAGGGCCAGCAGCTCGTCCAGCATTTGCACCTCTATGATCTCAGTCATGACCCTGCACGTGGAATGGCCAGGGTCAGGAGTTGTCCTCAGGAAGCCCCAAGGGCTCAGTGAGCCAAGGGTAGGGAGAGAAAGACAGGGAGTGAAGGAAGGAGCGGATCCAGGACCTGGAGCTGGGCCAGTCAGTGAGCTCACCTGAACCCTCATCACCCATCATATGGCCCCAGCCGCCGCAGCCACTCTCGGAGCCATCAGGGTTGATGAGCCTGCAGTTGGAGCCTGTTCCAGATATGAGCACAACTCCACCTGGGGAAAGGGAATAGGAGGCTCAGTGTGGCCAAGGCCTGGCACAGAGCAACAGCCTGCCACTGTGGAAAGACAGGACAGAAACCAGCCCCAGGCAAGGGAATCACCACCCAGTCCTGTAGAGGAGAAAACAGCCCAGCTAGTTTCCTGCCTGAGGGTGAGGGCCTGGGTCTCAGAAAAACTCTGATCCCATAATGCCCTCATCTATGCGGACAAAGAGAAATGAAGGCCTGCACCTCTTAGAGGGAATGTGGCTCCTTGCCCAGCCGGTCTTCCAGTGACTCTACCTGCTTTACTGGGATTGTGCTAGACCTGTTCTCACAGTGATATTCACTCATACCCTAAACCGTCTTATGAATACAATTACCTCTATTTTATAGATGAGAAAACTGCCCTCCCTCCTGCTGCCTGGTCCTTGCTCTGGCAGAGACTTAAACTACTGAAGGAGTTGGGGGGAATATAAGACAGGCTGCCTTCTGGATATTTGCAGAACAAGTTTTGTCAGCTATATCTAAGGGGCTTTCCCAAAAAAACCAGTTCTCACTCTCACCCCTCCCTCCACTTCCTCACCATCCGGTGTAGCTGTGGCGATGGAGCCGGCGGCATCGGTGGTGATTAAGTAGCTTTCACTCAGGTAGGGAAATCGGTCTCTCAGCTCCTCGATCAGGATCCTCCCTGCGTCCTCCTGTTCCCCACCGCTCAGAGACAGGCCCTAGGCCACGCAGGAGGTGAGCGAGTATGCAGAGCTCCAGCCCCAGCTCTTTTCTCAACCCCTGCCCCCTCCTGATGCCTGATTCCTGTTCCTATCTGGCCATACCCTGTTCACCCAGCCCCAGTCCTCCTTTCACCCCACACAATGACCCATCAGAAGGCTGTGGTTATAAGAACAACCTGGACTGGGGATGGACAGAAGAAAGAGGGGATTCAACAATGCCAGCTTTGGAGCTTGGAAGGGCGGTAGTGCTCTTAACAGAAAGATCAGGCAGCGGGGCAAGGTGAGGGGAGATGGAGAGGTAAGCTTGGTTTGGCATACATGAGGTTTGCCTATGTCTGCAGAACATCTCACATATATGTCCAGGGAGTAGCCGGAGCTACCGCAACTTGGGAGAAAGATCTGAACCAGGAGTAATAATAGCTAACGTTTAATGAGTGCTTATGGGTCAGACTATACTAACCACTCTGCAATGTCTCATGCCATTTTACTTTCCCAACAACTCTGAGGTAGCTACTATTCACATTTTCCACATGAGGAAACTGAGGCTTAGAGAAGGTGAGTAACCTACACAAGGTTACGCAGATACTGAGCAGCAAAGCTGGGATTCAAACCAAGGTCTCGGCAGCTCTCCAAAGCCCTGTGCTCTTCCAACACATTTGCAGTCTGTAGGTGGTAACTGAAGCCATGAGACTGGGTGAGATTATGACAGTTTTGACACCAGGGACCAAGTCTTGGAGGCCTTTCCCTCTACAGTCATCAAACTCATCTAGTCCAAACTTGCTAGCTGTCTCAGCGTCACTGATGGCTGAATTCCCAGGCTCCACCCCAGACTCACCAAGCTTCGCAGTGGTACCAGAGGATCCACCCCTGCTTTCCGTTTGGCCCTGTTCACCATCTCATTGATCCTCTCCACACACTTGTCTGTCCCGATCAGCTGGTCCCAATCAAGGGAAGAAGGAGTTACAAAGGCTTACAGAAGCTATGTTGCCCCCACAGGCTGCTCTATGAGCCCCAGCCACCACCTCAACAGGAATTATAGAGAATAAAATCAGAACCAAGCCCTCTGATCCCCTCAGTGTGGTTTTTACCCAGTGGTTTGTGCTCAGTCCATCTGCTTCTGCCAGGATCTTCCCATCCTCTGAGACTAAAAGGACCTTGGACCGTGTGCCTCCCCTACAGAACACAAGAGGGCACTTGATCTTGCTCGGAAAAACCCGCAGAGAGAGCTAAGCTTGTGCTGTCCACACTGGTAGAGCCCAGTGTGATGGGGGAGACAGCTTCAACAAACTCAATCACCACTCCCAAACCCGCCTCTGTGGTTCAGTGTTTGTGTGCTCTTTAACTGAAACATAATTCTCACTCCTCTTCCCTTGGGGATGTCCTCCTTATCCTGCAAGACTCTACTTATACTTCACCTAGTCCTTGAAACCTTTTCTGAGGTATGGCCCACCCCAATGAATCAGTTAAGTCTCCATTAGTTAAACCTTCACAGTGCCTCCAAAGTTATTAAAGTCTCCTCTGTATGAAGAGTGTGTTCAGAGGCTTTGTGTCCACCTCTCACTAGACTTCAAACTCCACTGGGTCAAGCTCCCAATCACTTACTTACCTCTCAGAACGAGCTGGCACAGGCAATGCTCAGCAAACACTCCTAAGAAAAATGGCACATCTCTCTGCTTCCCTCACAATAGCTAAAGACTACCGTTCAAGATCCAGCTGCCAAGGTCTTCAAGACACCTTTGCTAGAAATGCTGACCAGATGGCAGGGTGACTTCATACATACTTAAGCAACTAAACCTTCAAATGTTGATTACTGGGGGTCACAGTGGTTCACAGGGAGATCTGTGGTGATGGGACATATGTTTCTTTACTGATCATTACTTTTAGGAATGGCAGAAGAGGACACTGAAGACCGCTCATCAAACTCAAAGAGGACATGAAATTTCAAGGGGGTAGTTAATACACGAGGTGGCAGATTCAACATCCAAAAGAATGTCTTGATGAACTGTAAGAAATGGGTCATATCTTACAGATGACTATAACAAGGATGAATGCACACTCCTATACTGTTTTTTTTAAGTGCTACAGATACAGGATGGGAAAGATCATTCCTAACAATTCATGTGAAAAGGCTTTGGGGTCTGTGAATCAGCAGTGGGGTGTGGCTGCCAGAGAAGTGAAAACAATCACAGATTCGAAAGTACAGTGCCCTGGCTGAGAGGACAGCAACTCCCATTATTCCCTGATTTCACACTCAGATTCACAGAATGTTGCCACTGGCAGGGACGCAGCGATCTTATTTATCCCTATCCTCACTTTGCACATATGGTAACTGTAGCCCAGGGAGGGTAAATATCTTGTCCATAGTCATACCCAGGGGCAGAGCTATTACAAAAAGTTCAGTAAACAAGCTTCTGAGCAGAAAAATGCAATCTAGTGAAAGCAGCATGGAAGGCCAACAGGGATGGAGCGGTTTTCAGACATCAGGACAACCTAGTACTCTGGCTCGCAGCTTCTCCAGCTCCCGGATAACCTCCAGCCAAGATGTTTGTCCCGCTTCTCCCCACCCTGCCCACGCTCAGCAATTTCACACTTGACACCTGTTCTGCAAAACTCTGTCCGAGGTCAGGAATAGGGAAGAGGAGCTGCTTCTCCAGCTGAAGACAGCGGAGTGGGTGTTTCATGGGAGAAAGGGGCGTGGTTCCGCCAAGAAACACAAAGGATCCCCAACCCGGGGTGTGGCTGTTGCACAGGCAGAGTCCCCGTAAAGCATACGGCCGTGCGTTCCAGGGCGCCCCTGCGCGTGCACACACCTCTTCTCCGCAAGGTCCCGCCGCCCAAAGTGCCTGGACGCCGAGGATCAAGGCCACCAGTTTGCAGGCTGGCCACGGCCTTCCGCCCCTCCCTCGGACCCAGGCTCCCTCCGCCGGGCCGCACTCACCCCTCTACACCCCCATAGATCGCGGCCATGCTGCTGCTACCGTCGCTGCTGGTCCCGCCGTTTGCTTCTCTCCCCGCCTGACACCTCCCTCCCTCCAGCTGTCTGGGCACCGCCCCGCTTCCGGTGACCTCCCGCGCAGCCAGCTGACTCCCTGTGCGCGTGCGCTTGCGTGGGGCGGGTCGCCGGCAGGAGCCGTGGATCGCTGCGTCCCTCAGGCTGTCTCCTCCAGGTGGAGCGGCTGCGGTCCCCTCCCGTCCTCCTGGATCCTGCTTCCAGAGATGGACACTAATCCCAAGAGGTGGAACCAAAGAGGGGTATCTAGGTCGGTAGGACCCTTAGGACACGTCACTGCCCTGCCAGCCCGTAAACGCCCGGAAGTTGCTGGCAGTCCCGCGTTACGTTGCGCATGCGCACTGCTCTTGGCTGCATAGTTGTGACGCACGCTCGGCGAGACCCTCGCGAAGGTGTGGGCTTAGGGACCTGCGGCCATGGGCCTGTAACAGAAATTACTGTAATGTTCTACCGAACATCTGCCACGCGATGGCGAGTCACACGGGCACACACGAACGCTCGCTTAGATTGTTGCCCTGCGCTCTTGTGAATATACGGATCCGGGAGAAATTGGGACCTAAACAGAGACAAGCCCTCGAGGCGGTCCCGGCAGCCCTGAGGAGGGAGCCTTCACCTCTTCCTACCCACCCAGCTTACTTCTTGTGGAGGATATTTGCAGGGACATAGCCCACCGGGAGAACTAGCAGATACGGCTTTACAAGTTTTTTATTGCCTTTCAGCCCCCATTCCGCTCGCCTTCCTTGCACTGCGTCGGGAAAGGGAATGGGATCCCTAGGGGTGCAAATACAGGCCAAGTCAAGGAGAGCTGTGGTTCCTGAGGGCATCCTCTGGCTCCTCGGGGAAGTTCTGGGCCCTCAAGGAGCAGCTTCGCGGGCCAGGAGGGCGGTTAGCTGCCCTTGGCATCTCTTTGGGGAAATCAGTTGGCCTGTCGCCGGTCGAACTCTGTCCCCCCTGACTGCCTGCCATCTTCTGGTGGAGAAACCCCTAATAAGCTGCTATGTTTGGTTATGCTTTAGTGAGGAAATTAGGCTTTTTAAGCTTTCTCATTTCCTACCGTACCACGTTGTAATTCACAAAAGTAAAAAGTAAATCGCTACATGATGGACTCTATATCATGTATTCATTTATAGAATATGTGTATATCATATATTCTATATCAGATGGAGAATATAATAGAGGAGGGTAGGATTTTTTTATGCCTGCCTATGGCATTTTTTTAATTCACAGCACATTAGAGCTGGAAGATTATCCAACACACGTTTTTAGAATTACAGAGTTAATAGATTGTGGTGCAATTAAACCGGGCAGGATTTTTGGAGACTAGATTGTAGGTGGATTTTGAAATAATTGTTTCTCTCCTGTACTACTGCAATGAGCCATGGGACGTATGTGTATGATAATATTAAGTTTGTCTTTGTATTGCTTGTTTAGGCAAGCAAGTAAAAGGGAAAGTGCCCAGGTTTAAGACAAGAATGGAGTTCACCATTTACTAGCTGGATGAGCTTGGGTGACCTACAGGTAATTGCTGCAGCCTCTCCTCTACAAAATGGAAATGATAAACATCCACCTGTTGGGGCTGACGCAAGATTTAAATGCCAAAAGACTTTTGGAAACCATAAAGTACCTCACAGATCTTAACTAACTTGTATTTACATTACCAATTAGTGTGTGCTGTCCTACACAGTATCCATATGTGAATACTGAGGCACTTGAAATGTGGTTAGTCCAAAATGAGATGTCCTGTCAATGTAGAATACACACAGGATTTCAAAGACTTAGTACAAAAAAAAGAGTGTAAGATACCTCATTAGTCACTATTATATGAATCACATGTTGAAATGATAACATTCTGGATATAGTAGATCAAGATTACAGATTACTAAAATTAATTTTGCCAATCTATTATATTTTTTAGTGTCGCTACTAGAATATTTAAAATTTTGACCTACATATTTCTGTTGTACAGCCCTGTTGTCTCTATCTGGACCATAATATTTCAAAGTCACTGAGTGCCTATTTATGAAATAAATAATGGCCATATAATTGATTTAAAGAAGAAAGTAGCCGGGCGCAGTGGCTTATGCCTGTAATCCCAGCACTTTCGGAGGCCTAGGCGGGTGGATCACCCAAGATCAGGAGTTCAAGACCAGCCTGGCCAACGTGGTGAGACCCTGTCTCTACTAAAAATACAAAAATTAGCTGGGCGTGGTGACAGGTGCCTGTAATCCCAGCCACTTGGGAGGCTGAGGCAGGAGAATCACTTGAACCCAGGAGGCAGAGGTTGTGGTGAGCCGAGATTGTGCCATTGCGCTCCAGCCTGAGCGACAAGAGTGAAACTCCGTCTCAAAAAAAAAAAAAGCATTGAATAAATAAAATACATTTACGTTGTACATTATAATTTTTTTTTTTTTTTTTTTGAGGTGGAGACTTGCTCTGTCGCCCAGGCTGGAGTGCAATGGCACAATCTCGGCTCACCACAACCTCCGCCTCTCTCACTGCAAGCTCCACTTCCTGGGTTCACGCCATTCTCTTGCCTCAGCCTTCCCAGCAGCTGGGACTACAGGCGCCCACCACCATGCCCGGCTAATTTTTTGTATTTTTAGTAGAGACGGGGTTTCACTGTGTTAGCCAGGATGGTCTGGATCTCCTGACCTTGTGATCCACCTACCTTGGCCTCCCAAAGTGCTGGGATTACGGGCGTGAGCCACTGTGCCCGGCCTTGTACATGATAATTCTGTAGAGCTCTTTTATGTACCTTTATCTTGTTTGATCATCCTGAAAACCTTATGAGAATGACAGATTTTTTTTTTTTTTTTTTTTTTTTGAGACAGAGTTTCACTCTGTGGCCCAGGCTGGAGTGCAATGGTGCGATCTCGGCTCACCGCAACCTATGCCTCCTTGGTTCAAGTGATTCTCCTGCCTCAGCCTCCCAAGTAACTGGGACCACAGGCATGCACCACCATGCCCAGCTGATTTTTGTATTTTTAGTAGAGACAGGGTTTTACCATGTTGGCCAGGCTGGTCTCGAACTCCTGACCTCAAGTGATCCGCCTGCCTTGGCCTCCCAAAGTGCTGGGATTATAGCGGTGAGCCACCGCGGCAGGCCGAGAATGACAGATTTCTAATCACATATTACAAATGAGGAAACAAGAGGCTCTAAAATAAAAGTAAAAAGCCTAGGCTCACACAAGTAATAGATGTGGCTTATTATGTGTGGGTAGTTAATATAAAGGGAAGGAAATTCAAGATGTTGCAATACCAGCTTGCACTGGGCCTGCAACATCCCGGTAGCTGCTTCTATGATGCTCACAAGGTTAATAAAGTTCTTTAAGAATCTGCAAGCCACAGTCTTCTTCTCTGTCTTCTGTACTTTGTTCCTATGACCCCAGGGAGGCCATAGTTTGGGAGTCGGGGGGAAGAGTGGTAAGAGAGACAATGGGAAAATATCTTTCCTCACAAATCCACTTAGGATTTTGGGATGGGTGACTTTTGGTCAGGGTCCTCAACAGATTTTGTTGACTTTATTCATGAAACACAGCCACATCTGTTTTTACTCACCACAGTATGTCCAGGGCTAACCTCAGTACTCCACAAATAGCTTTGAGAGTGGTTTATAAACTATAAACACGGTGTCACAGACATGAGGGGTAGCAAATGCCCGATTTGAACTAAAGAAGGGAGCAAGCAAATTCCACAGCAGAAACTAAATTTACAGAACAGACCAGGAAGAGAAAGAGAAAATAAGGAGAAGTGAAATTGTGAACTGAGGGAGGAGGAGTTGGACATGTGGTCAGGGGCCTCAAAGAGATCTAGCCCTAGTTGGTCTTGCATTAGAAGTTGCAAGTACATGTGTGACCTCAGCACTGTGCTTTAAAATAATCTGGCAGGTTACTTATAGGGTGACAAATGGGAAGGGAGAGTTTGGAGAAGGGAAACACTTAGAAGGCTGGACATTGGCCCAGGTGAGAGATGAACAAGCAAGTGGTGGAGGTGGAGGTGGGGGGCAGAGCAGGAGTCACAGGGAGGGAACCAGGAGGGGGTCACGCTAACATCTGTTGATCTGGGATGAGGAAGGAGAGAGAGGCTGGAGTTCACTTTCCCACAATGAAAGAGGCAGGGGTGAGGAGATTCCTTACCAAGGGTGGAGGTGGGACTCTGGGGCTGGCATCTGCAAAGCAAGGGGAAGATGGCCTACGGGACTGCCAGGCCCAACCCAGAAGGGACGAGGGGTGCATGGGGTCTCCAGAGCACAGAGGCAGCCGTAGACAGCTGGCCAAACCGTTCTGTCCTTCAAGTCTCTTCAGCCATGTAAGAGAACTGAAAGAAAAGAGGGACCTTATCTGCCTTGATCTTAAGTTCTGTGGGATGTGGGGCCTCAGGCCAGGGCAGCAACCCGAGCAAATCCGGTTAGTTTACTCCCTCTTCTTTTCTGAGCATATGGGTGTCTGTGTAAGTTTATATGCATGTCCTGGCCTGTATCAATCTATGCATAGGTGTGTATTTTTTTATATATTTGAACTTCTCTTTGTATTTGTTTCTAAGTGACTGAATGTGTCTACAGATGCATATAGTTGAGATGATGTCCTCACGTATTTTTCTATACTAATGTGTCTACAGATTTCAAGTTAACGTTTCAGTTCTTGAAGAAACCTAAGCAAGCCTGCATATTTAGGCACCTTTAGGCAGATGCATAAATGTGCACCTGTAACTTATGCTGGAGCCAGCTCACACAGCTCACAAAGACCCAGTTTTATGTACAACTCTCCATCTTCCATGAGGTGTAATTATGTTGGTAGCTTGAAATCACCGTGGTGGGAGTATTTACACCATAGAAATCAGTAATTGCTACAACTCAGGTTGTTGTTATTGTTGTTTTCCAGAAAGCTGGCTGTTAACACTTACCAGCGCACCACTGGGTATATGCCTGTGAGAATGTCCATGGTCTGTGTATATCAGTGTATAAGCACACACTGTATACAAAAGTGTGTATCTGTGTAGCGGCTCCAGTGTTTTACAGACTGCAAACTCAGTGGTACAAAAAGATAACTTTTTCTACAACTAAACTTGATTTCTGACTCAATCCTCCACTCTTCCCTAAAAGCAGAAAAGCTTAATCTACTTAATCACTTACAGGTGAACTCAGTCATTTCGGGTTTCAACTTAGGTCCAACACTTGTCCTCCTCCTCTTGGCTCAGCAGGGTGACATGTGACAGCCAGGGTTAAACAGCACTGCGGCAGCACTGAGGACAGGCATCCACTAGCCTCCGCTGAGATGCACAGTTTTCCCACTGGGGCATTTTGTCTCCTGACATCTCCTAAGATTCCCAAGGCACCGTGAGCCCTCCAATTGCCCAGTCTATACTGCCATTTTGGGAATGTGTCTCCTTGTCAGGTGTCAGGGATGTTTATATCTTTCATAGTGCCTAACTATACAACACTCTGTAAGATAAAGTGTATGTCCATTTTATAGCGGCAGAAATGCTCAGAGGTTAGGGACCAGATTGCCACAACACCCTGTGAATGATGTGCACTAGTACATGCTTTTGGTCATGATGGATTAGGACATTGGTGCTTGAATAATCAGAATCCCCCATTCCATCATTGGGCCCTGTACCAACTGTGACGTCTCCTATGCTATGGTATAGCAGGAAACCCAAAAATAAGTGTACGTGGAGAGAGGGCTGTGAGGTTGAACCAATATGAATTCTGTGCCATGTAAAACCAGTGGAATAAGTTTCACAGACCTCCCCTCCCGAGCCTGTCTGGTTCTTTTATCAGGATTTAGTTATCTGGCTTCTAGATGGAGCTCTGGTACTGAGCTACCAACATTGTGTGTCCCAGAAGAAAGAGGCAAAGAACTACAGCAGTGGGGTGGATTTTTCCAGAACAGACCTCCTGTGGAAGAGGTCCTGTGAAGTTGCTGCGAGGAAACGGTGGGCAAGGGATAGAGGGAGGGTGATCTCTTCCAGGCTTCTGCCTTGCCCGTTAGCAAATGTGCGGAACTCATAGTTCCCCCTTTTATAAAATTGTATTTTTTTAAGAGATAGGGTCTCATTCTGTCTCCCAGGCTAGAGTGCAGTGGTATAATCATAGCTCACTGTAGCCTCCAGCTCCTGGGCTCAAGTAATACTCTTGCCTCAGCTCCAAAAGAGCTGGGACTAGAAGCATGCACCAGCATGGCAGGCTAATTTTTAAAATTTTTTTGTAGAGATGAGGTCTCGCATTGTTACCCAGGTTGATCTTGAACTTCTAGCCTCAAGTGATCCTCCTGCCTCAGCCTCCCAAAGTGCTAGGATTACAGGGATGAGCCACTGCATCTGGTTGTATTTATTTTTTGAAAAAAAAATTACAATTTTTGAGATAATTTTAGATTCACATACAGTTGAAAGAAATACTACAAAGAGATCTCAGTTTCCCCCAGTGGTAACATCTTTCACAACTACAATATCACTGCTCAGATATTAACAGATACAGTCCATCAATCTTTCAGATTTCTCCATTTTTTATCATACCCATTTTTTGTTTTTGTTTGTTGAGATGGAGTTTCACTCTTGTCGCACAGGTTGGAGTGCAGTGGGGCCATCTCAGCTCACTGCAACCTCCGCCTCCTGGTTTCAAGCGATTCTCCTGCCTCAGCCCCCCGAGTAGGTGGGATTACAGGCACGTGCTACCACGCCTGGCTAATTTTTGTAGTTTTAGCAGAGACGGGGTTTCACCATGTTGGCCAGGCTGGTCTTGAACTCCTGACCTCAGGTGATCTGCCCGCCTCGGCCTCCCAAAGTGCTGGGATTACAGGTGTGAGCCATTACGCCCAGCCTGTTGTATCCATTTTTATAAATATGTGTGTGTTTAGTTCTAGTTTTATCACACATGTAGGTTCACGTATCCACCACCGCAGTTGAGATACCGAGCTGGAATCCATCTCCAGCAGTATTCCTCCAGTTCTCCTCCTTTTATACTCACACTCCCTTTCTTCCCTGAACCCTGGCAGCGACTAATTTGCTCCCCATTTCCAAACTTTAGTCATTTCAGGAATGTTATATAAATAGAATTGGGCCGGGCACAGGGGCTCATGCCTGCAATCCCAGCACTTTGGGAGGTAGGATGATCACTTGAGGCCAGGAGTTCAAGATCAGCCTAGGCAACATAGCGATCTCCCCATCTCCCTGTATAATTTTAAAATAAAAATGAATTTAAAAATTATAAATGGAATCATAGAGTATGTAACCTTTTTTTACGCATCTTAGTTCTCTGGAGATTTACCCAAGTTTTTTTTTTTTTTTTTTTTTTTTTTTTTGAGACGGAGTCTTGCTCTGTCGCCCAGGCTGGAGTGCAGTGGCGCAGTCTCGGCTCACTGCAAGCTCCGCCTCCCGGGTTCACGCCATTCTCCTGCCTCAGCCTCTCCGAGTAGCTGGGACTACAGGCGCCCGCCACCGCACCCGGCTTATTTTTTTTTTTTATACATTTCGTAGAGACAGGGTTTCACCATGGTCTCGATCTCCTGACCTCGTGATCCGCCCGCCTCGGCCTCCCAAAGTGCTGGGATTACAAGCGTGAGCCACCGCGCCCGGCCTTACCCAAGTTTTGTTGCCCATCTCCTTTTCATTGCTGATTAGAATTCCACGGAATGGATGTAGTGCCTTTTTTAGTGACACAGTCATACATACAAATCTCTATATACTCTACATAAAGGTTATAAAGTCATGGCTCCTTATCTGTGAATCCTTGAGCCTAAGGAAGAATGCAAGACAGAGCCACTTCTGGAGCTTTCTTTTCAGCTCCTGGAGCTGAGCCTGGCTGAAACCCGCCTTCCCCATCTGCCTTTGGGCATCTGGGAAGCAGCCCAAGCCTGGGGCTGAGTAAGAGCTTCTGGGAGAGCTCTTCCTGAGACAAGGGACAGTCCCTGGACGGTGGAGGAAAGGGTTGTTGGGGGAAGGAAGAAAGCAGAGGCTGTGAGACTTTCTCCAGGCAACTGTCTCCACTGGCTTTGTCACTCCCTACCAGGTTCCCAGAAGACTCTACTTCCAGCCAGAGTGCCTCCTCCCAGAATCCTGAGTTTTCTCAACCCCTCTCCAACTTAGCAGTTCCATCCGTCACAGTTACATGTGTACATGAGCGAAAGCCTGCTCCCATCTAACTTGATTCTCTCAGGACTCTTCTAAGGATGCCTCCTCCCCTGTTGCCCAGGCTAGAGTGCAGTCGTGTGATCATGGCACACTGCAGACTCGAACTCCTGGACTCAAGTGATCCTCCCACCTTAGCCTCCCCAGTAGCTAGGACTCCAGGTGCACACCACCACATCTGGCTAATTTTTTATAGATAACAAAGTTTCCCTATGTTGCCCAGGCTGGTCTTGAACTCTTGCCTCAAGCAATCTTCCTGCCTCAGCCTCCGAAAATCCTGGGTTTACAGGCATGACTCCCTCTCTGACACTCTCTGAAGCTAGAAAGTGAGAAAGGGGGGCTGGGAGAGTAAACCAGCTGGGAGCATTGGGAGGCTAGAAAAGAAAGAGGTTAGAATGGACTGGAGCAGTCAGGAAGGCTTCCTGGAGGCAGTAGTCTTAAAAGACTGGTGAGAAATGAATGCATAGAGAGGAGCAGGAAGGGCACTTGGAGTGAAGCAAGGGTGGGGCGGAGGAGAGGTTTGTGCAGGAGACAGGGTCAGAGCTGGAACTCAGAGTGTCATGCTTGGGTGCTTGTGGGTGGTGGGCAGGGCCCAGCAGCTTTCCTTCCCTTCACCTGCCCAGGGACAGTGACCTGCAGGCAAGAGACTGGACAGAAGAAAGAGGACGGGCCTGCCAGTAGCTTAATCAGTGATACCAGTCCCCTTGCATCATGACCTGTAGGTCTCAGAGCTATGATTATACCACTGCACTCTAGCCTGCAGCCAGTCCTGGCTTTTCCAGTACCTGCTAGAGGAGAGTGAGCCCAATAGTCTGGTTTGCTCAGAACTGAGGAGGGCTCTTGGGACATAGGACTCCCATTTTTAAAATGGGAGGAGTTGGTCACTCTGTGAAGAAATCTCTTCCAGAGAGGGGGCCCAGAGCAAGTCTGAGGCAGCGACCCCAGTGATCCATGCTATCGGAAATACGACTTGAGTGTTTTTAGGAGGGGAAATGTTTAGTTTTCAGTTTTATAAAATTGTCTTCCAATAACTTAGGGCAGGATTTATATGTTACTGCAAATAATAAAATGAGCTATTAATAAAATGGATTAAACTGATCCATAGATCAGTTCGGCAGTGTTTCCCAGTATTTCCTCAAGAGATATTAATGGGTATCTCCAGAACACAGGATTCTTTTTTTTTTTTTTTTTTTTTTTTTTTTTTTTTTTGAGACGGAGTCTCGCTCTGTCGCCCAGGCTGGAGTGCAGTGGCGCCATCTCAGCTCACTGCAAGCTCCGCCTCCCGGGTTCACGCCATTCTCCTGCCTCAGCCTCCGGAGTAGCTGGGACTACAGGCGCCCACACCACGCCCGGCTAATTTTTTGTATTTTTAGTAGAGACAGGGTTTCACCGTGTTAGCCAGGATGGTCTCGATCTCCTGACCTCGTGATCCACCCGCCTCGGCCTCCCAAAGTGCTGGGATTACAGGCTTGAGCCACCGCGCCCGGCCAGAACACAGGATTCTTATGGTCCTTGGGAACACTGAGTCTTCCCAAATCTACCTGTCCCACCCTTACCCTGGAGAGACACAATGTACTGCCCATCAGTACATTGAGGCTCAGAAAGCCCCAAAGGAGAGAAACTTGTTTTATCCTGTTTAATGGCTAAAGAAACAAGGTTATTTGCACAGATGTAATCTGGTCTCTCAAGTGGTATTGAGTCCCTAATACATTTTCCCTGCTACACACACCACAAGTTTTCTCTTCCATCCTGTTTGGAAAACTCTGGAAGTGAACATAGATCTACAGGCTGCCACACACTTTATGGCCCTGGAATCCCTGTATCAGCTCAATAATCCCACAGCCAGGTTTTAAGGATAAATCAGCTAGAAGTGTAATTTCTATTCTTTTTTTTTTTTTTTTTGAGACGGAATCTCGCTCTGTCACCCAGGCTGGAGTGCAGTGGCGCGATCTCGGCTCACTGCAAGCTCCGCCTCCTGGGTTCACGCCATTCTCCTGCCTCAGCCTCTCCGAGTAGCTGGGACTACAGGCGCCCGCCACCACGCCCGGCTAATTTTTTTTGGATTTTTAGTAGAGACGGGGTTTCACCGTGGTCTCGATCTCCTGACCTCGTGATCCACCCGCCTCGGCCTCCCAAAGTGCTGGGATTACAAGCGTGAGCCACCGCGCCCGGCCGTGTAATTTCTATTCTTGTTCGATTTTTTTTTCTGTAATAATCCACTGGCTGGATTATTACTGGATTAATACTGGATCCTATTCAAAGGCCACAAAATTTCAACTCCCCACATGCCTCATACCAAAGCCCTAGGCCTGGGCTTTGTTTCCCTCAGGTTGGGACCAGCAGCAGCTGGGGGTCCATGCCCTGGAGCCGCTCATCACTTCTGAAGACCTCAGAAAGATGCACCAAGCTGAGGCCTGCCAGCATGGGAGAGTGGGGCTGGCAGCCCTCCATTCTTTCTTTCCCTTACCTTCTTTTCTGAGGCAGCCCTGAATATCCCCCAGATACCGTTTCCGAAAGACTTCGGCTGCTCCAGCCTTTTCTGGCCCCTGTGGAAAACAAGCCAGGTGGCTTTCAGTTCTCCAGACCCAGGCTAGGGCCAGACCAGGGCCAGGAGGTGTCACCCAGGGTCTCTCATGGGCCCTCCCCAGCATCCTGCCTCTGTCTACATGATGGACTATATCAAGGGAGGCCATTGCAGTTGTTGACACAATGGGTTTTTTTGCAGTCATGAACCCCCAGCTGGAGCATTAGGAGAAGAAAGGCAGGAGAGGCGGGCCTTACCCAAGATCTGCCCTCAGCTCTGCAGTCCCCTGACTGGGGCAGGTGGGGCAAGGATGTAGTCATAGTGTGCAAAAGCAGGCAAGAGAAGCAGTGGAAAAGGCAGGATTGGAGGATGGCTTGGAGAGTGAGAGGTGTTCTAGTCCCAAATTAGGAGGAGATTTGGGCCCTGGTAAAACTGTGAAGTGGTACAAGTTGGGCTCTGGAGGCATGAAAAGTGGGAGTGGAGTGGGCACCTTCCACAGGAAGCCAGGTCTTCAGCTTTCTTGTGGCCTAGGCACTGTCCCCCTCTCCACCCTCAGACCCCATTGGGAGGAAAGTCAGATGAACCAGCACCCACTGAGGATCCCAGTCTTGGCTGAGGAAAAGCCACCTCACCTTCCCCAGAGGACTGAGATTCCAGACATGAGCATGATGGCTGGTAAGCTGGGGCTGCCACTTCCACCCCAAAAGCCATCCACCAAAAAGCCCCGGAAGCAGAGTCAAGGGACATGACAGCATCAAGCTCAGAGACCTGATGGTGGATACCTGCAAGGATCGATTGTGTATTCCAGGGAGCAGGCCTTCCTCTCCCCACCCTTCAGAACCCTGCCCCAGTTAGGGCTGTGCAGTTTAAGAGAAGCCCTGAGAGGGAGCAAGGATTGACCTGGAGGGGTGTTCTTCTGATGGCGGTCTCTTTCTGTTGCCCAGGTTGGAGCATACAGGCACAATCTGGGCTCACTGCAACCTCCGCCTCCCAAGTTCAAGCGCTTCTTGGGCCTCAGCCTTCTGAGTAGCTGAGACTACAGGCACCCGTCACCATGCCCGGCTAATTTTTTGTGTTTTAGCCTGGCCTCAAGTGATCCGTGCGACTCGGCCTCCCAAAGTGCTGGGATTACAGGCCTGAGCCACCACACCTGGCCAAGATTTTCTTTTTTCTTCCTACACATAAGTGAGGACATGTAATATTTCTCATTCTGTGCCTAGCTTATTTCACTTAATATACAGACCTGCAATCTCATCCATTTTTTCTGCAGTGGAGAGAATTTTACTGCTTTTGAGGCTGAATAATACTTCACTGTGTGTGTATACCACAGTTTCTTAATTGAAACAAATTTCGAAAAAGCAAATATTTTTCAAATGTCTCGGAATGTGAAACTTTAGGGATACTGTGCCCATTTTATTCTATTTCCCATTTTATGTATATGCAAGTGTATCATAAAGCAGCAATCAATGGGTGTATAAATCCATAACTTCAACAAATGTAAAATGAAAATGCTAAGTGGTGGCTGGGCACAGTTGCTCATGCCTGTAATCCCAGCACTTTGGGAGGCCGAAGTGGGTGGATCACCTGAGGTCGGGAGTTCAAGACCAGCCTGACCAATATGCAGAAATACTGTCTCTACTAAAAATACAAAAAAAAAAAAAAAAATAGCCGGGCGTGGTAGCGCATGCCTGTAATCCCAGCTACTCAGAAGGCTGAGACAAGAGAATCGCTTGAATGTGGGAGGCAGAGGTTGCAGTGAGCCGAGATCGTGCCATTGCACTCCAGCCTGGGCAACGAGAGTGAAACTCTGACTCAAAAAAATAAAAAATAAAAAATAAAATGCTAACTGGTAAGAAAAAACAGCATAATAAAAATTTGTATGGTGTTAAAGGGCAATGCATTTGAAGATAATATTTGAAGAAATCATATTACAATTAACTTCTTTTCTTACTTATTGGAGCTTGATACCTCTGAAAACTTCATCATTGGAATCACCTGTGGTGCTTAAAAAAAAAAAAAAAAAAATCCACATACCTACACAGGTGCAAGTAAATCAGAATCTCACGTAATGAGACCCAGGCCTCATCATTTGTAAGCTCCCCAGGTGATTTGATTCAAAGACAAGCTTGAGGACTGGTGACATGGATCTCTAAACATAACCTGCCTAAATAGATTCTCTAGAAGCAGTTTATAGAGAAATTCCACATGAACTCTGGAAGAGGATATGAATTTGATGTACAGTATGTCCTCACTTATAATTTTTGAAAGTCTCTTGGAAACTTCACCTTTAAGCAAAATTATGTATAGTGAAACCACTTATTCCTCATCAACCTCATAACAACTTTGAACACAACAATGGTGTTGGAGGACCTGATGTACGTTGTTTCCATAAAGTCGATGTTCAGGGAATTCCAAAATGAAGTGAGGACTTCCTGTATATAAAAAGATGGTTGTGATTCCACCTGGATGACAGGGTTACTGGTCAGAAACTAAAGGAGGCCGCCTAGGTATAGAGGATTCAGTCATGAGGTTTATGCTAAACAAAGGATCCCAGAATACTCACCCATTCCAGTTAAAGGCATAACGAAGAAAGCAATATTCACATAGGAAATGTGGAAAGGAATAAAAGCCATCAAGCAACAACAATAATGTGACTAAGGCGCAGGATTTGCAGATGTAGAGATTTAACGTGGTTGCCCTTTCTTACCCACACAAGAAAAAGGATGGAACAGATCCTGAGATTCGACTATTCTGTTGCGCAGCCTCCACAGGGCGCTTTGAATGTCCCTGTTTCTCAGGCAGTAGATGAGAGGGCTCAGCATGGGGGTGACCACAGCGTACATCACTGACGCCACCACACCACTCCTGGGGGGTGGTGACCCAGCTGATGTCAGGTACACGCCAATGCCTGTACCATAAAATAAGCAAACAACTGCCAGGTGAGAGCCACAGGTGGAGAAGGCTTTAGACTTCCCATCTGACGATGAAATTCTTAGAATGGAAGGGACAGTGTTAGAGTAAGACAAAAGGATCCCTGAAATGGGAAGAAAACCAAACATAGTACTATCTAAATATACGAATATGCTATTGATGATGCTGTCAGAACAGGCAAGGTTGAGAAGTTATGATGGGTCACAGACAAAATTGGAGATTTCCACATTCTTGAAGAAGGTGAATTGTAACACAATCTAACTGTGCAGCTGGGAATCCAACAGGCTAAGGAAAAAGGACACCGAAACGAAGAAGACACCGAGGTGAGGATTCATGATGACTGGGTAGTGCAGGGGGTGACAGATGGCCACAAATCGGTCATAGGCCATCACAGTCAGGAGCATGTCTCCTATACATGCAAAAAGGACAAAGACATCTGTGTCAGGCAGCCCGCATAAGAGATGACTCTGCTATGCGACTGCATGTTCACAATCATCTTGGGAACCGTGGCCGAGGTGAAAGCGATGTCAGCCCAGGACAGGTTGGAGAGGAAGAAGCACATTGGGGTGTGGAGGTGGGAGTCAGAGCTGAAAGCCAGGATGATGAGCAGGTTCCTCAGCACCGTGACCGGCTATGGACAGGGACAGCCCAGGGAGGACGGGCTGCAGTTCTGGATCCTCTGAGAGTCCCAGGAGGAGGAATTCTAAGACACCTGTGAGATTCCGTGGCTCTGTGTGACTTGGACACCTTGAGAAGAAAAGAGGACTGGGAAAATAAAAGATAAAAACCAGCCCTTAATGCTGTGTGTATATTTTGGATGCAAGCAATTCACAAGGAACATTTTCACACTTGAGGACCATACACCGTCAGCAATATTTCTCAGGTGTGACAAACCCAAAAATCTCAGAATTATTACATGATTTGCTTTTTTGCTTTTCAACTCTTTCTGTACATACTACTTTAGAGAAAATCCACTGAAGAAGGTTAGAAGACCAAAACGTAATATATAAGAAATCCGTGATCTCAGTAAAATACGGCCTACTCTTTTCAGAAACAATAACGTGCAATAAAAATGTTCTCTCTTTAAGAAAAAGATCTCAGTCTAATTGAAAGAAATTAAGAAGCAGTGAAATGCCCTTTATTTTATTCTGACACCATGCTACAAATTCCTTTGATGTAGAATATTTGAAAGGACGACACAAGAGCTAGGACCACATTAATCTAAAAACGAAATCGAACCTTATAGTTCTTAATCGGAAGACCTTTTAGCATGCTAGTTACTTTTCTTATTTATTGCAGTCCTTAGGTTTTCTGACATCATTTCTTCATAAAAGTACACGTACACTCAAATGTGGGAGCTGTGTCTCCAAATTAATTGAATATCTAATTCTTGGCCGAGCACGATGGCTCGCACCTGTAATCCCAGCATTTTGGGAGGCCGAGGCTGATGGATGGATCACTTGAGGTCAGGAGTTCCAGAGCAGCCTGGCCAACATGGTGAAACCCTGTCTCTAGTGAAGACAAAAAAAACAATTAGCCAGGCATGGTGGCGGGTAACCCTAGCTACTCGGGAGGCTGAAGCAGGAGAATCCTTTAGAACCTGGAAGACAGAGATTGTACACGCTGTGATATTAGTTTTGATATCCTAGGGAGATACTTCTTCTGACATCAGAGTGGGCGAACACCCTGTGATATTATTTGTAATATCCTAGAAAGATATTGCTCCTAATATCACAGTGGGTGCACACCCTGTGATATTAATTGTAATATCCTACAGAGAGATTACTCCTAATAATACAGTGGGTGTACACCCTGTGATATTATTCATAATGTATTACAGAGATATGACTCCTGCTATCACAGTGAGTGTACACCATGTTTGTACACCCTTAGTTGTGACATTATTTGTAACAACTTAGAAAAATATTACAGCTAATATCAAAGTGGGTGTACACCCTGTGATGTTATTTGTTATATACTGGGTAGATATTACTCCTAATATCACAGTGGGTGTACACCCTGTGATATTATTTGTAATAACCTGGGGAGATACAACTCCTAATATTACAGTGGGTGTACACTCTGTGATACTATTTGTAGTGTCCTAGGAAGATATTACACCTAATATCAAAGTGGGTGTACACCATGTGTGTACACTCTGTGATACAATTCGTAATATCCCAGAGAGATATTTCTCCTAATATCACAGTGGGTGTACACTCTGTGATATTATTCATAGCATCCTGGAGAGCTATTGCTCCCGATATCACAGTGGGTGTACACCCTGTGATATTATTCAGAATATCCTAGAGAGATATTACCTCTAATATCACAGTTTCTGTACACCTTGTGATATTATTCATAATATCCTAGGGAGATATTACTCCTAATATTACAGTGCGTGTACACCATGGGTGAACGCCCTGTGATGTTATTGGTAATATCTTCTAGGGGGATATTACCCGTAATGTCACAGTGGGTGTACACCATGTGTGTACACCCTGAGATGTTACTCGTGATATCCTAGGGAGAAATTATGCCTAATGCTACAGTGGGCGTATGCCATGTGTTTCTATTCTGTGACGCCATTCGTCATATTTCAGAAAGTTATTATTCCTAGTGCCACAGTGTATGTATACCATGTGTGTACACTCTATGATGTTATTCGTATTATCCTAGGGAGATAGTTCTCATAACATCACCGTGGGTGGATATCATGTATGTACACCCTGTGCTGTTATTGGTTATGTCCTGGTAGATATTACTCCTAATATCACCATGGGTGTACATTCTGTGATGGTATTCGTAATATCCTAGGGAGATATCACTCCTTATGTCATAGTGGGTGTACAGCCTTGTGATATTATTGGTAATATCCTTGGGATGTATTACTCCTGTTATCACAGTGGGGGTACACCCTGTGATAGTATTTGTCACATCCTAGGGAGATATTACTGTATACCCTGTGATATTATTTGTGATATTTTAGGGAGCTATTTCTCCTAAAGTCAGAGTGGGTGTACACCCTGTAATATTCTTCCTAATATCACAGTGGGTGTACACTCTGTGTGATTATTTTTTCTAATATCCAGCGGGGAAGAGGATGATTTGCTTCCAATATCACAGAAGGTGTACACCCCCCTGTGATATTGTTCCTAATATCCAGGGAAGGAGAGGATGACATTATTCCCAATATCACTGGGGGTGCACCACCCCCCGCCGGGATATTGTTCCTAACACCCGGAGGTGGAGAGGATGATATTACTCCCAATATCACAGGGGGTATACACCACCCCTGTTTGATATCGTTGGTAATATTCCGGGGGGCAGAGGATGATATTACCTCCAATATCGCAGGGTGTGTAAACACCCCCTGTGATATTGCTCCTAATGGCCTGTGAAAGAAAAAATATTACTCCCATTATCGCAGGGGGTATTCAGCCCTGATGAATATTGTTTTCTAATATCCAGAGAAGGAGAGTATGATATTACTCCCAATATCACAGGGGTTGTACACCTTTTTGTGATATTGTGTCTAATAACCGGGGAAATAGAAGATGATATTACTCTCAATATCGCAGAGGGTGGACACCACCCTGGGATATTGTTCCTAATGTCCGAACGGGGAGAGGATGATATTACTCCCAATATCGAAGTAAATGTACACCACTCCCGTGATATTGTTCCTAATATCCAGAAAGGAAAAGAATGATATTACTCCCAATGGCATAGGAAATGTGTACCCGCGCTGTGATATTTTTCCAAATATCCAGGTGGGGAGAGAATCATATTACTTCCAATATCACAGGGTGTGTACACCCACTCTGTGATCTTGCTGCTAATATCCAGGTTTGGGGAGGACGACATTTCTCCCAATATGGCAGGGGTAGTACACCCCCCGTGACCTTGTTAGTAATTTCCTGGGTGGAGAGGATGATATTACTTCCAATATCGCAGGGGGTGTACACACCCCTGTGAAACTCTTCCTAATATCCAGAGGGAGAGAGGATGATATGACTCCCAATACCCCAGGGGGTGTACACAGCCCTGTGATACTCTTCCTAATATCCACAGGGAAAGAGGATGATATGACTCCCAATATCCCAGGGGGTGTACACAACCATGTGATATTGTTCCTAATATCCAGAGCAAAAGAGGATGGTATGACTCTCAATATCGCAGGGGGTATGCGCCCCTCCTGTAATATTGTTCTTAATACCCTGGGAGGGAGAGGATAAGATTACATTGAATATCGCAGGGAATGTACACCCTCCCCCTCTGATACCCTTCCTGATATCCAGGGGAAGAGAGGATAATTTCACTCCCAATATCGCAGAGACAGTACACCCCACCTGTGATACTGTTCCTAATATGCAACGGGGGAGAGGATGATACTACTCCCAATATCGCAGGAGTGTTCACATCCCCAGTTACATTTTTCCTAATATCTAGGGGAGAGACAATTATATGACAGCAAAAATCGCAGGGTCTGTACATCCCTTCCTGATGTTGTTCCTAATATCCAGGGGGGAAGAGGATGATATCAAATATCAAAGGGAGTGTACTCCCACCCACCCCCCCCGATATTGTTGTTAATATTCATGAGGGGAGACGATGATATTACTCCAAATATCGCAGGGGCTGTTGACACCCCCTGTGATATTGTTTCTAATATCGAGGGGGGCAGAAAATAATATTACTTCCAATATTGCAGATGGTGTATACCCCACCTGAAATATTGCACTGAATATCCAAAGAGGGAGAGGATGGTATGAATACCAATATCGAAGTGTGTGTACATGCCCCTTGTGATACGGTTTTTAATATCCAGGAGGCGGGAGGATGATATTAGTCCCAACATCACAGAGGGTGTACACTACCCCTGTGATATTGTCCCTAACTTCCAGAGGGGAGAGGATGATATCACTCCCAATATCTCAGAAGTTGTACATCCCCCGTGACATTGTTCGTCATATCCAGGGAGGCACAGGATGACATTCCATTGAATTTCGCGACAGGCGTACGCGCACAGTGTGATATTGTTCCTAATATCCAAGAAGGGAGAGGATGATATTACTCCCAATAAAGCAGTGGGTGTACATTACCCCTGTGTTATTGTCTCTAATATCCGGGGGCCGGCGGGGGGCGGGTGGAGCGGATAACATTCCCTCAAATTTGGCAGGTGGTTTGACGCCCCTTGTGGTATTGTTTTTAATATCCAGTGGGGAAGACAATAATACTATTTTTGATAGTCCGATTCATCCGCTCCACCTTTCTGGAACTCTTAGGCCGTAGGCGGCATGCAGTTTCCATGTGATCCCCAATACCTTTGCCGTCTTTTGTACCAAGTCAGCCACAAACGCAGGCCCGTTATCTGAGCCGATCCGTAAGGGCAGTTCAAATCTAGGATTAAGATCTCGAAGAAGCAGACGGGTTACTTCACGAGCTTTCTCAGTTCGTGTTGGATAAGCCTCCACCCACTCAGACTAGGTACACCCAAGAACTAGTAAGTACTTGTTACCTGCACACTTTGGCATCTCTGTGAAGTCTACCTGGAGATCTTCAATGGGGGCTGCTCCATAAGCTTGTATGCCGGGCAGAACGGCTGGACCTTGCCTCGCATTATGCTGTCGGCAGTAACACACCGCTGCATCACGGTTTTGGCAAGGGCTGACAAATGCGAGAGGTAGAAATACCGGCCTAACAATTTTCCAGTGACTCCTGACCTAGGTGGGTGGTTTCATGCACAGCCAGTGCAACTGCAGCTCCTAGCAGCTGTGGCACAGCTACTCTCCCATCTGGTAACCGAATCCATCCTTTCTCCATCACTTGTCCTCCCCTCTACCTGGAGAAAGTCCTTTTCTTCTTTAGAAGAAGTAGGTCCAAGATCAGGTGCTTGAGGGAGCAGAGGGGCTGTGACTGATGCCCGGAAGGGGGCAGATGCTGCTTTTCCAGCCTCTGAGTCAGCGCGGGAATTCCCCAAACCCACCAAGGTGGAAGCTCGCTGATGTCTTCTGCAATGCATAAGTGCCACCTTGTGGGGTTTCCATACTGCTTCTAATAATTGCGAGATTTCTTGTTGATATTTTCTGTCTTTTCCCCCAGAGTTCAATAGGCCCTTTTCTTTCTATCACGCTCCATGCACTTGAAGGGTTAAAAAGGCATACCGAGAATCAGTGTAAATGTTTACAGTCTTACTTCACTGAGTTCTAAGGCCCGAATTAAAGCAACAAGTTCAGCTTTCTGGGCTGAAGTGGCCTGGGGCAACGATCTGGCTTCAACAACAGTGTCCAGGGTTACCACTACATCACTGCATACCCTGCACCTCTCTCTCCTTGGGGGTTGAAGAAGCTGCTCCCATCCACGTATAGTTCCCACTCTACTGATGCCCAAGGCTGGTCCCGGAGGTCAGGTCTGCTAGAGTCAAGTGAGTTCAATACTTCTACACAATCAGGCTCGACAGCGCTCTCTGATACCGGGAGCAAGGTGGCGGGGTGTAGGGTGTTACAAACTTCAATGGTTATACGAGGATTTTCACAGAGCAAAGTTGGGTACTTGGTGAATCTGGCATTCATTAGCCAATGATGTCCGTTAGTATTCATTAAAGTCACCACAGCATGGGGGGCCTTTATGTTCAGGTTTTGCCCAAGAGTCAGCTTATTTGCTTCTTGTACTAGCAGGGCAGTTGCTGCCAAGGCCCTCAAACGGGGGGCCATCCTTTAGAAACCCTGTCTAGTTGTTTAGAGAGCTAGGCCATCGGCCTCAGCCAGGGCCCCACAGTTTGGGTTAAAAGTCCAGCTGCCATCTTTTCTCTCTCTGATGCATACAATGGAAAAGGCTTTGTCAGATCGGGTAGCCCCAGGGCTGGGCCTGACATAAGTTTTTCCTTTAACTCATGAAAGGCTTGCTGTTGTTGGGATCCCCATTCCAAAGGTTCCCGGTCCCCGCCCCGTTTGTGACCTCATACAAAGGCTTGGCTAATACTGCAAAGTTTGGGATCCACAGTCTACAAAACCCCACAGCTCCTAAGAATTCTCTCACCTGCCTTCTTCTGCTCTTAGGCTCCAGTAGATTGCAAATGACCTGCTTTCTTTCTGATCCCAGGCTGCATTCCGACCCCTGTCAGATAGTAAATCCCAAGTAACGTACCTGCTGTCGGCAGATCTCAGCTTCTTTCTTGGACACCTTATACCCACAGTCCTCCAGGTGCTGGTGTAGGGCATCCATTCCCATGGCGCACCTGACTGCTGTGGGGTGTCCCAGCAGAAGGTCATCAAGCTACTGGAGCAAAATGCAGCCTAGGTCTCTGGCGGGAAACTTCTGGAGGTCTCGAGCCAACGCCTCCCCGAAGATGGTGGGGGAGTTCTTGAACCCTTGGGGAAGCCCGGTCTGGTCCAAGTGTACTGAGTAGTGACACCTGACTCCGGATCTTCTCACTGAAAGGCAAACAGCTTCTGCCTCTCAGGGGCTAATCTGATAGGAAAGAAAGCGTCTTTCAGGTCCCAGCAGGTGAACCAGCTGTCCTCAGCTGGCAGCAACCCCAACAATGTGGACGGGTTAGGTACTGTTGGATGTACAGTCAGTGTAGCTTGATTAAGCAAGTGCAAATCCTGTACCGGCCAGTAGTCCTTGGTCCGTGGCTTGGGAACAGGCAGGAGGGGAGTGTTCCATGGAGACTGACAAGGAACAATAATTCCAAAAGTTCTTAGGTGCTTGAGATGGACCTGGATACCTTGAAGAGCTTCTCTGGGGACCGGGTCCTGTTTTTGCCTAACCAGCTGGGCCCCATTCTTGACTGGCCAACTCTGGAGGGTTGTCTTCTGCCCGTACTCTTGGCCACCACTTAGCCAGAGCTGGTCTTCTCTCTTGGCCCGGCTCAGTTAAGAAAAGTCTCCATTCCTCCTCTCGGGGGACCGTAAGGGTCATAATGACTCCCATTCCGGGTAACTTTAGCAGCAAAGAGCCGTGCTCTGTCAAAGAGATAGTGACTTTCAGCTTGCTGAGCAAGTCCCTTCCCAAAAAGGGCAAGGGACAGTCAGGCGTGTACCAAAACTGATGAATGACTTTATGTCCTCCTACAGTACAAGTCCGAGGCAAGCAGAAAACTTGCTTTGCTGAAACCCCCGTGGCTCCGATGATGTCAATAGTCTTTTTGGATAAGGGGGCGACCAGGGTGGTTACTAGCGAATGTTCAGCAGCAATATCTACAAGAAAATCAATGTCTCTACCCCGGACTGTCATTCTGACCATAGGCTCTTTGGGGACGCTTGAGCTCAGTCTCCCTCACTCCAATAACCCTTCTGCCAGGTTGGGCAGGGCCCCTTCCTCCTTGTCCAGGGCCTCCTGCTCTGAGTCACCTTGTTTTCTTTTGAGCTGAGGGCATTTGTTCTTCCAATGTCCTATTTCTTTACAATAAGCACACTGGTTACGCTGCAAACTCTGACAGCCAAGCTGAGTTTCTTTCCCAGGGCCCCCCTTCCCTTGCCTCTTTGGGGGGCCCCTCTGATTGCTGCAGCTAACAAACAGGTCAGTGTTTCGCCGGGCCTGACCTCCATTCTCTTTGCCGTTTTCCTTACGGCTTACTGCATCCCTGTTTACAAACACCTGGTTAGCTATTTCTAGTAATTGTGATGTATTCATCCCTGCAAGCCCAGCCTGTTTCTGCAGTTTTCTTCTCATGTCTTCTGCGCTTTGACAGACTAAAGCCATGTTAATCATGCGCTGATTTCAGGGCTATCGGGATCAAAAGGAGTATACATACAACAGGCCTCACACAGTCTCTTGTAGAATTGTGCTAGACTTTCTTCTTTTCCCTGAATGACCTCAGAGACCCTGTTAACGTTGGTGGCCTTCTGAGCTCCCCTCATTAATCCTTCCAAGAGAGCTTCCCTGTCTCGGTTTAGCCTTTGCATATCCTCTCTTTCATGTGGGTCCCAGTGGGGGTCGGTTCCTGGTAACTGGGTCCTTACATACTCTTGGGGGTTTTGATAATCAGCTGGTGCACGTTCCTCTAGCCACTTAGTTGCTGCTTGGAGGACTCTCCGCCTTTCATTGCTGTTAAAGAGGAACATGAGCAACTGGTGCCAATCAGCCCAGTTGGGGTTGTGGGTCTGGATAATAGTTTGGAGCAAATCAATTAGGGCTTGTGGCTTTTCAGTATAGGATGGGGTATTGTTTTTCCAGTTGAGGTCGACAGAGGTGAAGGGCTGGTACAGAAAAACACGCCTCTCCACCACGTGACCATCCTCATCTATCCCATACCGCTGCTCTCTCAGGGGCATTTGTATCCCCGTTTTGGGTTGTAAACGAGCTGCCGAGGGAGGGGTGGAATGGTGCAATGTGACTTACCGCAATTAATATTAATTGACACTAATAATTATCAATATTAATAACTGATAATATAATTTTAAAAATCAATACTGATAATAACGATGATTAATATTAAATAGTTATACTAATGATAATAAATGATTAATATTAATGATTAATAACGCCTGATATTAATGACTTATCTTGATCTTATTCATTAGAAAACAGTAATATTAGCTCTTAATAATTAATATTAATATTAATAATCTGAAAACTTTATTAGCAATTATTTCTTAATATTAATATTAATATTGGTAATTCATATTCATGTTACTAATAAATGAGGAATAATTCATACT
Source organism: Symphalangus syndactylus (assembly GCF_028878055.3). Classification (NCBI taxonomy): domain Eukaryota; kingdom Metazoa; phylum Chordata; class Mammalia; order Primates; family Hylobatidae; genus Symphalangus; species Symphalangus syndactylus. The sequence continues at coordinate 69,368,613 of NC_072436.2, forward strand.
AATATTACGCCTAATACCTCAGTGGGTGTACACCCACCTGTGATATTGCTCCTAATGTCCAGGGAGGGAGAGAGCATGATATTACGTTCAATATCGCAGTAGGTGTACACCCACCCGGTGTTATTGATCCGAATATAATCTCCAGGGGGTGGAGTATGACGTTACTCCCAATATAGCAGTGGGTGTGCATCCACCCGGTGATTTTGCTCCTAATATTCACGGAAGAAGAGAATGCTATTACTCCCAGTATCGCAGGGAGTGTACACACTTCTGTGAGATTGTTCCTAATATCCGGAGGTGGAGAGGGTGATATTACTCCCAATATCGCAGGCTGTGTACACCCACCCTCTGATATTGTTCCTAGTAGCCAGGAAGGCAGAGGACGATATGGCTCCCCATACAGCAGGAGGTGTACACCCATCCTGAGATATTATTCCTAATATCCATGGAGAGGAGAGGCTGATATGACTCCCAATATCGCAGGGGGTGTACACCCTGTGATGTTATTCGTAATATCCTAGGAAGAGGTTACTCCTAATATCACATGGGTTATCCTAGGAAGAGGTTACTCTTAATATCGCAGTCCTAATATCACACCCTGTGATAGCATTCGGAATATCCAAAAGGGACGTTACTTTTAATGTCACATGGGGTGTACACCCTTTGATATTATTCATAAGATCCTAGGGACATATGACTTCACATTGGATATACATGCATGATGTACACATTATGTGTGAACCCCTACTGTGATAGTATTTGTAATATCCTAGGAAAATGGGACTCCTAATATCACAGTGAGTGTACACACTGTGATATTATTTGTAATATCCTAGGGGAATATTACTCCTAAACCAAAGGCGTGTATACCCCCTATGATATTATTCATAATACTCTAGGGAGATGTTACCCCTAATGTAATATCACAGGGGTGTACACCTCTGTGAATATTATTCACAGTATACGAGAGGGATATTAGCACTGAAGTCATAATGTGTGTACACCTTGTGATATTATTCATAATATCCCACAGGGGTGTTACTCCTATTATCACAGGGGGTGTGTTTGCTGCGATAGCATTCATAGTCTCCTAGACGGAGGTTACACCTAATGTCACAGGGTGTGTACATCTTGTTATCTTATTCATCATATCCTAAAAAGACGTTACTCGTCATGTCACAGGGGCTGTATACCCTCTGATATTATTCGTAATATCCTGGCGTGATGTTACTTTTAATGTCACAGATGGTGTACATCTTTTGAAATTCTTTGTCACAGTTTCGTGGGATGTTACTTCTAATGTCACATGGGGTGCACACCGAATGATATTACTTGTAATATTCTGTAGAAATGTTACTCATAAATCACAGGTGTTCTACACCCTGTCATGTTATTGGTCATCTTCTAGGGGAATGTTACAGAAATTAATGTCACCCGGGGTGTACACTTTGTGATATTATTTGTAATATCCTATTGAGGTGTTACTACTAATGTCACAATACGTGTACACCCTCTGAAATTATTCGTTATATCCTCATGGGTTATTACTCCTATGTCACGCGGGGTGTACTCCCTGTGATAATATTCGGAATATCATAGGGGGATTTTACTTTTAATGTCACAGGGGGTGTACTCATTGTGATATTACTCGTGATGTTCTAGAAAGATGTTACTTCTAATGTCACAGGGTGTGTACACACCCTGTGATATTACACAGTCTAACCCCCTGTGACATTATTCCTAATATTTTAGCGGGATGATACTCCTAAAGTCACAGGAGGTGTACGCCCTGTGATATTATTCGGAATATTCCAGGGTGGATGTTACTCCTAATGTCACATATGTGTATACCCTGTGATATTATTCACAGTATACTAGCAGGATATTACTACTAATGTCCCCATGTGTGTACACCTTCTGATATTATTCGTAATATCCTGGGAGGACGGTACTCCTAACGTCACAGGGGATGTCAACCCTGGGATCTTATTCGTAATATCCTAGGAAGATGTTACTCATAATGTCACATGGGTTGTAAACCCTGGGATATTATTTCGAATATCCTAAAGTGATGTTATCTTAATGTCATAGGGTGTGTACACCCCTTGATATTATTCGTAATATCCTAAGGAGATATTACTTTAAAAATCACAGTGGGTGTGCACACATGCTGTACACCCTGTGACATTATTCACAATATCTGAGGGAGGTATAACTTTTAATATCACAGTGGGTGTACACACTGTGATATTTTTCATCATATCCTAGAAGTATATTATTCCTATTGTCACAGGGGTTTAACATCCTGTGAAACTATTTGTAGTTATCCAGGGGGATGATTATCCTAAAGTCGCAGGGTGTGTACACCCTGTGATATTATTCGTAATATTCTAGGGAGATGTTACTCCTAATATCACAAATGTGTACACGCTGTGATATTATTCACAATATACTAGCTGGATATTTGATGTCACAGTGCATGTACACCTTGTGATATTATTCGTAATATCCTAAGGGGATGTGCCTCCTATTGTCACAGGGGGTGTGCTTTCTGTGCTATGATTCGTCGTATCCCAGGGGAATGTTACTCCCGCCATACACGTTGTGTACACTTTGTTATATTATTCATCATATCCTAGAGTGACGTCACTCCTCATGTCACGGGGGTGTACATCCTGTGATGTTATTCTTCACATTCTGGGAAGATGTTAACCCCTAATATCACAGAAGGTGTACAATCTGTGAAGTTATTCATAATAGTTTCAGGGGCTGTTACTCCTAATGTCACACGTGGTGTACAAACAGTGATATTATTTGTAAAGTTTTTTGGATATGCCACTCCTAATATCACAGGGGCTGTTCACCCTGTCATATTATTCGTAATATCCTAAAGAAATGTTACCACTAATGTCACAGGCGGTGTACATCGTGTGGTATTATTCCCAATATTGTAGGGTGATGTTACTCCTAATGTCACAGAAGGTGTTCACACTCTGAAAATATTCTGAATACCCTAAAGGGATGTTACTACTGATGTCACAATGTAGGTACACAGTCTGATATTATTCCTTATATCCTCGGGTGATGTTACTTCTAATGTCACAGGGGGTGTACATTTTGCAATATTATTTGTAATATTTTAGAAAGATGTTACCCCTAATGTCACAGAGGGTGTACACCCTGTGAAGTTATTCATAATAGTTTTGGGGGCCATTACTCCTAATGTCACCTATGGTTTGCAAACAGTGATATTCTTCATAATATTTTATGGAAATATTACTGCTAACATCCCAAGGGCTCTATACCTTGGAATATTATTCATAATATCCTAACGAAATGTTACCTCTAATGTCACAGGGGCTGTACACCCTATGATATGGTGCCCAGTATTGTAGGGGGATGTTACTCCTAATATCACAGGGGGTCTGATAACATTCGTAATATCCTAAATGGATGTTACTGCTAATGTCACAACATGTGTACATCCTCTGTATTTGTTCTTTATATCCTCGGGGGAGGTTACTCCTACTGTCACGCGGGGTGTACTCCCTGTGATATTATTCCTAATATCCTAGGTGGATGTTACTCCTCGTGTCACAGGGGCTGTGCGTTTTATGATACTATTCACAATATCCTAGAAAGATGTTACTCCTCAGGTCACAGGGGATGTACACCCTGTGATATTATTCGTACTATCCTAGGGGACGTTACTCCAAATGTCACAGAAGGTGTACACTCTGTGATACTACTCGTAACGTGTCAGGGAAATGTACTCCTAATGTCACAGGGCATGTGCACCATGTGTGCACAGCCCCTGTGAATCTTATTTGTAATATTCTCGAGGGATGTTGTCCCATATGCTGTTAACCATGTGTGAACACCTTTGTCATATTATTCCTAACATACTAGAAGAATGTAACTCCTAACATCACATGGGGTATCCGCCATGTGTGTACGCATTCTGTGATATTATTCATAACATCGTAGGGAGATGCTACTCCTAATTTTACAAGGTGCGTACATTATCCGTGTACACCCCTTCTGATGTTATTCGTAATATTCCAGGGGAATGTTGCTGCCGCTGTCACAGGGAGAGTACACTATGTGTATGCAACCCTGGGAATATTATTTCTAATATCTTGAGGGGATGTTGCTCCTAATGTCACCTGGAGTGTACACCATGTGTGTACACCTTCTGTGATATTATTCGTAAATCACAGAAAAAGATTACGCCTAATGTAACAGCATGTGTACACTGTGTGCGTCAACCGCCTTTGATATTATTTGTAATATACTAGGGGGGTGTGACTTTTAATGTCACAAAGGGTGTACAAAACGTCACAGGGTGTGTATGCCTTATCATATTATTACTGATATCCAGAAGGATGTTACTTCTAACGTCACAGGGGGTGGACACCGTTCGATAATACTTGTAGTCGTATAGGGAGATATTACTGTAAATCTCACAGTGGGTGTATGCTCACTGTGATATTATTTGTAATATCTCAGAGATATTACAGAGTTATAGCTCTCTCTGTTATATTAGAGAGTTATATCTCTCTAAGACAGTACAAATAATACCACAGTGGGTGTACCTCATGTGTGTGCACCCTGTGATATTATTTGTAATATCCATGGTAAACATGACATCTAATATCACAGAGAGTGTACTCCCTTTGATATTTCTCATGCTATCATAGGGAGATATTGCTTCTAATATCACAGTGGGGGTACACCATGCATGTACATTCTGTGATATGATACCTTATATCCCATTGAGTGATCTCTCCGAATATCACAGTGTGTGTACACCTTGTGATATTATTCATAATATCCTAGAAGGATGTTACTCCTAATATGACAGAGGGTGTACACCCAGTGATATTCTTCGTAATATCCTAGGCAGATGTTACTCCTAATGTCACAAGGGGTGTACACCCGTGATATTATTCATAATATTCTAGGGGGATGTTACTTTTAAAGTCACAGGGGGCGTACACCCTGTGATGTTGTTCGTAATATCCTAAGAAGATGTTACTCATAATGTCACATGGGATGTACACCCTGTGATATTACTCAGAATATCTTATGGGGATGATACTCCTAATGTCACAGGCTGTGTACACCCTGTGATATTATTCAGAATATCCACAGAGATGTTACTTTTGATGTCACAGAGTGGGTCCACCCTTTGATATTTTTTGTCATATCTTAGGGAGATATTACTTCAAATATCACAGTGGGTGTACACACTGTGTTATTCACAATACCCTAGGGAGATATAACTTTTAATATCACAGAAGGTGTACACACTATTTGTGTACACCTACTGTGATATTACTCCTAATATCCTAAAAATAAATAGGACTCTTAATATCACAGCTGGTGTACACACTGTGATATTATTCATAATATTCCAGCGGGATGTTAGTCCTCAGGTCCCAGGGGGACTCATCCCCTGCTATCATGGGTGAGATGTCTATGAAAAGGACAACCAGTGGGGGAGGAAAGCAAAATTTGGAATAAGATTTCTGAGACCCCCACCACAATTAAGAACAGAAACTCCACAGTCTGCTGAGCTGACAGTTTGCACATTGGTCTCCTCCCATCTGCCCACCGCACTCTCCTGTTTGTCCTGAGGATGAGGAAACAAAACAAGGCTCCCGACCATCCCTCAGCACTCGCTGAACTGCCCTTCCCCTCTGCTGGGCCATGACCACGGAGAACAGGTCCACTGTCCTCCCTGCATGGGGCACGATGGAGGCTCAGACTCCGTCCTCAAGACTGGCAGGAAGACAGGGTGAGACATGAGCCTCCTGATACAGGTGACGGGTGTGGAGCCCACAGGACTGGAACCTCACACTGCAGGGCTGGAGGCACAGACTGAGTATTGACTATTCTATGGCCTGGGGGGCTCAAGGCACAGAGCTCCTCGTTAGCCAAAGTCGCCCAAGTTCCCCAACCTCTAAGGATTTCCTCATAATAATGCAAAAACAAGAAGAGAAAAGTGAGTGTCCGCAGAAGATTTGGGGCTCTTCCTCTAATCAGGAGAAAGCCTGTGTGTATTATTCGCGTCTTGCTTTTCTTTTTCAAGGTCCAACTGCTTTAATTTTCATCTTTGATTAGGGGAAAATAGACCATGTATAATATTACAAATGATAAATATATATTATTTCATACAGAACGGCCAGTATAAACATTTACAATTTCCACTTTTTCAGTTTACACTTTAATGACATTAAGTACATTCACATTGTTTAGCAACCATCACCGCCATCATCTCCAGAACAGTTTTATTTTTCAAAATGGAAATTGCGCCCATTCACCAAACTCTCCATTCCTCTCTCTCGCCCACCCCTGGGGGCCGCCATTCTATTTTGCAACTCTATGAATTTAACTGCTCTAGACACTTGACATAAGTGGAATCATCCCGTGTTTAATTTTTATTTTTATTTTTTATTTATTTTTTTTTTTTGGAGACAGAGTCTTTCTCTGTTGCCCAGGCTGGAGTGCAGTGGCGTGATCTCGGCTCACTGCATCCTCCACGTCGTGTGTTCAAGCGATTCTTGTGTCTCAGTCTCCCGAGTAGCTGGGATTACAGGCGTGCGCCACCACCCCAGCTCATTTTTGTATTTTTAATAGAGACGAACTTTCACTCTATTGGCCAGGCTGGTCTCGAACTCCTGACCTTAAGTGATGCGCCTGCCTCAGCCTCCCAAAGTGCTGGGGTTACAGGTGCGAGCCACTGAGCCTGGTCGTGTTTATCCTTTTGGGATTTATTTATTTCACTGACGAGAATGTCTTCAAAGTTCATCCGTGTTGCAGCCTGTGTCAGAAGTGCCTGTCTGGTTTTATTGTTTTTTTGTTTTGTTTTGTTTTATTCTGTTTTGTGTTTACGTGGAGTCTCACTCTGTCGCACAGGCTGGAGTGCAGTGGCACAATCTGGGCTCACTGCAACCTCCACCTCCCGGGTTCAAGCGATTCTTGTGCCTCAGCCTCCCGAGTGGCTGGGACTACAGGCACACGCCACCACGCTCGTCTAATTTTTTGCATTTTCAGTAGAGACAGGGTTTCACCAAAATGGCCAGGCTGGTCTTGAATTCCTGACCTCAGGTGATCCTCCCACCTCAGTCTTCCAAGATGCTGGGATTATAGGTGTGAGCCACCGCACCGGCTGGAAGTACCTGCCTTTTTAAGGCTGAACAGTCTTCCATTGTATGAATGAACTGCAGTGTGCTTTTTCATTCATCCGTCCACGAACCCTTGGGTTGCTTCCACATTTTGGCTCTTGTGAATAATGCTGCTATGAATATGGGTGTACAAATATCTCTTCCACTCCTGGCTTCTAATTCTTTCTGGTAGGTACCCACAAATGCAACTGCGGGAACATCCGATAATTCTGTTCCTAATTTTTCCAGTACAGGCCATACTATTTTCCCTGTTCCTTCACGGTTTTACATTCCCTCCAATCATATTGGAGCATTCCTACTTCCCTCTAGTTTCACCAATGCTTGTTTGTTTATCATATCCATCCTAATGTGTGGTATCACATTCTTGGTTTGATTTGCGCTTCCCTATGATTAGTGATTTTGAACATCATTTTAGATGCTTATTGGCCATTGCTATATCTTCTTTAGGGACACGTCTACTCGAGTCTTCTGACCATTGTTAATGGGATGCTTTGGGTTTCTCGTTGTTTAGTTCTAGCTGTTCTTTATATTTGATGGATATCAGCCTCTTTTCAGATATATGATTTGCAAACATTTTTCCTAATCCATGGGTTATGTTTTCACTCAGTTCACAGTGTTTTTTGATGCACAAAAGTGTCTGTAATTTAGATGTAATCCAAGGAATCTAATTTTCTTTTGTTGCCTATGCTTTTGGTGTCATATCCCAGAAAGCATTGCCCAATCTGATGTCATAAAAGTGTGGCCAATGTTTTCTTTTAGGTATATGATACTTTTAGCACTTGGGATTAGGTCTTTGATCCAGTTTGTATTCATTTTTGCACCTGGTGTGACATAGGGTCCACCTTCATTCTTCTGCATGTGGAAATCAAGTTTCTCCAACACCATTTCTTGAAAAGGCTGCTTTTCCACCAATGAACTTTCTTAGCACTTATGTTAAAAATCATTTGAACATATAGGTGAGAAGTTATTTCTGGGCTCAAAAACAAACAACAACAGACAACAGATAAGGATACAGCATGGGCCAGGCGCGGTTGCTCACGCCTGTAATCCCAGCATTTTGGGAGGCCGAGGCGGGTGGATCACCTGAGGTCAGGAGTTCAAGACCAGCCTGACCGACAGGGAGAAACCCCCGTCTCTACTAAAAATACAACATTAGCTGGGCGTGCTGGTGCGTGCCTGTAATCCCAGCGACTCGGGTAGTGGAGGCAGGAGAATTGCTTGAACCCAGGAGGCAGAGGTTGCAGTGAGCCAAAATCGCACCATTACACTCCAGCCTGGGCAACAAGAGCAAAACTCCATCTCAAAACAAAAAAACGAAAAACAAAAAACCAGCATGATTTCAAGGGCGGAAAGAGAATAGTTTAAAAACCAGCATAATGAGAAAGTTAGGAAGCGTCTTACCAAAGCATCTGGAAATATGCAAGAAATTCTTGTGAACTAAAATTTTCATACTGTACTATCAAACTCTAGAACTCACTTATTCCATCTTTCTGTATTTTGGGACCCAATTATCCACTTCTCTTCATTCCCCATCCCACCCCTTTTCTTCCTAGCGTCTGCTAACCACCTTTATACTCTCCACCTTCCTGAGATTCTTTTTGTGTGTAGGTGTGTGATGGAGGGGCACCGTGACAGGTTATGCACAGATGCTGGGCTTGGGCCCTTCGTCATACCCTCTTTATTACACTACATCCGTGGGCAACAACTCAGCCCAGGGCCAGTCTTGTTGCTGAGCTGTCTCTGCTCTCTCTCAAGAATGAGTGGGGCTTGAGCCACCATCCGAAAGGCTAGCTGGCCCTGTTGGTCCCATGTGGCCAGGCATGTGCGGTTCAGTGGCCTGCTGAGGACTAAGCGGAGGGGACAGCAGCGCCTTTCCTGAGACAAGTGGGAAGAAAGTATCAGCCATGGCTGACCGAGCGATGACCCACGGCCCAACACAGAGCCAATTAGCAGCCACCACAATGGTGGTGGGCTCGCTGCAGCTTCCACAGGAGGTCCCATGTGCAACCGGCGTGTCAGGCCGAGTTAGCACCAGGAGGGCTGAGCGGATTCCGACTGGAGGCTGCCTGAGTGGGAGAGTGTGGGTGATAACGCTTCCCTCAGGCTCTCGGGAGCTGAGCCAAGTGAGACATGAGAATGCCTCTGCTCACAAGTGCGTGCGGGGGTGCATGCATGTGTGTTGTGTGTCTGCGTGTGCAAGTTTGTCATGTGTCAGTTGCATGTGCATGCTTGCTCATGTTCATCGAACATATTTAGTGCATGCCTACTTTGTTTGCACTGGGAATTCTGGGACTAGACAGGCCAAAGTCCCTGCCCTCATGGAGTTCACATTCCAGTGGGAGAGACAGAGAATAAATGAACATTGACTATATTGTCTTATAGTGATAAGTGCTATGAGGAAAGGTAAAGTGGGGAATGGGCTGGGGCCTGCTGTTTAGCTAATGTGATCAGGGAGGGCCCCCCTGAGGAGGTGATCTTGGCCCGAATGATGCAGAAGCAGCCTGTTGAATATCTGAAAGAGGAGGGCTATAGACAGAGGGCAGAGAGCAGGGCCAGAGTGAGAGAAGCTGGAATTCTACTATGCTGTGTGTAGTGTGGACAGGAGGAGAAGGGAGATACCATATCTGGGGTGGCATCTGACAGCCCAGGTGGGGGCAGCCCTCATTAAGAACCTATTTGTCCAGCTCAGCCCTGAGAGGCAGCTCCGACCCCCTCCCTAGGCCCAGCTCCTCTGCCTGGCACACACGGGCCTCTCCTGCTTGTGTAGTCAGCGCCTGGGACTGCCCCTGTGGGTACCCCTGGCTCGGCAGATCCAGCTATGTCCACATGGTGTCCAGCTCCAAGAGATGCCCAGGAAGAGTGATCAGGACTCACACAGCCAGGCTTGACCCTGGGACCAGAGCCTGAAGCTGCTCTTGAAACTGCATTCTAGTGGCCAGAGTCACAGCTGCCCATGGATGTTCTGGTATATAGGACCTGCTGGCAGATGATGGGATGGGCCTGCGCAGAGGCCTGAGGGGACCCTGGAGATTCCAGACCAGGCTTTCCTAGCCCACACCCCCAGACTTTCTCCTGGGGGTCAGAGGCCTGATGCGGTGTGCAATTCCAGCAAGTGAAGCAACCAGGGCTGGGGCCTGGGAAAGCTGGGAGGCCTTGTCTGCCCTCACTGTCCCAACCACCTCCCCTCCATGGAAAGGGCAGGCTCTGGCCCCCAGCAGAGGGGTGGAAAGCCAGTTTCCAACTTTGACCTCCAATCTCCCAAACCCCACAACCCTGGGACAGAGAACCTCTTAGGTCTAGGGCAGGGGAAGCTCAGCTGGCCCCGCTTCAGGTGACCTAAAAAAAACTGGGTAGATGCAAAGAAAGGGAGGTGAGATGGGAATGACAGACTGTTGTCACTGCACCAAACCAGCCAAAGGCTGCCTTTGACTGAGGAAGATTGATTTGGGTGTCTCAGGAGGATGTCAGGTGTGAAGCTGTGTCTGTGGGCCTGGTACCTGTGTGTATTTGGTGTCTAGGTTGGTCTGGTACCTTCCTGCTTGCTTGAGTGTCTGTGAGTGAGTCCTCATATGCCCACATGTTTACCTGTGCACTCCCTGGGACCCCTGCACTGCCAGCTGCAGGGGGCCTCTCTTGTATGTGCCTTTCTGTGTGTGAGATGTCCCGAGGTTTGTTGTGCCTGTCAGCCTCTGACGTCTATAACACTCTGTTCCCTAGCCTTGCCCTGAGGCTCTCTGGGGAGAAGCTGCCTGCTCAGCTCTCACCAACACTGCATATGGGGATGGCAAGGAGACTCAAGAAGCTCTCGGGAGATGCAATTCTGCTGCTGTTGGCTGGCAGAGGTTTGCACTTAGCTTTGTCTTCACTGTCATCACACACACACACACACACACACACACACACACACACACACACACAGTACATGCAGCCAGTCAAGCCAGCAGCCCTAAAATTAGTCACGCATTGATTTTGGTCTCTTACTGGTCTCCGGCTGTGGTTTCAGACTCACATCACTGCCATTGCCCACCCCCAGCCCCCTCCCCCTGAAGGTGCATGGAGAGTGGTGGTGAGTAAAGACAGGCAGCTTGGGTGGGACAGGCAGTGTGGCTGCCACCGGAAGCTGGTCTGGTGTGCTGGGCTCAGAGGTTTCAGGTTTGGGATGAAATTAAGAGGTAATCTAGCCTCTCCCATCCCTCTACCATTGACTGGTGCCATCAGCCACAGCTGTGTGTGTGTGTGAGAGAGAGAGGGTGCCTGCTCCCATCCAACCTGATTCTCCAAGGAACCTTCTTAGGATGGGCCCCTCATTCCCCACTCCAGACTGGGGAAGTGGGAAAGTGGGGTGGGAGCATCCACCGGTGCATGGACGCTTGAGCATCTCCCTCAGGCCCGGCTAAATGTTTGGCCAGGGTGTGGTGAGCAGACAAGGGTCTCACAGACTGGTCAGTGAGGCAAGGTGTTAAAGGCCTGGAAAGTCAGATAAGAAGCAAGAGAAGTCAGAGGGAGTCAGTGAGTATGTCCCATGAGGACCGCGAATGCTGGGTGCAAACAGGAACCTAGAGAAGAAAGGGTTAGAATGGACTGGAGCAGTCAGGAAGGCTTCCTGGAAGCAGGGATGTTACCTAGGTCTTGAAAGACTGATGACTGGATAGGCAGAGAGAAGGGGCAGGAAGGGCGCGTGGAGTGATCACAGGTGGCATGGAGGAGGGGTTTGTGCAGGAGGCAGGGACACAGGATGGACAGGGCTCTTCAGAGATTCAGAGCCATGACTCAAAGTGTCATGGCTGACTCTGACCCTGTGCAAGACCTGGGGGGAGCTGCACCAGGAGGGACGGACATGCTGCCCAGGGAACCATGGCAAAAAAGAGAGGAGGCTGGCAAAGGGACTGACACTTGTCTCATATGAAGAATGGCTGTGAAAAGACATGGTCTGGAAGAAGACTTGGGGGCTGTGTGTGTGTGTGTGTGTGCCTGCATGCGTGTGCATGTGAGAAACATTTGAAGAGTGGACGTTCGGAGGCAGTGTATTTCAGTGGGTAAGCACGTGGATGCTATTGCCAGGAAGACTGGGGCCTGGGGTGACCAACTTGTCCCAGTATGCCAGTGGCTTTCCTGGCTTTAGCACTGAAAGTCCAGTGTCATGAGTATACTAGTATGGATTGCCCTACCTGGGACTTGCTAGCTGCTACCTAACTTCTCTGTGCCTCAGATTCCTCCTCTGTAAAATGGATTTAATGGATACCTATTTTGGCTGGGTGTGGTGACTCATACCTGTAATTCCAATGTGTCATGCATGCAAGTGGTGGGTGGGACAAGGACAGCTCCAGGGCTCACCTTTGCTGGGTAGGGTTAGGAGGAAGAGGAGGAGGGGCAGGCTGGGCAGGGTTGGCCTCACTTGCAGCCCCCTCCACTGCTGTCATCTCTGTAGCTATGCATAGGAGAGGGTGGGTGTTGGTGCTCAGGACTCTAGTGGCCCAGTGTTCTCCTGTACTTCTCCGTCTCTAGGGCTGTGTTCCATCCTGGCTGCCCTGTGGAAGCCCTGAAGAAATGGGACGTGACCCTGTGGAAGCAGGTTGACTTGAAGAGCTGCTGATGCTGGAGCCCATCCTGGAGAGTCTGATTCAACCTGTTTGAGTTAACTATAGTGTACGGCCCCAGCTGAGAGCTACCAGACTGGGAGTTGGGGGACAACGAAGGGACATCGGTATGGCTGGCTGTGGGACAGGTAGGGCTCAGACTCTGGGTCAGCATCTGTTGACCCCTGGGAATCTCCTCTCTTGGAGCAGTTAGGACTCTTGAGTTGCAAGAAATAGAAACTCAGTAGTGCCTCAAAGAACCCAAGGGTGCTGGGAGTAGCTGGAACTGGAAGGGTCTGTAAGGCTAAGGCTACACCTCACTGACCATACCCTCCTCACAGGCATCAGCTAGGGCCTTTTCACCATAGACTGGCTTCCTCTGTCATTGCCACATGGCATAAATGTCCACCACGGGGCTCACAAGCTGCCATTGAGATGGCTCAGTGCCACACACTGCACACAGGCCAATCCGGCCTCGCTCAGGTCCGCTCTCCAGTTGTGGGAAGGAGCCCATTTAGCCAGCTTGGGTCAAGGATCTCCACCTCTAACGGAGGGAGGGTGACCTGGCAGAAATATGGCTTCAGAGGCCATCCCCATAGGCAGGATAACTCCTGCCCACCTCACGCACCTCTTCATGTCAGGACCTGTGCTGGGAACTGTGGACACAGAGATGAGGACACTCCATGGCCTACTCAAGAAATATTTGAGCTGGGCTTTGAGAAATGGGTGGGTGTTTTTCAGGTGGAGAGGTGGGCAAGTGGTAATGCGTGAGGGGGGATTCTGTGTCTGAGGCAAGAATCCCACAGAAAGAGAAGACAGTGCCCAGCTCTCTCCCCTCTGTCTGGGTGGAGTGGAGAATGCCAAGGCGTGGAGGGACCCCCGAGGGAGACCATCCTAACATGTTGTTTGGATTTGAGATTCACTGTGCATTTTCCTCCTCCCGCCACCACCCACTGCCCCAGAATCAGACCTTCCTCCTCCAGTGGTTGGGCTGAGGGTGATATGGAGAGTTGTTCTATTTTGTGTTTGCTTTTTTAAAAGCAGGGCACACTGCTGCTCTAAAGAAAATAGAGGCTCTGCTGGGAAGGAAAAAAGGAAAATAGGACTTTGGGCACAAACCCTCAACCTATGGACATGGTCCCCTTGATTGTCAGCATCTGACTCTGACTCTGCACAAGACCTGGGGGGAGCTGCACCAGGAGGGACAGACATGCTGCACAGGAAACACTGGCGAGAGAGGGAGGAGGCTGGCAAAGGGACTGGCACTTGTCTTAAATGAAGAATGGCTGTGAAAAGGTGAGACGTGGTCCAGAAGAAGACCTGGGGGCAGTGTGTGTGTGTGCCTGCATGCGTGTGTGTGTGAGAAACATTTGAAGAGTGGATGTTCCAAGGCAGTGTATTTCAGTGGGTAAGCATGTGGATGCTATTGCCAGGAAGACTGGGGCCTGGGGTGACCAAGTTGTCCCAGTATGCCAGTGGCTTTCCTGGCGTTAGCACTGAAAGTCCAGTGTCATGAGTATACTAGTATGGATTGCCCTACCTGGGACTTGCTAGCTGCTACCTAATTTCTCTGTGCCTCAGATTCCTCCTCTGCAAAATGGATCTAATGGGTACCTATTTTGGCTGGATGTGGTGGCTCACGCCTGTAATTCCAGCGCTTTGGGAGGCCAATGTAGGCAGATTGCTTGAGCCCCAGGAGTTCAAGACCAGCCTGGGAAACATGGCAAAATCTTGTCTCTATGAAAAAATACAAAAATCAGCCAGGCGTGGTGGCATACTCCTGTAGTTCCAGCTTCTCAGGAGGCTGAGGTAGGAGAATCACGTGAGCCTGGGAATGTCAACACTGCAGTGAGCCGTGATCTTGCTACTGCACTCCAGCCTGGGCGACAGAGCGAGATTCTGTCTCAATAATAATAATAATAATAATAATAATATCTACTTTATAGAATTATTGTGGGTGTTAAACAAGAGAGTGTATAAAGGACCTAACCCAGTGCCTGGCAAAAGACATGTCCAACAAATATCATCTATTTATAATAAATTATATTAAATATATAGGCTTTTTCTGGGCAGTCCCAAGTGGGGAAACTGGACCTATCTGTTTAGCATAAGGAAAAATTTCCTCACAGATCGTGGGGTAGTGAATTGCCATGGTGTTCAAATATAGGCTGATGTAGGGCCTGGTTGTGAAGTGGAATGTAGAGCTAGCATCCTCCTGATACAGAAATTTCTTTTTTTGTTTGTTTGTTTTTTTGAGACATGGTCTTGCTGTGTCGCCCCGGCTGGAGAAGTTGCTCAGGCTGGCAGAAGTTTCTTAGTTCTCTGATACATTCAATGTCATCCTCTTCTCTTTGTTTCTTTCTTTTTTCTGAGGAGAGGAGCTAGCTTGTCAGAAAGAGCTGCACCTTTTCTTCTCATCAGGAATTCCTGTCACGGGAGGACCCCCTGGAGCTGCTTGGATAAAGACAGAGAGACACTTCAGCTGAGATTCCAGTGATCTGCGTTATGCTAATGACAGGAGTGACCGTGAATGGCTCCCTGCTGTCCTGGCTAATGGGGCTGCCTCAGGAGAGGAGCTGCTAGCCCAGGGCGGCTGGACTTCCATCAGCCAGCTGCCCGCCTCCCTGCGCCCCAGGCTATGGGACTAGAGCAGCCCTGCTCAGGGGCTCTGCTGCATGCGTGTGCGTGCATATGTGTGTGCGTGTGTGTGTGTGTGTGTGCGTGCATGTGTGTGTGTGCTTCCCTCCCCACCCGTTCCTTCTTGTCATTCCCCAGCCCCACCCCTTCACCCCTGCCCCACCCCCTGCCCTTTATCCTCTAGTAGTTTAGCTGAAGACAATGCTGAGGCAATTAATAGTGCCCTTTGAGGACTTGTCACTAGAAAGCTCTTTAACTCAGCCACCTGAGTTGGAGGCCCAGGCATGTGACAGGGATGGGGGGGTGCCAGGACTGTGTGGCAGCTGCTTGGGTGAGGCACAGGCACCATGTAGAAACCAGGTTGGGAGGCCTAGGTTCCCTGGACATATGTGGACATAGCAGGAGTCATTGTTTTTCATTGCAGTTTGTCTCTCACTAGAATTTTGGTCTTGCTAGCCGGCTGCAGAACCAAGATCTTAGAGGTGGGGTGCCAAGCAACACACCTGCCAACTACAGGGGCTATCACAGGAAAAATTTCCCCCGGCATGTGGCACCTTAAAGATGGGACATCGTGTGGTGGATGGCATGTGTTAGGGTGCCGTGGGGCCGGCGGTAACCTCTCTCCTCAGCTCTTCCTACCCCAAAGCTGTGCTCCTGGGAGGCCTGGGGAGCTGGTGGGGAAGGAGTTCAGGTCGAGGTAAGAGCCACACAGGGGGAGGAGAAGACTAGGCGGAGGGAGGGCCCTGGGCCTCCAGGCCTGTCTCTGCCATGTCTGACTTCACAGTGTCTCTCACACAACAAGCATCGTCTGTAGCTAGACCATGCTGGGGCAGCAGGAGCCCCGATGCCGAGGTGGACCCTGTCTACAATTTTGTGTACTGTGTGTGTGTGGTGGGTGGGTGTCTGCTGTGTGTACTCTCGGGGCCTGCCCACCTGGCCTTCATGAGCCGGGTAGTGGGGTCCCCACTGTCTCTCAAAACTCCTTTCCATAAGCCATGAACCTGCCTTTGGTCCTCGCCAGCTCCTCTGGTCGCCACTAGAGGGCAGCAGCCAACACAGCCCGGCAAGGGGAACTTTGGCGGCCAACTCCTGGCCCTACCGCCTCCTACTTCCACCTGTCCGCACCTTCCTAGCCCCTGGGGATGTGCAGGTCCCCAGCGTGTGGGTGGACCACTGGGACCACAGATCCTACTAAGGATGTCCTTGGCCTCAGGTATAGTGAATGTGTTAGTCTGTTAGAATGAGAAGGGGAGTGGGTGAAGACAGCGGAGGGGACCAGGGGTGGTCAAACCAGAACCCTGAGGTGTATTCATTTGTTCCTGCAAGGATAAAGACAGGAGAGAAGAGGAAAAGCCCGGGGGACCAGGCAGCCTGCAGGGAGATGAGGCAGGACCCAGCCCACTGGCCAAATGGCACCTGATGACAAGGCAGGCAGAATCACCCTAACTGCAAAGTCAGGTGACTCAACTCAGGAAGACCAGAGAAAACCATGTGGACTCCGGAAATAGCCTGCCCTAGTTTGAGCCCTGGCTGCTTAAAATATTAGCGGTATGACTGTGGACAAGATATTGAACCTCTCTGTGCCTTGGTTTCTTAGCTGTGATGGAGACAGTAATAGTATCGCCTGTGTTAGATGCATGTATTAAATAGGTTAGTACATACAAATCACTTAGAACAGTGTCTGACACAGATAAAGAACACTATAAATGCTAGCAATTATTGCTTTCTGCACTTCATCTTAGCCAAAAACCTGAAAAGCAATTTGGTCTTTGTTTTCTCAAGTAGAGACACCTATTATGTTGAAATAATTAGTTTCCCCTAGAAACTCTCACGAAATATACGGAGTTGGTCCCTGACCCTACAAACATTAAATGGTGACATTTGTGTTTTTTTTTTCTTTTTCCTTTTCTTTCTTTTTCTTTTTTTTTCCTTGAGATGGAGTTTCGCTCTCGTTGCCCAGGCTGTAGTGCAATGGCGTGATCTTGGCTCACCTCAACCTCCGCCTCCCCAGTTCAAATGATTCTCCTGCCTCAGCCTCCTGAGTACCTGGGATTACAGGCATGTGCCACCAAGCCGGCTAATTTTTTGTATTTTTAGTAGAGACGGGGGTTTCTCCATGTTGGTCAGGCTGGTCTCCAACTTCTGACCTCAGGTGATCCGCCCGCCTCGGCCTCTCAAAGTGCTGGGATTACAGGCATAAGCCACCGCGCCCGGCCCTTGTGGGGTTTTTTGGAGACAAGTTCTCACTCTGTCACTCAGGCTGGAGAGCAGTGGCACAAACATGGCTCACTGCAGGCTCGACCCCCTGGGCTCAAGGGATCCTCCCACCTGAGCCTCTCAAGTAGCTAGGACCGCAAGTGTGTGCCACCATGCCCAGCTAATTTTTTTTATTTCTTGTAGAGATGGGGTCCCACTATGTTGCCCAGGCTAGTCTTGAACTCCTGGGCTCAAGCAATCCTCCTGCCTCAGTGCCCAAATTGCTGGGATTACAGATGTGAGCCACCATGTCCAGCCACCTGTCAATATTTAAATCAACAAAATGGTCAGTCAACTTTGAACCTCCAAACCCTTTCACTCTTGAAATGAGTCCCTTGAATTGAGTGTGGGGACCTGCTATCCTTCCTTCCCTCCTTCAGGCAAGGCCTGGGTTTGCTCCCCTTGTAACTCCTTCCCCAAACACAGCCTGAGGATCCTCCCTGAGCCCCACCCTGTCCTGTTGGGTCAGGTGGACCTGACTTCTCACCACTCTCAGGAAATGGTGGCTTCTCTCTTCCTGCCATTGGAGGAAATTTGAATCCTCAGCCTTACCTCTCTCAGGCTACTTTTGGCTTTAAAACTGTGGGAAGTGAAAGTGCCCAGCCCTGGAAAAACAAGGCTGGTTCAAAGGTGAAAGCACTTAACCTTTTGGGGCCTCCAGTTTCCCTTATCTACAATTCTGGAGAGGGATGGGGGATATTTTTATAGTTTCCTCCTTCCCTGGGAAGATGTTTAGGGAAAAAAAATACCAATTGAGACTTTACTGGTTGGGTGTGGTGGCTCATGCTTGTAATCCCAGCACTTTGGGAGGCTGAGGCAGGCAGATCACTTGAGACCAGCCTGGCCATCATGGCGAAACTCCATTTCTACTAAAAATATAAAAATTATCTGGGCATGGTGGTGAATGCCTGTAATCCCAGCTGCTTGGGAGGCTGAGGCAGGAGAATTGCTTGAACCCAGGAAGTGGAGGTTGCAGTGAGCTGAGATTGTGCCACTGCACTCCAGCCTGGGCAACAGAGCAAGACTCCGTGTAAAATAGGTAAATAAATGAGAGAGACAGAGAGAGAGAGAGAGATACTTTACTATGCCTCTACTCACCGATGCTTCTGTGTCTCCAATACAAACTCCTCAATAGAAAAGATCTGGGCATGAAGCTCCCCTGTTGGAACAACCAGGGATGACCAAGTCCCATGACCTAAGGTTAGCAAACTTACCTGTAAGGCACCACTCAATGGTTTTTCCTCACATAGGGACTGGGTAACAACAGGAAATTGGAGACATCCTAGCAGGCCCATCATATTATGAACATTTTAATTGTAAACTTCGTTTATGAATAGGTAACACCTTTCCATAACTTTACATAGTTCAATGTTTTAAGGATATAAAAAGACATACAGTGGGAATGCTCTTTCCTACTCTCAAACCCCACCCTTTCTCTTCCTAGGAAGCAAGCAATATTACCATTTTCTAATGTATTCTTCCAGAGATATTTTATAGAAAGAAATGTGTAGCCTGGGTGACGTGGCTCATGCCTGTATTCCCAAAGTAGTACCTGCTGTGGCAGGAAGATTGCTTGAGCCCAGGAGTTCAAGACCAGCCTGGACAGCATAATGAGACCTCATCTGTACAAAAAATAAAAATAAAAAAATCAGCCAGGTGTTATGGCATGCACTTGTAGTCCCAGCTACTTGAGATGCTGAGGTGGGAGGATCTCTTGAGACCTGTGGGTTGAGGGTGCAGTGAGCCATGATCTTGTCACTGTGCTCCAGCCTGGGTGACAGAGTGAGACCCTGTCCCTCCCTGCAAAAAATGTATATATAGATTCTTTTCCCCATTCTTTTGCTTTTTTTCAAAAATAGTCCTATATAGGTACATAAACACCCTCATTGGCTTTTAGGGCCAGATATACTTAACCAGTTTCCTATCAATGAACACTTAGGTTGTTTTCAGTCTCTTACAGTGCTGCATTGAAAAGCCTTGTAAATAAGCATATGGTGAGTCTGGGTGCAGTAGCTCATACCTGTAATCCCAGTACTTTGGGAGGCCAAGGCGTGTGGATTACTTGAGGTCAGGAGTTTGAGACCAGCCTGGCCAACATGGTGAAATCCCATCTCTACAAAAATACAAAAATTAGCTGGGTGTGGTGGTGGGCACCTGTAATCCCAACTGCTCAGGAGGCTGGGGCAGGAGAATCGATTGAACCCAGGAGGCAGAGGTTGCAGTGAGCTGAAATCGTGCCACTGCACTCCAGCCTGGGCAACAGAACAAGACTCCATCTCGAAAAAGAAAAAAAAAGCATATAGCCCTTTAAGGTCTCACTCTGTCACCCAGGCTGGAGTGCAGTGGTGTGATCCTGGCTCACTGCAACCTTGAACTCCCAGGCTCAAGCAATCTCCCACTTCAGACTCCCGAGTAGCCAGGACTACAGGCACCATTGCACCTGGATAATTTCTAAATTTTTTGTAGAGATGGGGTCTCACTTTGTTGTCTAGGTCAATCTTGAACTCCTAGGCTCAAGTAATCCTCCTGCCTAGGCTTCCCAAAATGCTAGGATTATAGGTGTGAGCCACCCCACCACACCCCATATACATATCTCTCAGGTATTCTTAACTGGGGGTCCAGGGACCCCTTAGAAGTCAGCAGGTATAGAATTTAGGGAGACAATTTCAAGACACCTGGAAACTTGGAATGAGAAAAGTTTCTATTTTTATCTATAACTCTCTCATATGATTAATGATATCTTGAAATATCATTTACACTCACTCCTACTTTGTCATTGTGGTGGGTAGTTATTAGATTTTGCAATAGGTCTGCTTATGTCATATATTAATAGAGAAGCATATAAATTACAGAATACATTTGGTTTTCTAAAAATAGTTTAATACTTGCATTTCAATATAATTGGTTTGCTTTGTAATCTTTTTTGTTTTATTTTTGTTTTGTTTTTGTTTTTGTTTTGAGACAGAGTCTCGCTCTGTTCCCCAGGCTGGAGTTCAGTGGCGCGATCTCGGCTCACTGCAAGCTCCGCCTCCCAAGGTCACGCCATTCTCCTGCCTCAGCCTCCCGAGTAGCTGAGACTACAGGCGCCTGCCACCATGCCTGGCTAATTTTTTTTTTTTTTTTTTTTGTATTTTTTAGTGTAGACGGAGTTTCACCGTGTTAGCCAGGATGGTCTCGATCTCCTGACCTTGTGATCCTCCCGCCTCGGCCTCCCAAAGTGCTGGGATTACAGGCGCGAGCCACCGCGCCCGGCAACCGCAATTTTTTTTTTTTCTGAGACAGGTTTTCATTCTGTCATCCTAGCTGGAATGCAGTGGCCCAGTCATAGCTTACTGCAGCCGCCATCTCCTGGACTCAAGTAATCCTCCTGCCTCAGCCCAGAGTAACTGCGACTACAGGTACGCACCACCATGCCTGGCCATTTTAAAATTTTTCATTGCCCAGGCTGGTCTTGAACTCCTGGCCTCAAGTGATCCTCCTACCTCAGCCTCCCAAAGTGCTGGGATTACAGGCATGAACCACTGTGCCCAGCCTGCTTTGAAATCTTTTTTTTTTTTTCTTGAGACGGAGCCTCGCTCTGTCGCCCAGGCTGGAGTGCAGTGGCGCAATCTCGGCTCACTGCAACTTCCGCCTCCCGGGTTCACGCTCTTCTCCTGTTTCAGCTTCTTGAGTAGCTGGGACTACAGGCGCCCGCCACCAGGCCCGGCTAATTTTTTTGTATTTTTAGTAGAGACTGGGTTTCACCGTGTTAGCCAGGATGGGCTTTGTAATCTTATGTATTTTGTTGGGGGGAGGGGGGAGCTATGCATAACATAAAATTTACCGTTTTAACCATTTTACAATTCTGTAACACTGTATACAATTCAGTGACATTAAGCACATTCACACTGTTGTGATGCCATCAGCACCATCCATCTTCCCAAACTGAAACCCTGTATCCATTAAAAAGTAATTCCCCATTCTTTGTCCCCCAGACCCTGGCAAGCACCATTTAACTTTCTGCCCATGATTTTGACCACTCTGGGTACCTCATATGAGTGGAATCATACAGTGTGTGTCCTTCCCTATTTGGCTTATTTCACTTAGCATCATGCCTTCAAGGTTCATTAATGTTGTAGCATGTGTCAGAATTTCACTTCAAGGCTAGATAATACTCCATTGTATGTTTATAGCACTTTGCGTCTATCTTTTCGTCAACCGATGGACATTTGGGTTGCTTCCTTCTTCTGACGATTGTGAATAATGCTGTGAATATTGGTATACAAATGTCTCTGCTTTCTCAGTTCTTTTGGGTATATACCTAGAAGTAGAATCGCTAATTCATACGGTAATTGTTTTTTTAGGAATATGTATTTTTATGCAGGAAAAGTATGATTCTGAAATAAGCCTACTAGACTCTTGTTCTACATACTTTATTTTGCATGCCTGTCTCGGCCACTAGATGGGAGACTTGTTGACAAGGACTAACCGGTTCCAGGTGCCCCTCAGGGAACCCTCCCAGAGGTGTAGTAAATGCATCCAGCGCCTAGCGGACGCCCTGCGTGCCCGGCAGGGGGTGAGGTGCAGGCGATACAAAGGTGCAGAACGTACCCCAAAAGAACAGCCTAGAGGGGAATTAGGCCGGAGGATGACCGATTAAAATCACCCCAACTCCTGATTGTGCAGCTTCCTAGGTGCAAGACCCAGGGCAACTTCCTTTGGCTCCAGCTTCCCCATCTATAAAATGATTTACATCATCTGCTCAAATGTCCGACAAGAACACACCTCGCCTTTATCACAGAGCGTGGCACATATTAGGAATTCAATAATTTTGTCCCTGTCACCTGCGATCGCAAGAGACAGATTTGTCCGCAACCTGCCGGGAGGCAGGTTCTGGGGAGGTTGCTGGGGCGCGGTCGGGCGGCCCTGTCCGGCCCTGGACCACCTCCAGGCTGGTGCGGGAGTGCACAGGGAGGGGCTGGAGGCTGCACTCCGAGCCCCGTATGGGCGCCTGGTCGTCTCCGCCCCTGGGGACCTTCCCGCCTCCCCCTGGCTGCGGCCGTCTGCATTCGTTCCCCTCAGTGGAGCGGTGGATCCGGGCGGGGCAGCGGCGGTTGGCCCTCCCCTCCGGCGGGCGGCGCTAGCGCGAGCCTGGCCCCGGGCAACACTCGGCCGGGCTTCTCTCGACTGCGGCGCACCGTCGTCCTGCCGTCCGCCGGGCGGGGACGCTTCGGCAACGGCGGTGGCGGCTGTGTGTCGCCGGAGCCGAAGCGCGCAGGCCCGTCCCGGTGGCCGGGGAGCGGGCGGGTGGGGGCGCCATGTGGTTCATGTACCTGTTGAGCTGGCTGTCGCTCTTCATCCAGGTGGCCTTCATCACGCTGGCCGTCGGTGAGACTGCACGACCCCGGCCCGCGCGGGCTCCCGCCCCGGCATCGGTGCTCGTTGGGGGTCGCATCGCGGGGGTTTCGTAGCCACTCGGGGGGGCCACTGCCCGGCGCTCCCGGCCTTCCCCGCCCCAATCCCATCCCGCCTGATCCTGCCCCTCCTGTCGAGCCTGGCAGCCCGGCCTGACCGCGGCTCCTTCCAGGTGTCACAAAGTCCGCTCCGGCAGTGCCCGGGAAAGGGTGACTCGAGTGCCGCGCTCGCGCCTGCGGACCGCTAACCGCTGCGGCTCCCACTCTTCGCGGGCCTGCCGCGCGGAAATTTTCCCCAACGCCTACCGCCGCCTTTGCTCCTCTGGCCCTTCGTACTTCCTGCTCTCTCCACCTTTGACACTTCTCCTCTGGCTAGTTCCCATTCGGCCTCAGTTGAGATGTCATCTTTTCCGGGAAGTCCACAGGGGTTGATGGTCCAGCAGTGCCCTGTCCTTTCCCTAAAGTAACATTTCTCACACTGAACTCGTCTGTCTCTCCCTACTGTTCCCCTTCCCTTTCCCAGGCTGGGTCAGGGAAGGACCCTTGTCTGTCTTGTTCAGTTGTATCCTCAGCCCAAGGACCTGGCTCATGCCAAGTGCCCAGCAGTTGTTTATTGAATACGTGAAATTCCATTTTCTGAGCCAGAGGTTATCATTGTACTGTGCATCAAATGCAGACTTTCACTGATTTTTATGAGATTTGTCCTTAGTTGCCCTAAGAAAGTTTTACTTCTCCAGACTTGGAAGGGCAACACATGGGATGTTTGGTTTGTTCTTGACCTTCTGGGGTCCATGAAGGGTGGATGGGGACTGGGCTGCAGAGAGAGGGGTGACCAGGATGGTGGGAGTGACCCTGGCTGATAGTCTCCCTGCCTCCCACCCTGCAGCAGCTGGACTCTATTACCTGGCAGAACTGATAGAAGAATACACAGTGGCCACCAGCAGGATCATCAAATACATGATCTGGGTAAGTGGCATCTTTCTCCAGGAGTCCTCCTCACTCTTTTGCCCTGCCTCAAAAGCAAGAAGTGCGGAGAGTTTGGCATGGATGATGAGGCCTGTGTCTCTGCTGTTTCCTGAGCATACACTCTTACCTCCTTGCCCTGAACGCTGTCTTTTGGGTCTGCACTCCTGGGCCCAGATCTTCCTGGCCGCCTTCCCCAAGTGGCATTGTTTCACTGCAGGCCTTGTTCTCTAGTCTTTAAGGTGACAGCCAAGTGTACTTGTCTGTTGACAAGACCGTAGATTTGACTTTGCTTAGCTGTCTCCCGCTGTCTTCAGCCCTTTGCTCTGCTCACAGAATTTAAAACTTAGAGGAGCCATAAGACAGTTTTGTGTATATGTTCATTGCCATCTTTCTAATCGGATCAAGTGATTTGTCCTAAGATTGGCACAGCTTCGCTGTCCTCACCCTTTCCTGGTCTCATGGGAGGCTTCTGTTACTGAAGACACAGTCCTTGCCACTGATGTCAAAGCCATAGGGGTGACTGCTGGCGGACAGACTTCCTTCAGCTGCAGGAAAGGCTGGGGGTAGGGGTGCCATTGGAGAGAAAGCGCCCACAGCCCCTCAGGTCACCTGGTGTCAGCAGCCACTTGCACTCTGGGCATGGCTGAGGTTGGGGGTTCACAGTGGAGGCAAGACTATAGCCCTCAGCTCTGGTCCAGAGGCCCAGCTTGTAGGTTTTGGCACAGTAATCAGCCCCTCATTCAGCCAACTGTCATTTGCTAAGCACTGACAACTGTAGGTCATTATCAGTAATGTTTTTCAAACTGTAGGCATGATTCATTATTTGGCTGTGTAGTTAATTCAGTAGGTCACAATCAGCATTTTTTTAAAAAAGGAACATAAATAGAATTGAAATTTGAGCTTTGAATCGTGTATATGTATATGTATATATGTGTTGGGGTCACAGTGTAAAATGTTTTTCCTTCTTTTTTTTTTTTTTTTTGAGATGGAGTTTCCCTCTTATTACCCAGGCTGGAGTGCAGTGGCACAATCTCGGCTCACCACAACCTCCGCCTCCTGGGTTCAAGTGATTCTCCTGCCTCAGCCTCCCCAGTAGCTGGGATTATAGGCTAATTTTGTATTTTTAGTAGAGATGGGGTTTCTCCATATTGGTCAGGCTGGTCTCAAACTCCCAACCTCAGGTGATCTGCCTGCCTTGGCCTCCCAAAGTGCTGGGATTACAGGCGTGAGCCACCACGCCTGGCAGATGTTTTTCTTACTGTGGGTTGCTGTCAAAAAGTTTGAGAAATGGGCTGAGTGCGGTGGCGCACACCTATAATCCCAGCACTTTGGGAGGCCGTCAGAAGTTCGAGACCAGCCTGGCTAACATGGCGAAACCCTGTCTCTACTAAAGACACAAAAATTAGCTGGGCGTGGTCGTGCGTGCCTGTAGTCCCAATTACTCAGGAGGCTGAGGCAGGAGAATTGCTTGAATCCAGGAGATCGTGCCACTGCACTCCAGCCTGGATGACAGAGTGAGACTCCATCTCAAAAAAAAAAAAAAAAAAAGTGTTGCCTTTTGGGAGCAGAGAACCTAGTTGGGGAGGCCAGACCTGTGAAATGAGGAGATTGAAGCATGAACCTAGTGCTGCCTAGAGCGGGCTGGGGGTTGGTGAGTCCAGGAAGGTTGCCTGGAAGAAGTGCCCTGCACTGTCTGCCTCTGGTTGTTTCAGTTCTCCACCGCTGTACTGATCGGCCTCTACGTCTTTGAGCGCTTCCCCACCAGCATGATTGGAGTGGGCCTGTTCACCAACCTCGTCTACTTTGGCCTCCTCCAGACCTTCCCCTTCATCATGCTGACCTCGCCTAACTTCATCCTGTCGTGTGGTGAGAGGGGACAGAGTTGGGGAGGCAGCTGATGTGGTTGGGTGTGCCCATCTCCATCCTGGGCACTGAAGGGGCTACAGAAAAAGGAAGCCAGCTGTTGAAGTCCTCCAGGAAGCCAGGCTAGCTGGGAAGATGCGGTTCTTACTGCTGAGGACTCTAGAGCCCACCTTGGCTCTAGTGAATAGAATTTGTTGGGGCTGAGGGCTCAGACAGGGCGGGCTTTCCCAGAGAGGTAAGTTTGAAGGAGAGTTTGGGAAAGAAGAGATGTGGATTGGCTGAGGCAGGGCCCCCAACTGAGCAGTTCCAGCCTCAAAAAAACCACTTGGCCAGAAAAAGCCCAAAGCCCTTCCGGTAGGCAGGCAGGCAGGCAGCTGTCCGTCCAGTCCTCTGACCCAAAGTCATGGTTAGGACTGGAGCCTCGTGGGGCTGTGAGCACCTTGCAGACTCTGGCCTGGTGTGAATGCCTCCTGGGGGCTGCAGCTTCTCATCTCATTCTCACTGGCTGCTGCTGCCTCGGGCTTGAGCCTGGATGTGGAGGACCCAGTCTTCTTGGTGTTGCCCTGCCACCACTTTCTGACCCTGGGGAATCATTGGCCCTCTCTGGGCCTTAGCTTCTCCATCTATTCAGAGAGGATGTTTCTGAAAGAACTATTGGGAGACTCAGTGGGCATATAGTAGGTGCACATAGGTATTTATAGATATTCCTGGAAAAGGCTTCGGAAAGTATTTTGGTTGCCAAGATTGCCATTGCTCCTGTTCATCATTGCTGGCTACCCTAGCTTTCAGTCAGGGTATCAGATGGAGTTAGGGGTTTTTTAGAGTGACTTTTCTGTTTCTATGAGAGAGCCTGGAGAGTGAATATTATCCACACAAAGGGCGTATTGTTAAAGCCAAAACTGGTTTCTTCCTTGGGTGTTGGTGTGATTTCACCAAAGAATTTGTTCAGCAGAGGTTTGTTTAGGGAGCCCTTCCATGGAGACCAGGCCCCTCTGTCCCAGGGAAGAAGTCCTGCCCCCAGCCCCTCAGCAGCAGGCTCCCCGATTTCACTCCCTTGATCTGCCCTTTGATGCCTAAATGAGTTTTTCCAAAAGATCTTGTGGGCACCAGGCACTATCCTACCTCCCATTATCTCTTAGCCCTAGAGTGTGGCTAGGCATAGCAGAACTGTAGTCTTTGCCTTAGAATGGGAGAGGCAGGAGAGAAGAAAGGAGACATGGGAATTGCTGTGAGGTGTGTGTGAGGGGACAGTCAGTTTCAGGGCACATGTTCTTTCTGGTGCCTGCCCTTCACCTCACCATGGGAACCAGCAGGGATGACTGTCTCTTGAGCAGCCTGTGTCCACGGTATGCACACGTGCCCTCTTTTATAATCTCAGTTACACACCAAGGAGGGGTGGCTGTGTGTGTGTGTGTGTCCAGAACGTATCAGTTCACACCGGTATGCCTTACCTGGGGGCAGGATGAGGAGGGACCCCTTCCCCCAGAATGTTGAGGAACCTGAAGACTGCACCTCAAAGCATCTAGCGAGTCTTGCCCTTTTATTCCTGAGGAGTGAGAGCCTTTTTATTTGAGCAAGACTTCTCCCTGCTGCCCAGTTTGGAGTAGAGCGTCTTAGGGGCATCTAATCTGCACACCCATGATTTCTCCCCACCTGTCACTGTGGGAGAGCTTTCTTTAGCACTCACATCCACTAAAAACGAGGTTCATTATCATGATGCTTTGGATTATGTAACATAGAAGTCTCATTTTTATAACATGCAAAGAGCCTTCTTCTAATTTTACTCGGAATGCCCTGTGCAGTGGGCAGGTTGAGGCTCATTCTCCCATTTTAGCAGATGGGAAACAGTTCTAGGCAGTAGCCTACTCTGAGTTGAGTGTAAAGTCAGGCCTAAGACTCCATGGAGGCTCCCAACTTCTGAGGGCCTTTTGAAGTTAAAAGTACAGCTTTCTGTTATTCCCCTTAAACTGACTGACTCTTCATTCCCTCAACAGGACTAGTGGTGGTGAATCATTACCTAGCATTTCAGTTTTTTGCAGAAGAATATTATCCCTTCTCAGAGGTAAGAAGTGTCCAGCACATTCAGCTGTTAACAGGGACAGGGTAGTAAAAAGGAACTTGCATGGTTTACTTTGTGAACTTAGCTATGATTTGAAACTGAATCTGTTCAAGGATTACATGTTTGAAAAAAACAAAACATAGATGGTTTGAGAAAGCAGTGTGGATGGGGACAGAATGAGCTCCTTTGGCTGAGGTGGGGAGGACACTGCTCTTCCTCAGTGAGTCCTTTGGGTCCCCCTGGAGGGGTCATCCTGAGGTCAGGAAGGGGTTCTAGGGTGACCTTCTCTGACACAGTCCTCACAGGGCAGGGATGGACTGCACCCCTGAGCCCCAGCTTTTCCCAGTGGCTGCCAAGGTTTTCTTCTCCCACGATTTCTCCACACCCTGCTGCTCTAGTTTGAACCTCTGCTGGGAGGAGCAAGGTCACTTCTTTGGGGAGTGTGGGTCAGTCAGTCATGGCTTAACACTTTGTCTGCCTCCTTCAGTCCAGGGGAGTTGCTTGTCCTAGTGACCAAGATGTGGGGTTTGTGGCCACATTCAGTCATTTTCAGCCTCCACCTTTCCCCACAGAAGGATTTCCATGTCTGAGGGTGGCGTTCCCCGCTTCCCAGGCCTGGGCCCCCTTCGGAGATCAGGTGTGGTCCCCTGTGCACTCTTGACCAACACACAGTGACCACACCCAGCCCAATCTTGGCACCTCCGGGGCACCCTCTTCTCTCTCTCTTGTTGCTAGGTCCTGGCCTATTTCACTTTCTGCCTGTGGATAATTCCTTTTGCGTTTTTTGTGTCACTTTCGGCTGGGGAGAACGTCCTGCCCTCTACCATGCAGCCAGGAGGTGAGAAGGGATTTTTAAGGGGCCGAGGTGGGGGCAAGCCAGCAAGACCTGGGTTGGCAGGGATCCACTGAGGGAACCGGAGTCTAGCCCTGTGTTGGAGACACCTGGACTCGGGGTTGGGAGGGCCGTGTTCACACACACACGCACGCACACACACTCTCTCTCTCTCTCTGATATTCTTGCCTGTGTCTCCACAGATGATGTCGTCTCCAATTATTTCACCAAAGGCAAGCGGGGCAAACGCTTAGGGATCCTGGTTGTCTTCTCCTTCATCAAAGAGGCCATTCTACCCAGTCGTCAGAAGATATACTGACCCCCATGCGGGCAGGATGTGGGGGCAAGATCAGGAGAGTCAGGCCCCTGGGCCTCTATGCCAGGTGGGGACCGGAAGTCGGGACGGCACCTACCACCTGCCCTGGCTTTCCTCCCCTCAACTCTGAAGCCCCATCCCCACCCTCCTTGGGGGGCTCAGCTTGGCTCAGATCTGATGCTGCAAGAGGCTGTAACCTCAAAGGGCACCAAAGAGGGTGGCAGAGCCTGCTTAGCCAGGAGGCCGAGGTCCCTCAGTCCTCCCCTGTCCCTTCCAAGGTGGGTCAGGAGGTTCTGGCCCAGCTGGGGCAGGCAGGGCAGGGTCTGTGAAGCTTAAGAGCAGATGGTGACAAGTTCTCTGGGCAGGTGGCCATGGGGAGGGGCCATGGCTTGGCATGCCCAACAGAAATAGTTTTTGCTGTTGAACGGTGATTTCTATCCAAGTGCGGATTTCTGTTTGAATAAAGCTTCTAGGTGGCACTGTTTGCCTTAATACCCTGACAGTTTACCTTCCTTTCTTCCTGCTAACCTTCTGCTCTGGACTGGACTCACTTTTCTGCTCCAGGGACTCCTTTTCTGGGTTTGGGTCTTGCCCTTCCCAAGGGACTGTTCTTGTGGCCCTTAATGGGAAGGGTGCAGGGGTGAGGAGCTGAGCCCGCTCAAGGAGTGGGAATTGGGGCTTTAGGCAGCCTCTCTGATGCACTCTCTTCCATCTCTTTCCCCAAGGCTCCGTGACTGTCAAACTGGGAGTAGGAGAGGGGACAATTTAGGACTGGGCTAGATTTTCAGAAGAACATCTACAATATCCTATTTATAAATCTTCCCCTGGGAAAAGGAGTGGTTTCTGGCTGAATACTATCTTGGGCTCAAGGAGAAACAAAATAAAAATTAGCTTCCAGGCAGCCTGTTTTTAAAGAAATGGGACTAATGGGAGAAGCTGTCTGTCACTCTAAGAGCATCCAAGGCCTGGCCCTCTTCTGTGCACTCTTGGCTCCTGGGGAGATATATCTGCCTTCTAAGAAGGCAGGCCAGGTCTTGAGCACAGACCTGCATTTGTTGACCTTGCACTCCAACTATAGTGCCTTGCAAGTGCTCAACAGTACATATTGGAATGAAGTCCCCATGAGAGCCATTTCTGGCCATGTTCTATACCTCAAAGTGAGGCTGGCAGGTACAGAGATGAACTGTACACATGTGATACCTTTAAGCCACTGGAAAAACCCCTGTGCTTGAAACTATTTCCTCTATATCATGCCTGGAGTTCCATCATAGCCCTTCATTTCCTTGGCTTTAGCATTTACCTTCTCTTAAGAATACCAGCTTTCCCCTTTCCCTGAGAGGAAGAGCACATGTTGGTCTTCTCTTAGTGTGAACGAGATTACCAGGCCCTTTTCTCCTATGCACACCAGGGTAGACAAGGCAGGGGATACTGGCAGCCTGCATCATCCTCCCATTGGGCTGACAGCTGGCCCTACTCTCCTCCCTCTGCTGCTTGGTTCCTCACCTTGATGATGTGGCTTCGCCCCCTCCACTCTACTGCCAGTGTTCTCCCAGGGGTTGCTAAATCCAGCAGACCCCTTTCCTGTCTTACTAGATCTGGGCAGCATTTGACATGGCTGATCACCCCTTGCTTCTTGGATGGCACTTCCTTGGCACCTCTGTGGCTAGTTGTCCTACCTCCCTGGCTGTTCCTTTCAGGCTTCTGTGCAGGCTTCTCCACTTGCCCATGCACAGTAGGGTCTTTCAGGGTTCTGCTGTGGGCTCCCTAGGGAAGCCCATCCATCTGGATAGTTTCAAGGAAGGTGAGGAATTTAGAGTTGACCTCCAGCCCCAACATCCTTCCTGATCACCTGAACCACAGTTTTGCTGCCTTCTAGGTGCACAGACAATTCAGGTCCACGGCCCAGATGGTACTTGCTGTCTTCTGCGAACCTATCCCTTCTGGGTACTTCCCTTGACCCCGAGATCACTCAGGAGCCAGACAGGAAACTTCTTGTATTCCTGTTTTCTCTTTCTGCCCACCACATCCAATCTCTCAAAACGGTCAGGTCTACCTTAACATCTCTTGATTTGAGCCACTCCCACTGTCATCAGCTTTCACCTGGATTATCGTGACAGCCTCCTACTGCTTCTCTATCCCGTGGCCAGAGCTATCTTCCTAAAATGCATTGCCTAGTTGATCAAGTCACTCTCTGGCCTAAAACCTTCCATGGCTCCCTGCTGCCCTCAGGATAAAGTCCGGACCCCTCAGCATGGCTTGTGAGACTCATGGTGTCCTGGTCCCTGCTCACCTCTCTGGTCTCATCACTTGCCTTCTTGCATTCTGGGGCCCAGCCTCCTGTATCCAGAGATGCAGTGGCTCTCCATTGCCACTCTGATTCCTCCTTTCTTTTGGTCACAGAGAAAGGGTACTTTCTCTGTCAAATCTCAACTTAGACTTGACTTCCTCCAAGGAGCTTTGGCTATACCCTCTCCTCCTGACCCCCACCCTGGCATACTGCACCGATCACTCTGGGCTCACTTGCCTGCCTAATGGTCATCTCCCCAGTAGACTGTAAGCTCCTTGAGGGCAAGGATTGTGTTGGAATTTTTGTATTAACAGTGCCTGGCTTGGTGCCTGGCACCTAGAAAGCACTCAATAAATGTTTGTTTAATGAATGAATTGTAGTGATGTGTACAAAGGGATACGGGGAAGCCAGTTAACTTCCTGGAGGAAGGACAAGTGCTTTCATAGACTCGGGTGGAAACCACACATCCCTCCCCTCCCTTGATGTACTGCCCATGCCTCCCTGAACTGCAGAAACCTCAGTGGCTGCTGGCAATAAGGATGGCAGCCCAGAGTAGCAGGGAAGCCCATGCCAGGGGGACATATTAGCTGCCCTCCACCCCATTCTGGGTCTCAGAGCCTGCAGCAGGAAGGGCTTAATCTGAAAAAGAAACAGAATTTCCCAGTGGGTCCTTCCATCCTGGAAGCCTGGGCCCTTAGGGCTGGGAGGGCAGTGGCGGTGCCAAAATGTGACAACTTTTACAATGCCAAGGTGAAGGATAGCGCCTGACCCCCCCACTCTGAACCTAACTTGGATTTCCTGGCGGGGGGGCAGTGGTGCCAAGACATTTATTTGCAGAGAGAAAGGAGGCCTGGGGTCTGGGCTTTTGATTGGGAAGGGGGACTCCTATTCTCGAGCTTGGGAGTGGGAAGCCCATAGGCACCCCTCCCCCTTTTCTCGCCACCCACAACGCAAATTGCCACACTTCAGCCTTCACTGGGCTGCCTCAGGGGGAGAGGTAGCCATAATAACTTTATGGGTTGGTTTGTGGGGAGGGCAGGGCGGGGAGTCCTTGATGAGATCGCACAGCTGCCAGGAAGGCTTCATCAAATGTGTCACGCAGGTTCATGGCCAGAGTGTCAGTCCAGAAGGTGTTGTCACCCAGGTGCCGCTTCCTGGGCACTTCCCTCATGCTGATGGGGTAAAAGCCCTGGGGCACCTTCATTCTGTACGGCCATACACGTGGGTACAGCATGCGGAGCAGCACCTCAAAAGGCAGCCGCGGCACGGGCGCCACCCAGTGGCCGTCCACTGTGTGCAGCCGCGCACCGCCGTGCCCATCAGGCCTCACCTCCAGGAAGCTGCTGAAGTCGTGCTCCGGAATGGGGTCTGGATGCACGCCCAGGCGGATGCCCTGCGAGTGGCTGATCTGGGTGGTGGGGGTTCTGGTGGGGTTGTTGCTAACATTCCACATCGTGGGCCGCTTGACCGTGGGCTTCCTGTAGATGGGCTTGGGCATCTCCGTGGGCTGTGGAATGCATTGCAGGCGCGCCTCCACAGAGGGGTGGAAGCTCCTGGAACGCTGAGATCCCCGTTGCTCTGGGGTCTTGGAGAGGGCGGTGGCCTGGGCTTGCTTGGTATTAGAGACCAGAGAGTGGCCTGGGTGCAGCTTGCCGTGGAGCCACTTTCTGATAGCAGCTTCGCTGAGAATTTTGTGCTCTTTCTGCAACAACAGAGGGCACAAGAGAGTCATGGAGGCCTGCTGCCCTCTACTTCTGTGCAAGGAGGTCCTGTGGCTGTAGCTTTCGGAAACCACGGTCTGAAGGATGAGGGAAACTGAGTCTGATGGGAGGGAAACTCTGAGTCTGATGGGAGCAACACCTACCTTATGGGAGCTGGTGTTCCGATGGGGGAGACAACTTTTTCCATAAGGGAGCCCCTGGGCTGAGTGGGGAGACAAAGCACCTCTCCCAAAGGGGAGATCTCCAATCTGATGGGAGAGATATAGCCTCTGCCCTAGGTGAGACTCCAACTTGACATGGGAGACACAGTCCCTGCCCTAGGGAAAACCTCAAGCCTTACAGAAAGACAATTCCCTTCTTCTCCAAAGGAATCCACAGTCTGATAGTAGAGACATGTCCTGCCATAAGAGAGTCTCTGGTGTGATGGGGGAAAAGGCAAATGGGAAGTGCACACTGTATCCTTGATCCTGGAAAGAGAAAGCAGAAAGGACCGGATGGCCTGATGTGGACACACTTCTTGGAAGTGGTGGGCCTTGAGAAGTCATGTAGGGAGGATACAGTTGGCTGGCTCTCCAGGCCCAGTGGCAGCAACTCAATCTAGCTCTGTCCTTGCCTCCACGGAGCCTTCCATATGTTGTCATAGAACCTCCCCCACCACCATTTTCTCACTATCTCACTCCCAGACTGTTGCTAAGCAATCAGAGGCTTTGGAGATTGACCCAGCTCCAGGCGCAGGCTCTGATTGGGCTAAGCCAATCATAATAATTCCATCAGACCTTGCCCCAGACCTAAGTCAGTCAGCATATGGCTTTCCTTTAGTTCTAGCTAAAGGAACAAGAATGGACACTTCATCGAATTGAGGCCATAAGAGATGAGGGGAGATGCAAGGAGCTTCTGGAAAAGGTTAGAGCTACAGGAAACAGATGGGCCTTGCCTCCTCTGGACAGTGTGTGACTCTGAGGACTGGTGACCTTGACATCAGAGGAGGATAGGGCTGAGAACTGGAGAGAAATGGAGCTGAAACAGACCTGGTGTGCTGGAGTCAGCAGCCCCAAAGCCCTCCCCACTCCAGGATTCACTTAAGATTCCCAGTATCTTCTGAGTTTTTTGGGTTTTGCACCCTATGTAATTACGCCTGCTTAAAATCCCCTTTCCTCCCCAGCCAAGGTCCTTCACTGATGTGAGCCCCTGCCAAATCTTGTCAGCCTCCAACTTA
Source organism: Symphalangus syndactylus (assembly GCF_028878055.3). Lineage (NCBI taxonomy): Eukaryota > Metazoa > Chordata > Mammalia > Primates > Hylobatidae > Symphalangus > Symphalangus syndactylus. The sequence continues at coordinate 69,402,925 of NC_072436.2, forward strand.
CATCTGATCCCCAGCTGCTCTGAGTTTTCATTCTCTGCATACATCATGTTCCCAGGTGCCTCTATGCCTTTCCATGCGGCTGCTCTTTATGCCTGGTTAGCCCTTCCCTCCTTCATATAGCCAAGTGCTGCGCATCTTTCAAGACTCCTCTTAAGCATCATGCCTCCTGACACCCTCCTGGACCCTCTCCTCCTTGATGGGCCTGTAACCTGCCTCCTCTGCTAGACTCTAAACTCCTTGAGCGTGGGGACCACATATTGTTCATCTTTAGACCTCAGGGTCTAGCAGGTTCCTAGCACAGAGTGAATGCCCAGTGCCTGCTGGAAGGAAGGGTGGATCTTTTTAACCAGAGTGTGAGCCCCAGTTACAGGCAGGGCCATGGTCTCATTGAAGGTTCTCATCCTGAAAGAGGCAGTACACTAGGAGGGGCCCAGAAATACTTGCGAATTTAAGCTTGCTTAAATTGGCTTTCTAACACAGGATAAGTCTTTTGACCAAAACACTGGCTTATTTAAAAGAGTGGTATTCCAGTCAGAGTACACGGTGGGAGTACAGGCGAAAGGGTGGCTCTTTCAGGGTGGGAGTGCTTCTAGCCACTCCTCCACAATATGTCTGTCACTGCCCCCTCTGCTCACATGCCTGGGTAGCAGCTGTCCCCTGGCCCCCCTGCTGTCCCCCTTACTTGATACTCAGTCAGGTAGTTGTGCTCCATGAGGGCCAGCTGGCTCATGAACGTCTTCATTTTCCTCATCTCACGGGCAAAGTCCTTCTTGTCCTTTTTCCACATGGCATCCTTCAAGAACCTGGTGCCAAGGTCGGGGCAGGGGTGTCATCCCACAGTGACAGAGCTTCCACCTGGGCTGGGAAGACTGGCTGCTGCTGAGAGCTTGGATGGGGATGAGGGGAGTGGCCAGAGGGAGATGAGCAAGACGAGCCATCCCCATTGCCCAGGGCCCTCTGGCTCCCTACTTCCTTTAGGTGAAAGAGGAAAGTCCTTGATGACCTGGTCACCACCCTCCTGCTGAGGAGCCAGGGGCCCCAGGGCAGGAAAGGAGGGCAGTGATCAACCCAGAGAGCAGGGGACCTGGGCAGACTTACCCCCCAGCCCAGGTGATGAGGTGATTGCCTCATCCAAAATATCCTGGGCAGTAGACGCATCCTCCAGCTGTCTGGATTCCCAACCCTCCCCTTAAAGGCTCAGCTGTGGTGAGGGCCCCAGGGAAAAGGCTGAGGGAGGGGAAGGGGGTGGGCAGGCTCTAGGTGGTTCTCACACTCTCACCGGGCACAGGCACGGTGGTTCCATATTTTGCAGAAGTCAATGGGTTTGTAGCCCATGGCATCTTGGGCATGGACATTGGCGCCACTCTGCACCAGGACCTTCACACAGTCCAGCAGGCCGTCACGGGCTGCCAGGTGCAGGGGCGTGGAGCCGTTGCATGTCTGACTGTGGAAGGCCCCGCCAGTGGGGATGAGGGCAGAAAGGAAAGACAAAGAGCATCTGCCCATCAGATAGATGGACACACCAGTTTCCGAGCCCTGCTCTACCATCAGTCCACTGGGTGATCCTAGCTATGTCTCTCCCTTTCGGCACCTCAATTTCCTTTACTGTAGAGGGAGGAATTGGACTAAGTGAACAGTAAAAATCTGACTTTAGAAGGTATGTGACAGTTAAGAACTGCTGGAAGGAGAGCTGGCTTCGTTCAGAGACCGCTAACCTCATCCACTCTTAAACCAACCAGCCCCCTGCCCTTTCCGTATGCCTCACCAGATTCCGTATGCCCACAAGATCTGCATGACCCGGGCCTAACCTCCTCGATCTTATCCTTTGACCTTGCCCACTCTTTCCCAACACATGGTCTTTGCATATGATGTTACCTCTACCTGGAACACTTTTCCCTGGCTCTTTGCATGGCTGGCTCACTCTGTCTTCAGGTTCCAATTTAAATGTCACCTCCTTAGAGGTGATTGCTTCATCCAAAATAGATCCTCCCCCTACCTGCTTTACCCCCTACATCATCACCCTGTTAATTTTTTTCATAACCACTTCCCGTGCTCTGTCAGGATTTTGTTCATTTATTTGTTTGCTAATTTACTGTCTGCTCCTGCACTAGAATGTCAGCTTCATGAGGAGAGGGACCATTTCTGTGACTCCAGCATAGTGCTTAGCACATAGTGCATACTTGATACTTTGAATGAATGCAGTCTTCTATATGCCATGCACTTTTCAGTGATCACAGTAGTCCCATGTGATAGGTACTGCTATTCTCCCAAGTTTCAGTTGAAGACACTGAGACAGAGGTTCCCAAACTTAGCTGCAAGCTAGAAGCACCTGGGGATCTTTTCTGACTTCCAAAGCCCAGGTCACACCACAGACCCATGAAATCACAGCCTTTGGATTGGAACACAGGTGTTTGTATTTTTTAATTTTTTTTTTTAGACGGAGTCTCACTCTGTCACCCAGGCTGGAGTGCAGTGGTGCAATCTTGGCTTACTGCGAGCTCTGCCTCCCAGGTTCACGCCATTCTCCTGCCTCAGCCTCCCAAGTAGCTGGGACAACAGGCACCCGCCACTACGCCCGGTTAACTTTTTTGTATTTTTAGTAGAGACAGGGTTTCACTGTGTTAGCCAGGATGGTCTTGATTTCCTGACCTCGTGATCCACCCGCCTTGGCCTCCCAAAGTGCTGGGATTACAGGCGTGAGCCACTGTGCCCGGCCTAATTTTTTTATTTTTTATTTTTTGAGACGGAGTCTCGCTCTGTTGCCAGGCTGGAGTGCATTGGTGCAATCTCGGCTCACTGCAACCTCCACCTCCCGGGTTCAAGCGATTCTCTTGCCTCAGCCTCCCAAGTAGCTGGGACTATGCCACCATGCCACCGGGCCAGGTGTTCATATTTTTTAAGCTCCCTAGGTAATTCCAATGTTCACCTAAGTTTGGGAGCCAGAGTACTAGGGCTTAGAGGTTGAGTGACTTGCCTAAGGTCCTGCTGTCTGCTAGCAAGTTGCAGAGCTTGGATGTAGACTAGGTCTGTTAAAGGCCAATCTTTTTTTTTTTTTTTTTGAGACGGAGTCTCGCTCTTGTTGTCCGGGCTGAAGTGCAATGGCACCATCTCGGCTTACCACAACCTCCACCTCCTGGGTTCAAGCAGTTCTGCCTCAGCCTCCCAAATAGCTGGGATTACAGGCATGCAGCACCACGCCCTGCTAATTTTTTATTTTTAGCAGAGACGGGGTTTCTCCATGTTGTTCATGCTGGTGTCAAACTCCTGACCTCAGGTGATCTGCCTGCCTCGGCCTTCCAAAGTGTTGGGATTACAGGCATGAGCCACCATGCCCAGCTAAAGCCCAGTCTCTTTACTACACCATGTGGATTCCTGACTGCTTTATGTGGGACCCAATCCTTGTCACCTCCAGCAGCCCCTCTGCTTGTCCTGCATGGATTTGCCTGCCTGGAAGTGGGGCCATGCCCGTGCCCGAAGCCTCCCTCCTGAAGCAGGCTGGACTCACGCATTGAGGGCTGCACCTTTCTCCAGCAGGTAGTAGATGCAGGGGAGGGCCACGGTGGTGTTGTCCCTGTGGATGACGAGGTGCAGGGGTGTCTGGCTATTGTTGGTCAGCAGGTCCACAGGAAACTTGTACTCCTCTACCAGGACCTGCAGGCATGCAAGCTTGCCCCGTTGGGCGGCGAAGTGGATGGCAGTGAAGCCCTGTGAGGTCCAGAGCAGGCAGGAGGAGGCTGAGTGGGACTGAGGTCCCAGGGTCCACAATTTATATAAATTTATTGGGGTTACCTTCACTCTCTTCCCTGTGTCCCCAGGAATGCTCACACCCTTTTGCTAATTAACCAGTGTGTGTTCATCAGCCCACCCAACCTCCCTGCCCCAAAAATGGTCCTTCCACAGCCAGAAGATGAGTTAAATTAGGAAGATCTACCCAGAAAACGACATCTCTTCTCCAGGTGACCACTCCGAGCAGCGTAGCGGGAGAGGGACCTTGATCTTTGCCCCCACACTCAAGAACTTACCTTGTAGTCGGTGGGGATTTCCCTGAGGCTCTGGTTCAGACAGAATCGCAGCCATTCCACGTTGCCCACAGCCGCCGCGAACAGCTGGTAGTAGCTCCAGATCACCGTCTGGTCGATCGCCGTCTGGTCGGACTCCCCCCTGGGGCTGGGGTCCGCGCGGGGCGGGGTTAGCGAGGCAGGGCGGCGCGGCGTGGCGAGGGCAGTCGCCTGCGCACGGAGGTGGTCTGCGAGGTCGGGCAGGGGCTGGCTGGTGGGCGGGGCAGTGGGGAAGCGACTCTGGGCCACCACCTAGGCACCTCTCAGGAGGCGATCCCTGGCCCCCGCCTGGCTCTCCGGGCTTCTTGGGCCGCAGCCTCCGCCCCCCCGCCCCCCCCGCTCCAGGCCCTGCCCATCAGGGAGGCGCTGGGCCGGGTTCTCCTTCCCCGCAGCCAGGACACCTTCTCCTGCTACCCACCTGGGCTGCTTGGACTCCGCGTCAGTCCAGGTGGCTTTCAAGGAGACTGTCGCGCGCTGCATGGAGCCACGTGGAGTTGGCTGCGGCCGAGCACCTCTCCCTTCTCCCCTTTCTGAGTGCCAGCTTCCCGAGCCCGCCCGCCGAGCGGTGCTGCCCGCGGAGGCCATCGCGGGGCTGGAACTCGGACCCGGGCCGGACGGGCTGCTCACCCACCCGCCGGCGCCCCGCCCCCGGGGGCCGCTCCTTGCCCGCTTGCGGCGGTTTCCCGGCCCCTTCCAGGCCGCTAAGGTTCGGCTGCCTCTCTAGCTGGAGGGGCAGATCCCGGGCGCCTCTGGGGACCCTGCCCGCCTGCCGCTCCCCACCCGCCGCTCTGCTCCCAGCCTGAGCCAAGACCCCCCCATTCAACCTCCCAGTCCTGCTGCCCGGGAAACTCAGCATCAAACACACAAACAACAAAGACACTTAGCTTTTGTTTCCGATTATCAAACTGATAAGTAGAAAACAGAAATACTCAGTGTGGAAATTAAAAATTACCATCCCACCACCCACAGAAATCATGGTTTATTGCAATATATATGCGTATCATGACTATTTTTTGTATCTCTTTTCGCTTATTAATAATATTATATTATGAGCTAGCGTGCATTGTCACTCCACATACTAAACGTACATTATGAGGCAACCAGAGCCCAGCGTCATAATGGATGTGCCATTGTTTCACATGTGCTGCCGAGAACGAAATGGCTCAACTCTGGTTGTTTTCTTAGAATGGATTCCTGGGGGTCGAATCACTAGGTGAAAGGGAATGAATATTTTTCAGCTGTCAATATGGGATTGCAGACTGCCTTCCAGGAAGGTTATTATTCACTTCCACTTCCACCTGCAGTGAAGCGGGTGCCCTGCACATCAGCAGTGTGGCTTTGGGCAAGTTACCTGACTTGGTTTCTGTGGGCGGCAAGCCACCCAGGTGCCGAGGCAAGAGACTGAAGGCACAAGCTGTTCCAGTATAATAAAATATATAAAACAACAAGAGTTATACTAGATCTAGATCATAGACATGATTATATATGAATATCGTTAATCATCAGTTTGTAGCAATTACTCTTTATTTCAATATTATAATAATCCTCGCTCTATAATCATAACCTAGGAAAAACCAGGCCATACAGAGATAGGAGCTGAGGGGACATAGTGAGAAGTGACCAGAAGACAAGAGTGCAAGCCTTCTGTTATGTCCGGACAGGGCCACCAGAGGGCTCCTTGGTCTAGCAGTAATGCCAGCGTCTGGGAAGACGCCGGTTACCAAGTGGACCGTGGTCTAGCAGTAGCATCAGTGCAAAGAAAAAGCACCTGCTGCTTAGCAAACCGGGAAAGGGAGTCTCCCTTTCCTGGGGGAGTTTAGAGAAGACTCTACTCCACCACCTTTTGTGGAGGGCCTGACATCAGTCAGGCCCGCCCACAGTTATCCGGAGGCCTAAACGTCTCCCTGTGATGCTGTGCTTCAGGGGTCACACTCCTGTTTCACTTTCATGCTCCATCCTGTACACCTGGCTCTGCCTTCTGGATAGCAGTAGCAAAATTAGTGAAAGTACTAAAAGTCTCTGATATGCAGAAATAATGGCGTAAGCTATCCTTTCTCTCTCTCTACCCCTGCCTCGGCTGCCAAACAGTGAAGGGCCCCCTGTCCGGTGGACACGTGACTCACGTGACCTTATCAATCATTGCAGATGACTCACACTCCTTACCCTGCCCCTTTTGCCTTGTATCCAATAAATAACAGCACAGCCAGGCATTGGGGGCCACTACCGATCTCTGCCCTCTTGGTGGTAGTGGTTCCCGGGGCCCAGCTGTCTTTTCTTTTATCTCTTTGTCTTGTGTCTTTATTTCTACAATCTCTCGTCTCCGCACACGGGGAGAAAAACCCATCCACCCTGTGGGGCTGGTCCCTACAAGTTTCTACAGCAGCAAAATGGGGATAATAGCACCTACTTTACAAGGAATGAAGGAATGCAAACAATGAGAATGGTGCTAGCAGAGAAGCACTACCTGTGAATCTGCTATTACTCAAAGAAGAACTATTCAAACCATTGCTAGCATCAGATATTAGGATTTTAAGTAAACGTTCACTAATTTGGTAGTGGAAATGATGTTCTAGTGTGGCTCTTTGATTACCAACAAGGGTTAAACATTTAATTATCAGTGGTTTTGTCTTCTAGGAATTCTTTTACTCACGTGGTTCTTTGAGGGCCTTAATGTGTTTCTTACTGATCTGTAAAACTTATTAGCATAGTGACCCTTTATGTATGTTATATTTGTTGTCAATATTTTCCTCAGTTTGCCTTTTGACTTTTTAGAATATATAGTAGCTAAGCAATAACTGTTGCTTGAATCAGTGTTGTCTTACTGAGCCATCCACATTCTCATCCCTTCTCAACAGGAATGACCCCAAGTTTATAAGAAGGCTCCTGTGGCTGCAGGGTCAACTCTGGGCATATCTGACTACATCACTCCACCCCTACCACAGTCTCTCCTCTGTACCCCAGCATTCCAGGTATTTCCCCTAAGAAAAGGACAGAAGGTCCCCTAAGACCACAGTGACCTGCAGAGAGGGACAAGAATACAGATTATCCATCCAGAATCACCTTTCTCCCTTTCCAGGATACTGTCTTCTGAGAAGGCACTTGTCCCCCAACCCCAGTAGCCAGGACTCAGCATACCTGGCAAACACCTTCAAAACTAGCAAATCATGCTGGCTATCTGCCCCAGGTAGGGCCTTAGCAACTGGCTTCAAGTTGAGATAAAGTGACAGTGCTTTTCAGGGATAAAGTTTGAGGATTTCCTGGGCTATTGTTGCTTCTGGGGTGTTAGGATTCTAATAATGACAACAGGACCCTGTGTATGTGGTGGGGTTGAAGAGAGCATCTCAGTACCTCTCCAAGTACATCCTCACTATCTTGACCTGGGATATCTTACATCTCTATACGAGTGTTTTGCAACCCTGGCTGTACAAACACCAATGCAGGGGACTTACCCCTACAGATTCTGATTAATTCATCTGGTTTGGGGCCTGGGCACTGGTATTTGTAAAGTTCTCCGGGTGATTCTTGTGTGTAGCCAGGGTTGAGAACCACTTTAAGGCCTTTCTGCCTCAGTCAGGGAGGCAAGAGGCTGCAGGTGATTTTGAGGGAGAGGGGTCAATAGAGTAAGGGAGGAAGAAACAGGAAACTAGCAGAGTCCCCGGGAGGAGAGAATGTGTTATCCTAAAGACACCTTGGCCACAGCCACGCAACTGGACAAACATAACGCCTGGTGGAACAACAGAAGCTGGACCATGAGAAGGGCAGACAGCAGAAAATGCCCAGAGAAAGGTTTGATTTCTTCTTTGGAAGGTGATGGTAAGGGTGTGGCTCCAGTTTAACTGGTTCTACAGCTCTAGGCAAGGGAGATGGAAGGCTGAGGGGAGCAGGCCCACCAGGGAGAAGTTGGGGGAGAACCTAGAGAGGCGCTGTCTGCACACTCCAGGGCCAGTGCGCAAGGCCAGATGCTCCTCATCTGTTCTCTAAACCACCTCAGGATCCTCTTGAAGCTTAAGCTAGTTTAGATTGAGCTTCTGTCACTTTCAACTGAAGCCTGACTAGTAAAAACTCCTGAGGTTAAAGCCTCTATTGGGTAAAAGAATTAGGACCAGTGGGATAGTCCCAGAAAAGAGCTGTGTGGGCTAGGGGCACTGTGAAGACCCAGGGGACATTGGAACCTGGCCCTATGCTGTCTTCCAGGAGGAGGAGTGGTACACCCCAGAGAAATGGCCAGGTACGTGAAATTAAAGAATTATGCTTGGAGTACTGAGATCCATTTGTTTGAGAAGGGACACACCCTAAGATGGGCCTAGGCTGTGGAAGCTGACACTTTCACTGTGGCCAGGCAGCGTGCTCGCCCATGGATGGCAGCAGGGTGGGGGAACTTGGCTGTGAGAATTGGGAGTCCTCCAGTGGTGAGTCTGGGTTCTGGCTGTGGTGGTAATGGGGTAAGAAACAGGACTTTCAGAACAGCACCCTGGAGTATCCATTTGGAAGGAAGTGGATTATGCTTTTGGGGGAGAAAGAAAAATTTGAAAGACAGGTTCTAACGGGTGGGAGAGGGAATGTCTGCTTCTTGGGACCAGATCTGGAGGAAGGCAGGTATCTGGGTGCCCACTATATTGTAGGGGTGGGGAGGTCTGCTCAGGACAGGAACCCTAAAGAACAAGTCATACCCCTTAAATCAGATTTACATTGAGGGAAAACAGGACTTCACTATGAGAGCCTGTCCAAGTCCCTAAACAAACAAGCAAACAACAAAAACAAGCCCGAGAGGGGGGAAGGGAAATCAGAATTCAGAGTTACTACAATATATTTCCTAAAAAGTTTAATTTTCAACAAAAAACCATGAGATATACAAATAAACAGGAAAGTATGACCCATACATAGGGAAAAAAAGCAGACAACAGAAACTGCCTATGAAAGAGGCCAGATATCAGCTTTAACAGACCAAGACTTCAAAGCAGCCATTATAACTATGTTTAAAGAACTAAAGGAAACTATGATTTAAAAAAGTAGAAGAAGGTATGGTGACAATTTCTCAACAAATAGAGACTATCGATAAGATAAACCATTAAAAAATAATCCAATGAATTCTGGAATTGCAGAGTATAATAATTGAAATGAAAAATTCACTAGAGAGGAACAATGGTGGATTTGAACTTGCAGAAGAAAGGATCAGCAAACTTGAAGATAGGCAGTAGAGATTATGCAATCCAAAGAGCAAAGAGAAAAAAGAATGAAGGAAAACAGAGCCTCAGAAAAAGTCGGGGGGCACCATTAGGCACACCAACATATTCATAATGGGAATTCCAGAAGGAGAGATGAGAGAAAAGAGCAGAGAAAGTAATTGAAGAAGCGATGGCTGAAAATTAGCCAAGTTTGATGAAAAAGATTAATCTACACATTTAAGAAAGCTCAGCAAACTCCAAGTAAGTTAAACATAAATATATCCACACCTAAGCTCATCATACTAAAAATGCTGAGAGACAAAGTTTTCAAAGCAGCAAGAGAAAAAGAACTAATCACATTCAAGGGAACCTCAGTAAGATTAATAGCTGAATTCTCATCAGAAACAATGGAGGCCAAAAGGCAATGGGTAACATATTCAAAATGCTGAACAAAAAACAACTCTCAAGAATTTTATATCCAGAAAAGCTATCTTTGAACATAAAGGCAAAATAAAGACATTGCCTGACAAATAAAAACTCAGAAAATTTGTTGCTAGCATCCCTGCCTTACGAGAATTACTAATAGACTCAGGAAGAAATGGAAATCTGAATAGACATATAATAATTAAAGATAATCATTATTATTAGTAGTAGTTAGTAGTAAAAACTGCCGACAAAAAAGTCCAAGTCCAGATGTTTGGTGAATTTTACCAAACATTTAAAGAAGAATTAATACGAATTATTCACAAAGTCTTCCCAAAATATAAACGAAAAACGAACAATTGCAACTCATTCTATTAGGCTAGTATTACCCTGCTACTAAAATCAGACAAAGACATCACAAGAAAAAAAAATTACAGACCAATATCTCTTGTGAATATAGATGCAAAAATCCTCCATAAAACACTAGCAAATCATATCCAATAACCTATTAAAAAAGATTGTGCACCATGACAAAGGGAATTCATCCCAAGAATATAGGTTTGGTTTGATGTCTGAAAATCAATATAATGCACTATATCAATGGAATAAAGGATAAAAAACCATGATCATCTCAGTAGCCCAGAAAAGATCATTTGACAAAATTCTACACCTCTTATTATAAAACACTCAACAAACTTGGAATAGATTGAACTTCCTCAACTTGGTAAAGGAAATCCATGAAAAACCCACAGGTAACATCATGCTTAATGGTGAACAGCTGAATGACTTCCCTTTAAGATCAGGAACAAGACAATGGTGTCCACTCTTGCCACCTCTAGTCAACACTGTGCTAGAGGTTCTAGCCAGGGAAATTAGGTAAGAAAATGAAATGAAAGGCGTCCAGATTCAAAAGGAATAAGTAATACTATCTCTATAGATTACATGATCTTGTATACTGAAGACCCTAAGGAATTCATTTAAAAACGATTCAAAGTAATAAATTAGTTCAGCAAGATTACAGAATACAAGATCAATATAAAAAATCATTTGTATTTCTATACAATGAGCAATCTGAAAATGGAATTATGAAAACAATCCCATTTACAATAGCATCAAAAAGCATAAAATACTTAGAAATAAATTTAAGAGAAGAACAAAACTTATTCCCTGAAAATTATAAAACTTAGTTGAAAGAAATTAAAGAAGACCGGAATAAATAGAAAGATACTCCCTGTCCATGGATCAGAAGATTTAATATTGCTAAGATGGCAATACTCCCCCAATCAATCTACAGATTTAATGCAGTTCTCCTCGTAATTCAGGCTGGCTTCCTTTTAGAAACTGACAGGTTGATCCTAAAATTCATGTGGAAATTCAAGGGATCCAGAATAGCCAAAACCATCTTGGAAAAGTGGGAGCACATCCGCTTCCCAATCAAAACTTATTACAAATCTACAGTAACTAAGAAAGTGTAGTAATAGCATAATAATAGACATATAGATCAATGGAATAAATTTGGAGTCCAGAAATAACCTGTCACATTAATGGTCAACTGATTTTTGCTAAGACAATTCAATGGGAGAAAGAATAGACTCTCCAAAACATGGGACACTGGAACATCCATATGCAAAAGAATGAAATTGGAACCCTGGCTCACATAATATAAAAGATTACAATGGATGAAAGACTTAAATATAACAGTTAAAACTGTAAAACTCAGCCGGGCGCGGTGGCTCAAGCCTGTAATCCCAGCATTTTGGGAGGCCGAGGCAGGCGGATCACGAGGTCAGGTGATCCAGACCATCCTGGCTAACACGCTGAAACCCCATCTCTACTAAAAATACAAAAAATTAGTCGGGCGTGGTGGCAGGCACCTGTAGTCCCAGCTACTCGGGAGGCTGAGGCAGGAGAATGGTGTGAACCTGGGAGGCGGAGCTTGCAGTGAGCCGAGATGGCACCACTGCACTCCAGCCTGGGCGACAGAGCAAGACTCCGTCTCGAAACAAAACAAAACAAAACTGTAAAACTCAGCTGGGCTTGGTGGCTCACACCTGTAATCCAGCACTTTGGGAGGCCGAGGAGGGCGGATCACTTGAGAGCAGGAGTTTGAGACCAGCCTGGCCAACATGGCAAAACCCCGTGTCTACTGAAAGTGCAAAAATTAGCCCAGTGTGGTGGTGCGTGCCTGTAGTCCCAGCTACTCAGGTAGCTGAGACAGGAGAATCACTTGAACCCGGGAGGCAGAGGTTGCAGTAGCCAAGATCATGCCACTGCACTCCAGCCTGGGTGACAGAGTGAGACTCCGTATCAAAGCAAAAACAAAAACAAAAAACTATAAAACTCTTAGAAGAAAACATAAGCATAAATCATTGTGACCTTGGATTAGGCAATAGGTTCTTAGATATGACACCAAAAGAAAAAATAAACAAGACATCATCAAAATTAAAATTTTTTTGCTTTAAAGGGCATCATCAAGAAAGTGAACAGACAACACACACACAGAATGAGAGAAAATATTTGCAAATCATTGGTAAAGGACTAGAATTGGTATGTCAAATATGTGAACAAGTCTTACAACTCAATAATAGAATGATAACCCAACTTTAAAATGGGCAAAGGACGTGAATAGATATTTCTCCAAAGAAGATATACAAATGATCAATAAACATGGGAAAAGACGGCCAACATCATTCATTGTTAGGAAAATGAAAATCAAACCCACAATGAGATACCACTTTGTACCCACTAATATGGCTATAATAAAAAGGACAGATAATAAGGGTTGCTGAGGATGTGGAGAAATTGGAACCCTCATCCACTGCTGGGGGAAATGGAAAATGGTGCACCCACTTTGGAAAGCAGCTGGCAGTTCTTCAAAACATTAAACCGAGTTACCATCCAACCCAGCAATTCCACTGCTAGTTATCTACCTAAGAGAAATGAAAACATGTCCTCATAACAACTTTCACAGGAATGTTCATAGTAGCATTATGCATAATAGCAAAGAAGTGGGAACAACTCATATGTCCATAAACTGCTGGATAAACGAGAGGTGGTATATCCATTCTGTGAAATATTATTTGGCAATAAAAAGAAATGAAGTACTGATGCGTGCATGGATGAACCTTGAAAATATTTTGCTAAGAAGCCAGTCACAAAAGACCACATATTGTATGTTTCCATTTATATGAAATAAAACAGACAAATCCATAGACAGAAAGTAGTTTAGTAGTTGCCTAGGGCTGAGGAGTGAATGGATTGTGGGGAGGTGTTGTGAGGTGAAAGCTAAGAGTGTAGGGTTTCTTTTTGTGGTAATGACGATGTTCTAAAATTGATTGTGGCCATGGATGCACAACTCTGTGACTATACCAAAAACTTCACTCTTACAATTGTAAATAAATTGTATAGTATGGGAATTATATTTCAATAAAGCTGTTATTAAATAAAAACAACTCTTTGCCCGGCAGACACCCAAACCTTTCCCCAAGATGGCTATAAATTATCTTGGGATGGGAATGGGGAGGGCATCCTTTGGTCCTAGCTCTTGATCCAATAATTCTGACGTCATCTACAACGCGTTTACCTAGAAATGAAACTCAGCTCTTTGCTGAAGTCCTATCCTCCCAAACCACCCTTATTTCCCTTCCTAGGAAGCATTCATGATTTCACTGTTGATGGGGAAGGGGAGACAGAGGAGGGACTGGTATTACAAAAAAGTTGGCAGCTTTCAAAGGAACATCAGGCAGCCTAATTTATAGAATACTCTTCACCCATTTCTTAACTGGGGATCTTCAGTCTTCTGCACTCATACCCCCCATGTCCTTCAGGCCCTCTCCCTAGCAGCTCTCCTCCCTTCCTGTCTGGAGCAAACCAAATTCTACCTAGCATCTCTCAGGCAGAGCTGTTTAGAGTCACACACATCTTCTGTGGCCTTGGTTGTCCCTTCCAAGGCTCCTGAGCTCATGTTCCACATGAAATTTATCAAGATATTTGTGTATTTATTTGTTTGTTATTGAGACAGGGGGTGACCCTGTCTCACTCTGCTGCCCAGGCTGGAGTGCAGTGGTGCCCTCATGGCTCACTGCAGCCTTGACCTCCCAGGCTCAAGTAATCCTCCCACTTCAGCCTGCTGGGTAGCTGGGACTACGGGTGTGTGCCACCTAGGTGATTTTTAAAAATTATTTTAGTAGATACAGGGGTCTCACTATGTTGCCCAGGCTGGTCTTGAACTCCTGGGCTCAAGCAATCCTGTCTCAGCCTCCCAAAGTGCTGGGATTACAGGCGTGAACTATCACACCCAGCCTATCAAGCTATTTCTTTCTTTCTTTCTTTCTTTTTTTTTTTTTTTTGAGACAGAGTCTCACTCTTATTGCCCAGGCTGGAGTGCAATGCTGCCATCTTGGCACGCTGCAACCTCTGCCTCCCAGGTTCAAGCGATTCTACTGCCTCAGCCTCCCATGTAGCTGGGATTACAGGCATGCGCCACCACACCCGGCTAATTTTTTTTTTCTTTTTTTTGTATTTTTAGTAGAGACGCGGTTTCTCCATGTTGGTCAGGCTGGTCTCAAACTCTTGACCTCAAGTGATCCGCCTGCCTCGGCCTCCCAAAGTGCAGGGATTACAGGTGTGAGCCACCGCTCCAGCCCAAGCTATTTCTTAAGGAAGATAGTTATCTCCCTAAGAAAAATTCTATTGTCAACTGTTAAGACATTAATGCAGCTTTTTAAAAAAATTTATTTATTTATATGAGACGGAGTCTCACTCTGTCGCCCAGGCTGGAGTGCAGTGGCACGATCTCAGCTCACTGCAACCTCTGCCCCCCACGTTCAAGTGATTCTTCTGCCTCAGCCTCCCTAGTAGTTGGGATTACAGGCGTGCGATATTACACCCAGCTAATTTTTTTTGTATTAGTAGAGACGGGGGTTTCGCCATGTTGACCAGGCTGGTCTCGAACTCCTGACCTCAAGTGACCCCCGCCTCGGCCTCCCAAAGTTCTTGGATTACAGGCATGAGCCACCGCGCCAGGCTTAAATTTAATTTTTTTTTTAATTTTTTTAAGAGACAGAGTCTCGCTATGTTGCCCAGGCTGGAGTGCAGTGGCTATTCCCAGGCACGATTCCGCTATTGATCAGCACTGGAGTTATGACCTGTTTGGTTTCAGACCTGGACTTTTTCACCCCTCCTTAGGGAACCCGCTGGCCCCCGTCTCCGGGAGGTCACCATATTGATGCCCAACTTGGTGTGGACACCACATCAGCATAGCGCACGACAGGCCAGAACTCCTGAGCTCAAGCGATCCTCCCGTCTCAGCCTCCAGAGTAGCTGGGACAACAGGCTCAGCCTCCGCGCCGGGCTTTTTTTTTTTTTTTTTTCTTAAATAGGGAGAATAGTTTAATGAACTCCGTGTACTCATAACCCCAGCCCCCGGCTTCAACAATTATCTTTTCCTTTCATTTTTATCTTTCTTTTGCCAATCTTGTTTTCAACAAAGATAAATTCATCTCAGTTACCTTTTATTTTTATTTTGTGGGCTTTTAACATAAAAATACAGATGCTCCCGTCAGAGCAAGGCACCGCAACCTTCGGTTCTTCCGCAGCACCGGGAGTCGAGGGAGAGGCATGGAGAGCGGGAAAAGGAACCGAGCGAGGTAAAGGGATGGAGCGTGCGGCAACCCCACCACCTCGGAGCCAGCGGAGGGCGGAGGGCGGCGCAGAAGCCTCTGGTTGGGTGGCGAGGGAGGGGAGACCCGGGAGCCCGGGGCAGGTTCCCTGCCGGTGTTGGGGTGCCACGGCGAGCGGGGCTAGAGCGCAGTGTCAGGCGCGAGGTCCTGCAGCGCCCCCTCGCGGGAGTAGAACTCGTCGATCACGGCCTGCGGAATGCGCTTCAGCATCTCCTTGGGGAAGATGCGCAGCAGCTTCCAGCCCAGGTCCAACGACTCGAACACCGAGCGGTTCTCGTAGGGGCCTAGGGACAGAGCGGGAGGGTGTGTTAGGAAGGTGTGTGGGGCGGAAGGAGGGTGAAGAGGTTACTGGCTCCACAGCAGCGACGCGCCTTACCCTGGTTGATGAAGTTCTTCTCAAACTTCTGCAGGAATTCCAGGTAGAGCAGGTCCTCAGAGGTGAGCGCCTCCTCCCCAACTACTGCCTTCATGGCCTGCACGTCCTTCCCGATGGCATAGCAGGCGTACTGGGGGAGGGGCAAGGCGTCGGTGGCCGCTGCGGGCTTACCACGGGAGTCCAGTAGCCCCCAACCTGGCCACACTCGGACCCCGTTCGGAAAGGAATTTTGCCAGGACAAAAACTTGTCCTTCAGGTGGGGCTCAGGCCTTCAGCCTCGGAAACTAGAGGACCTACCAGCCCCCGGGCCCTCTCCTCCTTACCAGCTGGTTGGAGACATCCCCATGGTCCTTTCTTGTCATGCCTTCCCCAATGGCTGACTTCATCAGCCGCGACAGGGAAGGGAGCACGTTGATGGGGGGGTAGATCTGAGGGAGAAGAAAAAGGGAGTGGTGGACAGCAGGACTCAAGATTTGCTCTGCCTGTCCCCAAATTGTTCTCAGGAGAAGCTCCTCACTTATCCTACATTCCGAGGGGTCAACAGCCACACCCACCTGTCTTATCTCCCACAAATTCTAGGGCTTGGGCATGCAGCTGTCTTATATGTGGCCCTAGACAGAACAGTGGAGGGGCAAGGTGACATGGCATTAGTTAATAAAAGGCTCAGTATTTCAAAACTTTTGATAATGTGGACGAAAATCACTTTGAAGCTTAATGGTTAATAGCTGCAAAAAAAAAAAAAGCCTGCCAGGCAAAGAGAAAAACCATCATAGGGGTCACCGTTAACCTACACACAGGACGGATGTGTGTCAGTTAGCCGTTGTTTTCTGCCCATCAAAGCAAATAACTGGAAAGGGAAGGCAAATAGTATTTACTATCTGCCAGATGCTTTCTATATGCCAACTTATTTTTATCCTCCACAATGCGTCTGGGTGATATATTTGATTATTCCCATTTTATGGATGAGGAAACCTAGGATCCAAGAGATGAAATTATCTTCTCAAGATCCCAGAGCCAGGTAAGCCAGATTCTGCTCAGGCCTGTCTTCTGTCTGTGAACCATGCAGTCTTCCCTGTGGCTGTCTCCTGTTTGAGGTTCGCTTTGGCTGGCCCCTCCTAATTCATGCCTGGGGGCAGTGAAACATCTGTTCCTCAGTGTTTCTCTGGGCTGAGAGCAGGAAGTGGGCAGGGACAGGGCAGTACCTGTCTGTTGTGAAGCTGTCTGTCCACGTAGATCTGTCCCTCTGTGATGAAGCCCGTCAAGTCTGGGATGGGGTGGGTGATATCTACAAGAAAACACACTGGCCTCAGTGTGGGTGGGGCCCAGGTCTCCAACCACTCAGGGCCACCTGGGTTCTGTTTCCCTCATGGGAGTGATAGGGATGTGTGGGGGGCATGGATGGTGGAGGAAAGCACGGTGTCTATCTCGATGGAGGAAAAGTGCTGCTGCACATCTGTGCAAAGCAACGTGGGCCCTTTAAGTGTCTGGTTGGAAAACGGAGGGCAGGGGAGCTCTGGAGGGTAGTGGGCTGTGAGGAGGCTACCGTCATTGGGCATGGTGAGGATGGGGATCTGCGTGATGGATCCTCCCCGACCCTCCACGCGGCCCGCCCGCTCGTAGATGGTGGCCAGGTCTGTGTACATATATCCAGGAAACCCTCGGCGCCCAGGCACCTCCTCTCTAGCAGCAGAGACCTGCAATATCCATGGGCACTGGGGTAAGAAAGGGGGTGAGAGGCTGAAGCTAGGATGGGTGGGTGGGAGGTTCAGTGACCCTGTGAGAAATGGAGTGGGGGGCAGGGGAGGAATGGCCAAGCTGAGACCAAGCCCTGGAACTCATGGGAGTGGGGCAGGCTTGGGTGGACCAGCTCCCCTCTATTTGCTGGGTGACCCTCTGGGGTGTCAGGCTTAGGGAGGGGTAGGGAGGAATCTGACACCCCTTGCTAGCCAGCTCACCTCCCGCAAGGCCTCTGCATAGGAACTCATGTCCGTCAGTATGACCAGCACATGCTTCTCACACTGGTAGGCAAGGAATTCAGCAGTGGTCAGCGCCAGGCGCGGGGTGATGATCCGCTCGATCCTGGAGGCGTGGCCAGGTGTTTAGAGAGCCTGGAGGCCTGGGCTAATGCACCACATAGCCTGGGGGCTGAGCGCAAGGTGAACTGGGAAGCTGGTGTTGTGCATAGTGGCACAGGAATGGATAAGATGAGCCCTTGCCCCCATCCCCTGGACCAGGGCCATGGTTCCTGGGAGTAGGCAGACTCCAACACACACCTCACCTACTGTCCAAGGTAGGAAAGGGGACAGAGGCTGAGGCCAGGAGGCAAGTTGGGTGGGAAAAGCCAGGCAGGGCCAGGAGTGCCTGATGAAGATGAGAGTAGCTTTTGTCCCCTGTGGACTGAAGGGGAAGGACTCTGGCATATCACCCTGTAGATGAGTTGGGGGCACCTGCTTTAGCTCTGTCTTATCCTAGGGCACCCACACTTGGGTCAGCTGGAGCACCCTCACTCTGTGTCCTCTGGATGGTTTCGTCCCTCTCACTGCTCCTCTCACTGTCCCTTTCACTGCTCCAAGCACACCTAACGTGCTCGTCCCTATGCTTGCCAGCCCTACGAACCCTTCCCACGTGGAGTGCTCCTGAATACCGTAGCTCAGCTTCAGACACTGTCAGTTCCCAGCTCTGGAGCTGTGGCTCTTCCCCTTGGGGATGTCACCAAAACCTCCAGAATTCTATTATCTGCTTTCTGGAGTACCCTCCAGAAATACCCAGGATAGTTTATTAGAATTGTTTTCATCCACCTGACCCCCAGATCTAAACTCCCATTTTCTACACTTTTAAAATAGCAGTTTTTCTAAATAAATGTTTAGGGAAATGATCTTCTTGGGGTGACTTTGTGGATGTGACACAGAGATGAGGAGCCCTGAGTTGGAATGGTGGCTGGACATGGGTTGTGGGAAGAGCAGAGAGCACAGGCAGCAGACAGAGTCATGGTCTGGCTCCCTCTGTGAGTTTTCCCTAGCCCTTCCCAGGCCTCAGTTTCCCTAGCTACACAAAGAGGGTTGTTCTCCCAGCTCTGGCCTATGGCTGTAGTTCTGGGATGCCCTGGAGCCCTGGTACTGTAGGTCTTGGAAGGGGACGGGGTCTGCCCACCTGAGGGCAGTTTGGGCATCAGGGAAAGCTCACGTGGGGTCATTGGCCAAGTTCAGAAAGAGGCAGACGTTCCCCATGGTTCCATTCTGCTCAAAGTCAGACTTGAAGAATCTAGCTGTCT
The DNA here is from genome assembly GCF_028878055.3 of Symphalangus syndactylus. Lineage (NCBI taxonomy): Eukaryota > Metazoa > Chordata > Mammalia > Primates > Hylobatidae > Symphalangus > Symphalangus syndactylus. Next base: position 69,421,899 of record NC_072436.2, read on the forward strand.
CCATGTTCACCTGGATACACAGCAGGGTGGGCTGGAGTTAGGGTCCTGTGGCCTGAGGGCAAGGCCTGGCCCCTCCCAGCTGTCCTCAGGAAAGCCTGTGGACTGACCAGCTACCAGTCACTGGGGGTGAAGGCACCATGGCCACGGGGTGACCCCGCGGCTGGAAAGGGCAGGCACTGGGTTTGCTGCCCCAGTCCTCACAGGGCCTTGTCAGATCCCCCCGGAGAGGCTGAGACTTCTCTAAGTCCAGCTCTGCTCAATGCCATCCCTGCCCCTCCTGTCGCCAACTGCTGCTCTGCCCACCTCCCTGGCCTCCCAGGCCTCCCCTTCCTGAAGCTGTCTTTTTTCCCCCAATCCCCTGGCTTCTCCTCCTTCAGGCCACCCAGGGCCCATCCTACCACTGTGATTGCCTTTGGAACACCCTGAGGGACACATGGCCCTGGTCACTGCTCCCATCCTCACCCCTCCTGGCTGGCCGGGACACTGATGGCTTCCCCATCAGATCAGGTCATGCCAGGGGCTGAGGGAGACAGGCTGCCTGCTCACTGCCTCCAGAACTTGCCAGTCTGCTAAGTCTTCTCACCCCCATGGCTGCAAAGACGATGGCAAAGTTGTCGTCATGATAATCCAGCACAGCCTTGGACTTCTTCACCAGCCCCGCCTGGCGGCAGATCTGAGCGGCAATCTAGGAGGACGGCAGAGTCGGAGCTGACCCCCGCCCCACTGAGCACCACTGGCTCATGGCCTTTGGTGGGAGGGATCCAAGCCCAGAGAGGTCAAGGGGCTGCCCCAGGTGCTACAATCTTTCCTGGGGTGGGGTTGGGAGTTATTGTGGGCTGCTAGTGGGCTGGGGGTGCCTGACACGAGAGGCAGGACAGAGTAACAGTCCCAAAGAGCAACTACCTCTTTGGTCTGGGCACCTTGGCACAGGGCAGCCCCATACCCCTCCACAGCCTGCTGGGGGCTATTTGGGCACAGAGTTGCCCTGGGCCTGCAGTCTGTGGGCCTCCAAGACACCATGCCCAGAGCCAGGAAGGAAGGGTCACAGTAGGGTGGGGGCACTTATGCCTTCTTTCTGATCACTCAGGCCATTTTGAGTGGTCAGGGTGCTGGGTGGCTGGAGGAGCATCTAGAGACCTTTTCACAGCAGCTGCTCTGAGAGGAAGCGGCTGTTCACTGTTGGTGGTTGAGAGAAGCAGGAGCGGGTGAGTAAGATGAGTGCAGGGACAGTGGTAAGGGCTGTGAGCTCCCCCAAGCAGGACTTTCTACTCTGGGAGCTCCCCATGGGCTCCCTCGTTTGGGGCAGCCTGAAGATTGGACCTGGAGGAAATCTGGTGCAGTCCTGAGTCCGTGAGCTGCCAGTCTCGATGCTGGGACCCTAGCCCTGCCAGCCCCTGCCCGCTTGGCACAGGAGCTGTCCTCACTGGCCCAGCAGCCCCAGCCTCTGCTCTGTCCCCCCCCCAGCCGTGCCTGCTGGCCCTGAAGGCCTCACCTCATTGTGGGGGAGACCGGCTGCTGAGAAGATGGGGATCTTCTGGCCACGGGCAATGCTGTTCATGACGTCAATAGGAGAAATGCCCGTCTGAATCATCTCCTCGGGGTAGATGCGGGAGTGTGGGTTGATGGGCTGGCCTGGGAGAGGGCCATCACAGAGCCATGCTCAGGGGTTCAAACCCTTCCCTGCCCTCCTCAACACTGACCCCAGACTCCAGAGCAGCACTGTTTGACGGAACTTTCTGCGATGATAGAAACGTGCTCTGGCCGTGCTGCCTGAGGTAGCCCTAGATACAAATGGCTATTGAGCACATGACATGTGGCTTTGAAATGGGACTTTCCTTCTGTTTGAATTAGTTTAAATTTAAATAGCCACAGGCCCCGTGTTACCTTGGACAGTGCTGCCCTTCTGCTTTGGAAGTGGCAGGCAGGCAGAAACTCAGGCTGAGGCTTTAGGACACAAGAGGGCAGAGCCCTCGTCACCACCTCCAGGTACTAGTGCAGGGTTCAGAGGGCCCGAGGGTGACTCAGCCTCCTGTCTGAGCAGATAAGTCTTCTGTGCTCTGCCACTGACTTTCTGTGTGGTCTAGGGCAAGCCACGGGCTCCCACAGGCCTCCAGCATGTCCTCAGTAAACAGGTGGGACAGGGTTTGAGGCCTGGGGAAGGTGCCCACTTGAATGGACGAGAGCTGACAGATCACCACAGCCCATTCTCAAGATTGTGGACAGGAAGCCAAAGGCAGGGGCATGATGGCCTTGGGGCAGGCATGGAACGCTGCCCAACGATGATGGCATTTTACAGGGGATGGACATGGAGTGCTGACGGCGGTGTTGGGGTTCAGTGGAAGATTTGGGGATAGAGAGGCCTTTGCTGCTCTCCCATCACATCTGATCTGCTTGTGAGTCTGGGCAGAACTTCCAAGAGTGGGGAAGGTGTTAGGGCTGGGTCCTGAAGCCATCCAGAGCCTCCAGTCACTCACCATTGATATCCAGAAAGTCCTCTGCCATGACCACTGGCCCCTTGTCAATGGGCTTGCCGGAGCCATTGAAAACCCGACCTGAGGGTGGCGAGGAGTGTTGCAGGGTCCTCAGGCAAGCCCTGTGTCCCTCACTACTGCCCACCCTCCACAACGCCACCAGCTCTCACCCACTCCCCACTGGAGTGCCCTGTGTCCCCCTCCCCTGCAGCCCACAGGTAGCCCAGAGAGCCAGCTACAGTGACTGTCCTGTGAGAGTCTTCCTTCCTCTCCTGGAAACCTTTACAGGCAAAGCCTTGGCCCAGGACAATGACTCTAATGGGGGATTCCAGGACTAGAGAGAGGAGAGGGCCAGGCCGGGTCTTGGGAGAGAATTAGGGAATATTCAAGGCTTAGCAGTCCCTTTCAGCCTGGCTCCAAATAGGTGGCTACCTACTGTGTCTCTAGTTTATTGAACCCACCTTCCTCATTTATTGAACACCTGTATGTCAGACCCTGAGCTGGGGTCAGGAATCAGAGAGAAGAAGACACACCTCAGACCTCAAAGAGTCCACCAGGGAGACAGGCAGGAAGTAAACAGGAAGTGACAGTGTAGTGTGCTGAGGGCTTGGTCAGAGAAGCTGGGCTGGGAGGGCAGAGGAACGCCCCCACCCCTGCCCACCGCTGCCCACCCCTGTTCCTCACCCAGCATGTCCTCCGACACCGGAGTTCGTAGGATGTCCCCTGTAAATTCGCAAGTGGTCTTCCTGGCATCGATCCCTGATGTCCCTTCAAACACCTGTGGGAACAAGAGGGAGTTTCTCCACTAAGGGGCCTGCTGGAGGGAATGGGGCTACCCGTTCTGGACCCGCTTTGTGTTCTCAGGGAAATTGACAATTTCCTGCCTTCAGAGTTTGTAAGATAGTGTGGGAACTTTATGGGTTAATTCATTGATTTAACTAGCCAATGTCCCATTGACCCCACTCACCTGAACAATCGCCTTGGTGCCAGCCACCTCAAGCACCTGCCCGCTCCTCTGAGTCCCATCTGGGAGGGTGAAGTGGACGATCTCCGCATACTGGGCAAACTGACAGGAGGGTAGAGCAGCCACGTGACAGTGAGACCAGAGGCAAAATCCCTTCTACTCCTCTGGCCCTCCCTGACCCAGTCCCAAACCGTTCTCTCCCCTCTAGTGTCCGGACACTTGTGGAAATGAACTCAAGGGGCTGGGAAGTGAAAGCTTGAATTCTGTTTGGGAGGCAGTTGCACCCACTTCAGAGTTGCAAGACCAGGTTAGAATTGAAACTCTGAGGCTTAGTAGCTGCCTGACCTTGTGGAAGTTACTTTACAATTTCAGTAACTCATTAAATACGTAAGTCATAAGTAATGAGCTTGAGTTTCCTCATCTTTAAAATGGGGATAATAATAACACCTACTTCCCATGGCTGCTGCAGGGAGGAAATGAGATAACATATGCAGATCCATTCACATGGTGCCTGGCACTTTGTAAAAGCTCAATAAAGATGTAGTAATGATGGGGCTGCCTTGGGCTCCTGGACAGCGTATCTGTTTCTGCCTCTGTGGACCAGGGGTAAACACATTGGTAAAGTGCTTCCCTCTGCTGAGGCACCAGGAGAAAGACTCTCTGCTCCCAGGCATCCTTCAGTACCAGTGGCATGGGACTAGAATTGACTCACGTAGTCCTTCCAGGGATCAGGAATTTTAAAAATCAGGCTAATATATATATATTGTATTTTCAGTAGAAACGGGGTGGTACATATATATATATGTATGTATGTATGTTGCCAGGCATGGTGGTGCACACCTGTAGTCCCAGCTACTCGGAAGGATGAGGCAGGAGAATTGCTTGAACCCAGGAGGCAGAGGTTGCAGTGAGCCGACATTGCACCTCTGCACTCCAGCCTGGGTGATAGAGTGAGACTCCATCCAAAAAAAAAAAAAAAAGAACTTTTAAAACGCAATAATCAAAAGGATTTGATCAAAGGATTTGAAAAAGCATTTCTCCAAAGATGACATACAAATGGCCAATAGCCACAAGATAAGATACTCATCAGTAGTTATTAGGGAAATGAAAATCAAAACCACAATGAGATAGATGTCACTTCACACACCCTAGGATGGCTATAATAAAAAAAGGTAGGCCAGGCGAGGTGGTTCATGCCTGTAATCCCAGCACTTTGGGAGGCTGAGGCGCGTGGATCACATGAGGAGTTTGAGATCAGCCTGGGGAACATGGTGAAACCCTGTCTCTACAAAAATATAAAAATTAGCCAGGCATGGTGGCAGGCAACTCTAGTCCCAGCTGCTTGGGAGGCTGAGGCAGGAGAATCCCTTGAGCTGGGGAGGCAGAGGCTGTAGTGAGCCAAGATCACACAACTGTACTCCAGCCTGGGCAACAGAGCAAGACTCTGTCTCAAAAAAATAAAATAAAATAAAATAATAAAATAATAACAACCGTTGTTGAGGATGTGAAGAAATTTGAATGCTCATACAGTGCTGGGAGGAAAAGAAAATAGTGCAGCCACTTTGGAAAGCAGTCTGGCAATATTCATAATAGTCAAAAGTGAAAATAACTCAATATCCATCAACTGATGAATGGATGAACAAAATATGATGTATTCCTACAATAGAATATTATTCAGGATTAAAAAGGAAGGGACTGCCCTGGAACCCATGGGGGCAGGCAGCTGGGTTGGGGGCGGCCCTGGAATGGGGCTATGGTGGTACATGGGGACCTGGCTATGGTGGCTGTGGGGCTAATGAAGAACTTCTCAAGTTCCTTGGGAAGCAAAGGAGGATTTCATAAGAACAAAATGGATGGAGAGGAGAAAACCTATGGTGGCTGTGAAGGCCCTGATGCCATGTATGTCAAATTGATATCATCCAGTGGTCATGAATGTATTGTAAAAATAGAACATGCATCAACACCAGGCACAATAAAAGCTATGTTGAATGGCCCAGATCAGTTTGCTGAGAACAAAACCAATGAGGTCAATTTTAGAGAGATTCCTTCACATGTGCTATTAAAAATGTATGCTTGTATTTTGCGAACAAGTTTCGCTACGCTAACAGCTCCACCAAGATTCCCGAATTCCCAATAGCACCCAAAATTGTGTTAGAACTGCTGCTGGCTGCCAGCTTCCTAGATTGTTAAAAAAAAAAAAAAAAAAAAAAAAAAAATATATATATATATATATATATATACATATATATAATAGACTGTTAACTCTTTTCAGTAGTTAATACCCATAATTCAGTTAGTAACTTTTTTCATATATAGTGTGTTGCCTGTATGCAGTTGAACTATATAAAGTTCATTGCAAAGCAGATTTGTTTTTTTGCCTAGCAATCAGAGTTGAAATTTGTTTGCTACATCAACAAATTAAGGACATTTTTTATGAATTGAGAAATAAACAAACATGTCAATTCATAAAAAAAAAGAAGCACTGATAGATGCTGCAACATGAATGAAACTTGAAAATATTATGCTAAGTGAAAAAAGTCAGGCACAGCAGGCCACATGTTACACAGTTCTATTAATAGAAAATGTCCAGAATAGGCAATTCCATAAAGACAGAAAGTAGATTAGTTGGTGCTCAGGGGCTGGGAGAGGGAGGACTGGAGTGAGGACTAACGGGCATGGGGTTTCTTTTTGAGGTGATGACAATGTTTTGGAATTTGATCATGATGATGCTTGCATAACTCTGTGACTATACTAAAAGCCACTGAATTAACAGTATGCGAGTTATATTTCAATTTTTATAACACATCAGGGTCCCAGATACTCAGGTGGCTGAGAAAGGAAGATCACTTGAGCCCAGGAGGTCGAACTTGCAATGAGCCATGATCATGCCACTGCGTGATCATGTCCCACTTCAGCCTGGGTGACAGGGTGAAACCCTGTCTCAGAAAACCAAACCAAACCAAACCAACAAACCATCAGGCTGTTCCTCCAGGACCACAGGCAGCACATGGGCAGGTAGAGCTTTGCCCTGGGGAATCCCTGAGCTCTGCTGTCTGTGCACGCTCTGGGAGCCACCCAGTCCCAGTCTTTACCCACAGCTAGAGGAGGTCACAGACTTGGCCTGGGAAGCTGGGCTAGCAGAGCACACCATCCCCATTGACACTCATCGTCAGCTGTCATCAGCACCAAGAGATCTAAGCCCCGTACCTGCACCTTCTTCCCGGAAAAAGTCCTGGAGCAAACGCACTGCATCCCCTAGGCTCCCTCACCTCACTTCCCAGGTGGCTGATTTACTCCAGGGAGTAAGCCATAATCATAATCCAACTAAAATTAATGGGGCCAGGCACAGTGGCTCACGCCTGTAATCCCAGCACTTTGGGAGGCTGAGGCGAGAGGATCACTTGAACCTAGGAGGTTGAGATCAGCCTGGGCAACACAGAAAGACCCATCTCTAAGAAAAACCAAACCAAACCAAACAAAAACCCAAAACAACAAACAAACAAAATAGTGATGGTAAAAAGACAACACTTTCCTCCCAAATTCCTAATATTCTGGGAAACTAAAGCACTCTTCTGAATTACTCCTTGTCATTAGAGGCAATCAAAACTGATATAACAGATTATCTGGAAAAGAATGAGGAGGTCCTCATTTTGTGCCATTACCTATGAAAGATATAAAGCTGTGCCATATTATCCGACCATAAAAGTAAGTTAGAAATCAGTAACAACAGCAAAAAAATAGTTAGATAAACCTCTTACATTTGGAAAGAAAAGCATTCTAGGTATAGAAGCATTTATAATCAAAACTAGAAAACATTTAGCTCCGTAATAGTGAAAAGTTGTATGTCAATATATGTGTGATGCATTTAAAGCTTTAAATGATTTTATTAGATAAGAAAAATAGTTGAAGAAGCTAAAAGTATGCAATGTGAGAAGTCAGGAAAAAGAAAAGCATTAAAACCCCAAAGAAAGTAGAGGAAATAAGAGGAGAAATTATTAAAACAGAAAGCAAATATATAATAGAGAAGACCAACAAAGCCAATTGGTTTTTTGAAAAGCTGAATAAAGTAGACAAATTGCTGGCAACACAGATTAAGAAATAAGAAAGGCATGAATAAATAATTGTTGGAATAAAGTCACAACTAGATAAACTGATAATATTAAAAAGATAATGAAAGGAACTATGAACAATTTTATGCAACACATTTGAGAAATTAGATGAAATGAATAAATATAACTCAAACCAGAACCAACTGAAAATGATATTGAAAACCAGAATAATCCTGAAATCTTTAAGATATTAAATAAGCAGTCCCAGATAGTTTTACCAGTGTGCGTTCTAATAGTCAAGGAATAAATAATTTGAAACTTAAGCTCTTCAAAGCCAGGAAAAGAAGGTACTGTATTTAACTCATTTTATGAGGCAGGTATAGCCTTGATACCAAAATAAAATAATTATGGGAAACTTGTAGGCAATCTCACTCATGAACATGGATGCACAAATCCTAACAAAATATTAACCCAATCTAGCAATGTATAAAAAAGACCAAGTTATAAGCCAAAATAGTAAAGAAAAGAAATGAAGATAAACATATACACATAAACAGAAATTTTAAAAGATCAAGTTGGGATTATTTTAGGGATGTAAGGCTAGTCTAATATGAGAAAATCTATTCATGTAATTCACCTTATTAACAAATTAAAAGATTAAAAACTATGAACATCTAAAAACATTTTGAAAAAAGTTAAAAAAAAAAACCCATCCATGATTAAAACCAAAACAAAAGAGAACAAAAGTACTCTCTGAAAACAGGAAATGAAAGGGAAATTTCTTAACGCCAAAAAGAATATCCTCAAAAAACCCTACATAGGCCGGGTGCAGTGGCTCACGCCTTTAATCCCAGCATTTTAGGAGGCTGAGGTGGGCGGATCGCTTGAGGTCAGGAGTTTGAGACCAGCCTGGCCAACGTGACAAAACCCCATCTCCACTAAAAATACAAAATTAGCCAGGTGTGGTAGCGGGTGCCTGTAATCTTAGCTACTGGGGAAGCTGAGGCAGGAGAATCACTTGAACCTGGGAGGCAGAGGTTGCAGTGAGCTGAGATCACGCCACTGCACTCGGTGACAGAGCAAGACCCTGTCTCGACAAAAAACAAACAAACAAACCAACCCTACAGGAAATATGATATTCAATGATATGATGCATAAAGCATTCCCTTTAAAATTAGGAGCAAAGCAAGAATCCCTGCTATTCTCATTCTATTCAGCCTTGTACTGGAGGGACTAACTAAACTAATAAAATAAAATGAGTAACAATTAAAAGGAAACAACTATCAAATAGAAAGCCCCCAATTCCCAAATACATTAAAGATAGAGCCAAGAGGAAAACTATAGATCAATTTCTCTTATTAATATAGATGCAGAAATAAATTATTAGTCTAATCAAGTAGTGCATTAAATAAACATGTATGACCAAGTAGGTTTTAATCCAAGAATGCAAGACTAGAGCAATCAACATTAGGGAATTTGTCAACATTTGATAACAAATTTCTTAATAATAGAGAGTTCGTCAACATAGATTAAAAAAGAATCCTATAAGGTTACGTAAATAGAAGCCAAAAGGGTTCTGATGAAATTCAGCATCTGTTTTTTTTTTTTTTTTTGAGACAGAGTCTTGCTCTGTCCCCCAGGCTGGAGTGCAATGGTGAGATCTCGGCTCACTGCAACCTCCGCCTCCCTGGTTCAAGCGATTCTCTTTCCTCAGCTTCTCAAGTAGCTGGGATTACAGGTGTGCATCATCACGCCCAGCTGATTTTTTGTATTTTTAGTAGAGATGGGGTTTCACCATGTTGGCCAGGCTGGTCTCGAACTCCTGACCTCAGGTGATCTGCCCACCTTGGTCTCCCAAAGTGCTGGGATTACAGGCGTGAGCTACTGTGCCTGACCAAGCATCTGTTTCTAATACAATTCTATAGAAAACAGGAATGGAAGGCAACTACTTGAACACTAAACTATTAACCAAAACCAACATCAACATCCTTGTACATGGTAAAATGCTAACGTTACTTTCATTTCCAATGAAAATCAGTAACAGAGATGCCTATATTTCAATTGTTACCTAACATTGTTTTGGAAGTTTTTGTTTATACAGTAAGACCAGAAAAAGAAAAAAGAAAATTAAACATAAACAGAGAATGTTCTATTTATTTTTATTTATCTTTTTTTTTAGACAGAGTTTCGCTCGTTGCCCAGGCTGGATACAATGATGCGATCTTGGCTCACTGCAACCTCTGCCTCCTGGGTTCAAGCGATTCTCCTACCTCAGCCTCCTGAGTAGCTGGGATTACAGGCACCCGCCACCACACCCAGCTAATGTTTTGTGTTTTTAGTAGAGACGGGGTTTCTCCATGTTGGTCAGGCTGGTCTCAAACTCCTGACCTCAGGTGATCTGCCTGCCTCGGCGTCCTAAAGTGCTGGGATTATAGGCGTGAGCCACCGCGCCCGGTGGAATGTTCTATTTTTTTAAAGGTGGTGGTGGAAGGTGACTGTATTCTTCAAAAATGTCAAAGAAAGCCTGTGGGAAAATGCTCCAGATATCAGGTAAGCTGATAAACTGGGATGTGGATGGTAGATTAAGTATTTTATCAGTATAAATTTAAGAAGTTGATAGCTCTACTGTAGTTATATAAAAGAATATCTTAATTCTTAGGAAATATACACTGAAGTACTTGAGCTTAGTGTACCCTCAAAAGATTCAGGAAGGCTGGGTGCAGTGGCTCATGCCTGTAATCCCTGCACTTTGGGAGGCCGAGGCGGGAAGATCACCTGAGGTCAGAAGTTCGAGACCAGCCTGGTCAAAATGGTGAAACCCTGTCTCTACTAAAAATACAAAAATTAGCCAGGCGTGGTAGAGGGCACCTGTAATTTCAGCTTCTCGGGAGGCTGAGGCAGAAGAATCGCTTGAACCGGGGAGGTGGAGGTTGCAGTGAGCCAAGATTGTGCCACTGCACTCCAGCCTGGGCAAGAAGAGTGAAACTCCGTCTCAAAAAAAAAAAAAAAAAAAAATCAGGAAAAAATTATGCACACACAGTCACACATGGAAAGCAAATGATAGAGCAAATGAGATAATATATTAACCGTTGGTGACATGGATGTTCCTACTACTATTTTTATCTTTGCAAATTTTATAAAATTGAAATTGTTTCAAAATAAAAAGTAAAGTAAAACTATACTGATGGAAAAAGAGACATAATTCCCTTTATTTGCAGATTATATTATACATCTAGAAAAACTCAAGAGGCTCTGGTTTAGAAGAAAGGTTTTAGAATGAATAAGATAATTTGGCTGTTTATAAGATAAATATTTAAAAATCATTCCCCCCCCCCTTTTTTTTCTATTTTAGTAGTAACCAGTTAGAAGAGGCAATGGAGAAAACCATCCCATCTGCAATAGGGCCAAAACTCATAAAATAGCTAGAAATAAATATAACAAGAAAGGTACAAGAAAAAAATATTATAGAATAACATAAGCCCTAAACAATGAAAAACATTATTGTCTTAATGTTCTTAGTTACTAGCATAAAAATATGAATCATTTAAAAAAGTATATAAATTTAATCCAACCCTAATGGATTATTATTTATTTTAAAATTTAATAAAATTATTTTAAAGTTCACATAAATGTCTGAGAATAGCCAAAGTAGTTATGAAAAAGATCAGAGATAGAGGACTTGCCTTTTCAGATGTTAAAACTTGCTATAAAGCTACTGAAGTCAAGCAGTAAATTGATATGAGGTCGACAAATGGATCAGTAGGAAAGAAAAAAAGTCCAGAAAAAGATCCCAGATTTTATAGGACTGTTATAGAACAAACGTTGTATATTAATTAATTCTCAGAGGGGAAATAATATATAGAACATAAGAGGATATCTAGTTAGAAGACAACCACATCATAAACCCAAATACATTCCAGGCATGTAAAAAAAATTTAAATATAAAGTAAAAACAATTTTTAAAAAATACTGGAAGAGCTTTTCTTCTTTCCTATCTTTCTGAATAATCCAATTAAAAGACAGATGAGCAATGTCTTTAAGCAAGAAAAGAAATTCAGAAGCTATAAACAAAAAATATTTGATCATATGGGTATTTCAAACTTCTGTATGGCAGAGACACAATAGATGAAATCTTTATTTCATTTATCGTTTCAAAAGATAGCCTGTGAGCAATAAACAAGGAGCTCCCGTATGCACAACTTGCTTCATAGGAAGATTTCACGGAGAAGGAAGCAAAATCAAAATGGTAAACATATGGACAGACACTCAACTTTCCTAGTTATCAGAGAAACGTAAATAAAAGCGAGACAGTACTAGTTTTCATTTACTAGATAGGCAAAACTAGAGAGATAACATATTCAGGGCCAGCAAAGATGTGGGGAAGTGGGTCCTCTCATACCTGGTTGGTGGAAATGTGAATTACCACAACTCTTCTGGGCAAGCCATCTTGCCCCAAATTGTCAATATCTAATTTGAAATAAAAAAGTACTTGAACCAGCAATTCCACTTCTGGGAATCTATCCTATAACCACAAAAGCGTCCGTTTAAAAGGGATACAATATTGTACTATTTGTAATGGCAAAACCTGAGAACATACGAATGTCTATCAATAATGGGACTATTGAGTAAGTTACAGTACATCCATACTATCGCCTGCTATGCCAGTATCCAAAAGAATGCGTAAAATGTGTATCCGCTGACACTGTCAGTGGATCCACTGTCAGTCCCTTGGCGGGACTGACCCCAAGGTCAACCTCTAACATATTTGCCTGTGTTTGAGCTTATACAGCAGGGTCTTTCGGGGCTGAGAATAAAGCGGTTAGGGGCAGATAGTTAACTTTACATGTCTTTTCTCTTTTTCACTAAGTTACAAGGTGCATGTATTATTTTTGCAATTAAAATATAATACATTTTTAGTACATGTTACAGCACAGTGCTGTCATTATTACTATCGTTATATCACCTACTGGCCACAAACTAGTGACCTTAAGGGCTTGGGGGTTGGGGCGGAGGGTCCAATTCCCCAGCAAGGTGTGACCAAGGTAGGGGCCACTCTGCCGGGGAACCCGTGCTGGTCGAACTTGAGACTAGAAGGTTTGCAGCCCTGACCATCACACGGAAGGAAGCGCTACCTTAAGTCCTTCCTTGTCCTGTGAAGAGGATGCCAGGAAGGTGACCTGTGGTTCCCCAAACCACCCCTCAGCCTTGCGGAGTGGGGTCTCAGCACTAGGCCGGCCCGGGGGAGGGCTCCGAGGTGGGAGGAGCTGCGAATACCCAGGCGTCTTGGGTTCTCAAGCAGGGACAGCGAGCGCCTGGGAAACGCGTGCAACGTCCCGGCTCGTTTTCCTCTCCCACTCTGATAACCTGTGTTTCGATACGAAACGGGCCCTGCCTCATTGTTTGTCACCTCCCTGGAGGTGACGGAGGGCTGTTTCAACCTCAGGGGAAAAGTTGCTGTACAGAACACAGGCCAGAGTGTGCCCCGAAGAAATTAGGCGGTGGAGTGATTTAAAAGTCATCATTTTCTGTAGTCCTAGCTACTCGGGAGGCTGAGGCAGGAAAATCGCTCGAACCCGGGAGGCGAAGGATGCAGTGAGCAGAGATCGTGCCACTGCACTCCAGCCTGGCGACAGAGCAAGACTCCGTCTCAAAAAAAAAAAGTGATCATTTTCATGTGGGTTTATGTGGGTGAGGGAGGGAGGGTGGCAGGAGAGGAGAGTGGAGAGGAGAGTGGTGCGTTCTGTGTCCCTGAAGGACAAAATCAGAGAAAATGAACTTTAAATGGCAGAAATTATGGTCAGATCTGGGGAAGGGCCATCAGGTTTTCACACCCAGCCATGGAGGGTGTAGTGTCTGGAACCTTTAGGAAGAGCCCCAGGCTCTAAGTGTGTGCTGGATGTTCGTTGTTATTGTTGGTGGTGGGATCTCATGACCAGTTATGGCAGTGGGTGCCTAGGAGAATTCCGGTGGGGGATAGTGAGTTCAGGAGCTTGTATCTTAAGGGGCCCTATTTCCCAACCGCATACTGAGCAGGCCTGATCCCATCAACTCTCACTGTCGGTTACTAAGAAGGCTGCAGGAAGAGGGCATGACTCAGTGCAATGTAACCCCGTGCTGGAGATTCAACTGAGCTCTCAACCAGCAAGTGGCCAGGCAGAGGGGAGCTGCTGCGTACACATGGAGGACTGGAAGTTCTTAGCAAGCCTGTCGGGATTTGTGCACAGGAATGCTTCCTCTAAGGTGCCTCCTGCTGACAATGGTCAGGGCAGTGCGGGAGCTCCTCTTTGGAAATTGTCTTCAGAGCTGATGCAGACTCATTTGAAAGCAGCCACAGACATTGGGGATCGAGTCTGGTGGTTAAGGTGAGTGCTTACTCCAATTCTCAAACAGGGACCAATTTGAATCACAGAATACAGGAGTCAGAAGATTCTCTAGAACAGAGGTTCTCCGTGTGGTCCCCATACCACCAGCATCACCTAGGAACTTGATAGAAATGTACATTCTTGGGCCTCGTACCCCAGACCCGCTGAATCAGAGCTCTGGGGTGGGGCCCAGCAATCTGCCTTTTAACAAGCCCCCTGCACCCCTGATATTCTGATGCTTGTTCAATTTCTACAAATCAGAGAGTTAGCCTTTTCTGGGTCACAAACCCTGGAAAATCAGACGAAACTGTAGAAACTCCTACCAGAAAAATGCACAGGCACGTTCATGGATACCTTCAAAGGTCTGCACACAATTTCAAGGGCCTAATTCCCTAGGCTAAGAACCTCTGATCTACACAAAATTCTTCCCTCAAATGTTCTTACATTTGAGGACGGAAGCAGGAAGAGTAATTGCTTGTGTGATTCAATGTGGGCAGAAGGTGGCGCTGTAGAAACAGAATTGTAGCATTTGCCAAATCCTGGAAGAGAGAAAGGGGTAGGGGCAACGGAGAGGGAAGCGGAGAGGTGCCTCTACCACCCTATTATTTTTCTCTGCCAAAGCTACAGATGCATCCGATACTCGTAAAACCACAGGTCTGGGGACCTAGTTCTGGTTTCCTAGATAGGCCTCATTTTACAGTGGAGGAAGTGGACACCTGTATAGGTTCCGACTCCATGCCACACTGGGTCCCATGGAGAATGGCAGGTCTGGTGGAGAGTGTGGTGGAGGTGGAGAGGGGGCAGGAGGTGGAGAGGGGGCAGGAGGTGGAGAGGGGGCAGGAGGTGGCACCAACTGTTTAATCAGGTTTATTAGCATTTCTGCATTCCAGGCAGAAATATTGCCGGCTATTCTCGAGGGAGAATAATACTACATTTGTCTGATGTGACCCTCACAATAATCCTATTATTATTTAATAGATGAGGAAACTGGGATTAACAATCCTAGATCGATGGTTCTCTAACTTGAGCATCAGTTCACCTGGAAGGCTTGTGAGGACAGACTTCTGGGCCCTACCCCCAGAGCTTCTGATTCAGTCAGTCTGAGGTGGAGCCCAAGAATTTGTATTTCTAACAAGTTCCTGGGCAGTGCTAATGATGTTGATCTAGGGTTGGCAGGTAGCTAGTAGAAAAGAGTGGGATGGATCTGGGATTAAAATCCAAACCCAGTGTGCTATACTTAACTACTCAGCCACACTTTCTCCTGGGGCATCCCTTACACTGGGGGGTCAAGCGGTAATGTCCGTATGAACTCAGAATCTGTTTGCTAGCAAAGAATGGGTCTGATTTATTTAATATTGTTGGCTCAGGTTTTGACAGGTCCATAGCTAGTCGTGCTAACATTTATTCATTCATTTATCTCATTAATGTACTCACCTTTCCTTTGAGCAAACGTACTGAGCACCTACTATAGCCTACGTGTTCAGTAAAAATGCTGTGTTGGGCTTCTGGAGCTGAAGATGAACAAAACACAGTTCATGGCCAATAGCAGGGCACGATGTGTGTGGGGAAGGGCAGGGAGGAGATACGTGGCCAGATCTTGACCAAATACCTCAGTGGATGCCACTAATAAAACCACAAAATGTAGAGAAGAGGGAGAGGCATCCAGGAGAAGGTGACCTCTCAGCCCTGGGGATGAGTCAGAGGGAGGGAATGGGAGAAGTGTAGTCTAGGAGGCAGAGGGAAAAATCTGTGCACAAAATTACAGCTAACCAGGAGCAATAAGTTCTAGTGTTCTATACCACAATAGGATGACTGTAGTTAACAACTATATATATATACATAGTTGTTATTTATATATATATATATATATATATACATATACAAAACAGACTCGATCCCCAATGTCCGTGGCTGCTTTCATATATATATATATATATCTTCAAATAGCCAGAAAGAGGATACTAATATTCCCAACGCAAAGAAAGGATGCTGGAGATGATGGATATGCTAATTGCCCTGACCTGATCACTATGCATTATATGTATCAAAACATCACTGTGTACCCCAGGAATATGTACAATTATTGTGTGTCTATTATAAAATCCACAGACACAAGCCCCCAATCTTTGTCATTCCTTTCCACATACTCTATCCTCTTGTCCAACTAATTGTGAGAAGGGTTCTTTGCCTGGAACCCATCTCAGAGTCTACAGAGAGAACTCAGGGGTTCTGTGATCTTGAATGGGAAAGTTACATTTTTACATTCATTAACATTTACACAAATTTAGTGTTTCCTCTAGTTCTGAATGTAAGGAACAAACCACAGTAGAATTAGCAGTTCCACGGCATCTGTGACTTTGTTACCATCAGAAATCACAGATATTTTCATACCACATTACAGTCGTTGCAGGTATCTCAAAATAGTATTTGTGCTCATCACTACTTTAAAATTATAGCAGTGAAACTGGCAGTGAGATCTCGTTATTTAATTTGTTAATAAACATACATTACTGATCACATTTTTAAAAAATGATAGCAAGTGCCCAGAGATCTCAAATGGCAGCCCCATGCAGACACTATTTCAGGTGTTGGTTTCTACACAGGGAAGGGAGAGTGATGAGAGTGAGTGGAAAGGCTTGCAGCCACCCTCATAGAAAAGACCTGTAAGCAGCCGGGCACGGTGGCTCACACTGTAATCCCAGCACTTTGGGAGGCCGAGGCGGGCGGATCACGAGGTCAAGAGATCGAGACTATCCTGGCTAACACGGTGAAACCCCGTCTCTACTAAAAATACAATCAATCAGCCGGGCCTGGTGGCGGGCGCTTGTAGTCCCAGCTACTCAGGAGGCTGAGGCAGGAGAATGGCGTGAACCCGGAGGGCGGAGCTTGCAGTGAGCCGAGACTGTGCCACTGCACTCCAGCCTGGGGGACAGAGTGAGACTCCGTCTCAAAAAAAAGAAAAGAAAAGCCCTGTAAGCTGAGGGCACTGGGGCCCTGGGCAAATTTGATGCAAGGGTCAGGTCTGAAGGGCTGGAGGATGGAGACAGGATAGGAGGGTGCCAGGCTGGGAGCCCAAGGCCACTGCCACAACAAGGTAGCAGTGGGGTGAGAGGGAGTTACAGACGTGGGCGCTGGCAGGTGTGGGGTCTGGGAGAAGAGGGGTCAAAGGGGCACCGAGACTTCCAGTTTGCTCAGCCAGGAGGTGGGGTGGGAGGCTGAGGGAGTGGGGCTGGTTGGTGGAGGGAGGATAAGAGAGTGATCTTGTACCTTTGCAGGGCTCTTTATGGCTCAAGAATTCCCAACGCCAGGACTCAAGATACTGTCAGTGTCTGCCAGTTTCCCAGGGGCTACAAAATAGCCCACAGCCCGCTTACCTTTGGTGGGGCCCACTTCACTTCCCACCCATGTTGGTGAGACTGAGATATTCCAAAGGCCTTTGGAGGCCATCAAGATCCCTAGAAATTTTAGTTGGCATTGACTTGCTACCTCCTCCTCTTTCCCCTTCAAAGAAGATCCTGTGAGAGTCGCAGGTGGGGAGAGTCTAGCCCTCGAGGAGGTTAGGTACAGCTGTGCTGTGGTCCAGCCTTCCTCTGAGGAGGTTAGGTACATCCATGCCACTGATGGGGAAACAGAGGCAGGACAGCTTGTTAGGGATAGTAGGAGGTTTCCCAAGGCCCAGGGCTGGGCCTCTGTGGGGTTTTTATGGTTTTTACTGAAAAGGCAGGGAGGAGAAAGCTTGGACGGCTGGGGATACAGCTAGGGAAGGAGAGTGGGAGTGGGTGCCTGGATGGAGAGAACACAGCAGGCCCTGGGGGCCATGGAGGGAAAGGGTAATTTAGAAGAAATCCTGCAGGGCAGGGGAGAGGCACCCTGGGATTTGGCCTTAGTGCAGGGAGGCAGCGAAAGAGTCTTACCTTGACCCGGTCCAGCACCACCAGGGGCCCGTTCACGCTGCACACAGTCCTGTAGGCTGGGGGAGGGGTGGGGGTGAGTAGGGGTCTCACCCCAAACACCCTGCTCACACACACAGAGGCATCCTCTGCCTTCCCTTCCTCTCCACACCCCACCTCCTTCCCAGCCTGGGCCGTCAGGGTCATTAGCTGTGACAGGGCCAGCCACCATTGCTGTAAGGGTCATGCCCCTGCCCGCAGGGCCCCTGCTGCTCAGACACCTGCAGGAGGCTAGGGGAGGGCCAGGCAGAGGGCAGAGGCCTCCTCAGAGTCCACCCCCACCACATAGAGGCCTCTCATCCCTGAGGCTGCTTCCCCTCTGGCTTCAACCCCCACCTCACCCACTCCCTCCTCTCTCACTCCAAGCATTTTCCAAAAGCTCCTGGCCCCTGGCTGTGGCCCAAAAGTGCCCTCCTTTGCCCTCACCAGGACTGCATTTCCCTCCATTCACCCCACACTGATTGAGCACTGTGTGTGTATGTGTGTGTGGTGTGTAGGGGGTGCAGGCGTCAGTGAGAAAAACCAAACGGGGCCTCTGCTCTCATCACAAGGTTCCTGGACTCCCCAGGCTCACTGGGTGCTCAGCATGGGAGGGGAGGGAGTGAAAAGGCAAGGGAAAGAGGGAAATGCCTGCAGATGTGGCAGCTGCAGAGACCCACACATGGGAAATGAGCTCAGCTTGCAGAGGGAATTGGGTTAGATGTCAATAAATACTTCCTAACTCCCATAGAAGAAGCTGTGGACTTGCAGGAGGCAAGCCCAGTTTTGGTTCTGCTAGAGGCTGGCTGAGAGACCTGGGACAGTCCCTTGCCCATAGTCCTGGGATACCGGTGCCCTTTCCTAAGGTTCTTGTGATGCACCAATGAGATGAGACACCTGAGATGAAGGCATTTGGCAAGGTGGGCAGGGGGTCTGTGAGGCCCCTGGGTCAGCCACAGGCTGGCAGGATGCAGAGGGGAGTGGCCCAACCCCTCTTTCACAGGCAAGGAAAATGGGGCCCAGAAGTGTGAGAAGACTTGCCCAGGGCCACACAGCACATCTGTAGCAGAGCTGGGGCTGGGAACCCACCTTGTGCTTCTCACTGGACCACACTGGTTCTTGGCTCACTTACCCTCTTGCTTTGGGCAAGCCTGGCCCCCAGCCACCCCATGCCAAAGAGAAACCAAAAGTCCCTCCCCTTCCCAGTCTGGATATGTGTGGTCAAGCTTCTTATTTTTGTTTGATCTAAGCTCTTTTCACCAGGACTTGGACTAGGAAGATCAACTGGGCACAGTGATTCTTGCATAGATTTTTATAAGGATCCTCCAGATGTAATAACCACTTGGAAAACTCCGGGCCTCGAGGACAGCCCGAGAAGATAAGTTCAACTTGCACTTTGCCAGAGCAGGGGAACTCCCTCAGCTCCCTGCCTTCAAACCTACCTTACAGACCTGCCTGGCCTGCACCTGAGCCACCCTCTTCTTCCTTCCTATTCCCACAAAGGAGGTGTGCCTGCTTCCTTCATAACAGGTCCTTCCCCTGCACCGGGAAACAGGCCCTAGAGATGACTCCATGGGGTGAAGGACCAGAGCCTCCTTGCCTCTCTCTCTCTCTCTCTCTCTCCCTCTCCTGTCTTCCCGTGAAGCTCTGATGTTTCCAGTACAAAAGAAACCTCGCTCAGTCCCAGTCCTTCTCCAGCTCCTTCCCTCACAAGCAGGGCCCCCCACTGCTGGCTTTCTTTCCCCACCTTCCACCCTCTCCTTGGCCTTCTCCACTCTGGCTTCAGTGGCCTCCGATGGCTACACTCAGAGCCTGGGCGCACTGCCCTTTGGAAGCTCCCCTCTGGGGCCGCCCGTCAGCCTCCTCTGAAGACTCACACTCCTCGCTCTCAGACCTTTGGGTGCTGGAGGACTTCGAGGTTTGGCCTGGCTCTCCACTTCTCCCTCTCCTTTCCTCTGAGATCTGCTTTCTTCCTTCCCTCCCTGCTTCCTTTCTTCAAGCACATCTACTGCATGGATGCCTTCTATGTACTAAGCTAGGCAAATGAAAGTGACAAATGAAAATGTGAAGCGCCTACAGGCTAAAAGAAGGATACAGAGCAAATAACATAATTACAAACTACAGTGGGTGCTCCTAAGGGAAAGATCAGGATGGGTGAACAAGAGTGGGAGGGAAGACCAGACTGGGTGTGCTTGGAGGAAGCATCTTATGGGAAGGGCCGTTTGAGCTGAGCCTTCAGGGTCAAGGGGTGCCAGCCCCCAGGGAGCTGGGGAAAGGGCACTTCTGGCAGAGGAGAGGAAGAACTCATCCAGGGCCTTCGGGGAACAGAAAGAGGGGCAGTGGGCTGGCATGCACAGGCTTGCTTCAGGTGCAGTAAGACCTGTCACCTCCAGGAGGGCAAGACATCATCTGTGGTGTTCATCGTTGTGTCCCACTTCGTGGAATAGTGCCGGGAATATGGTACCCACTCAAGAAATATTTGGACGGGTACAGTGGCTCACGCCTGTAATCCCAGCGCTTTGGGAGGCTGAGGTGGGTGGATCAGTTGAGCCCAGGACTTCGAGACCAGCCTGGGCAATATGGTGAAGCCTGGTCTCTACAGAAAAATTTAAAAATTAGCTGGGCATGGTGGAATGTGCCTGTGGTTCCCAGCTCTCAGGAGGCTGAGGTGGGAGGATCACCTGAGCCCAGGGAGGTTGAGGCTGCAGTGAGCTCTGATCACGCTATTATTGCACTCCAGCCTAGGTGACAGAGTAAGATCCTGTCTCAAAAAAAAAAAAAAAAAAAAAAAAAAGAAAGAAAGAAAAAGAAATCTTTGTGGTTGGATTATGAAAGGTGTTAACTGACCCCATCTGCTCCTTCCCATACTTCCCACATCAGAACCGTTGTGTGCCCCTCCCGAACTTCCCAAGCCTCCAGACCAAATGAGAGTGTCCCACTGACCAGCCTAAAGGGTTGCACCCGTAGCACCAGCCATACTTCCTGAGAAGGCAGAGGGTAGAAGAGAAAGGGGATGTACTGGGCTAATGGGCTGTTGGGCATAGGAAGACTCCTCAACGAGAAAGCGTAGGAGACAGAGGCTTGGGCATTACCCTTCCCACCAATTAAAAAAAACTCCAAACAGCCACAGCACTCCCACACCCACATGCTGTTTGGATCAGATTGTCTGGATCGCTAGTGGATTGTGCAAGCAGAGGGATGTGGGGCAGGCAGGAGAGACCCTCATTTTTATAAGCTCCCGGGAGAGCTGGCATCTTGCATGCCACACCTGCCAAAGGGCTGCGCTGGGGGAAGAAAGCAGTGATGAAAAGATGCAGGGTGGGTGGGCTGGATAGGGAGGTGGGGGTGTGGGAGGGGATGGGGCCCAAGAACCAGAAAAGTCCAGGGAATCATTTCTAATTCCACCGCCTCCGGAGACAAGTCTTTCAACTTCCTCCCTTCCTTCACAGCTGCTCCCCCACTTCACAGCCCCTGTCACGTAGAATCCCCATTAACCCTGACATCCAGCAACTCCACCTGGGAGTGGGGGCAGCAGCAGAGTGGGGGACAGAGGATTAGGGGATCCACACAGCCCTTCCCTCAGGAGGAGGGGCTGGGCTGGAAGGGGCCTAGAGGCAGCTGCAAAGTGCTTGCTGCAGGTCCTCTGGGAGTCAGATGCCTTCCCCGGCCAGGCCGCTTGGGTGACCGGGGTGAGATATCGAAGCTCAACATCTTAGCACATCAGCCTCAGCTGTGAGTTGCCTTTCTGGGCTTCTCGCAGCCTCCAGGCCTGGCTCTGGGTGAACACATCTCTTCATGGCCTGGACCCTTCATTGCAGATAATCCACTTACGCGGCTGTTTCTGTTCAGCATTGGACTATGCACATCCTTCATGGCCTTGCCCTTGACTGACTACTGCAGCCCACTGGGTCCTCTCCCCACTGCTGTCCCACAGTACTATAGACTGGGACCCTAGAGGGATGATTTCTCTCCCCTCAGACGTCTTAGAGATCTGCCTCTCCCCTGTTAAGCCAGCCTGATCTTTTCCTCTAGGCTGTTTGGTTTGGACACAGCCAAAATGGGGGCTGAGCAACAGAGGTGTCCTTGACTGCAAGCCGGTCTTTTTGTTTGTACACTGCCACCGCCACCTCCGTGTGTCCCTTCATGGAGTGGCAAAACGAGGCCCAGAAAGTGGGCTAGTTTCTGGTAGGACGCACCACAGTTCAAGACGGTATCCTGCAGCGCTCAGCGATTATGGGCCACTCTGCAACCCTGGGATGTTCGCCTTGACCCTGGAGAGGGAAGCGGGTGCATTGCCACAGGCAGAGGGCTGGATCAGAAGACCCGAGGGGCGCTCCTTCCATGGGCCTTCCAGAGACTTTGCAGACTTTCCCTCCAGCTGCCCGGCCCACCCCCTCTCCATTGTCCTAGCTGACACTTTGGGTTGCGCTCCGGACTTCTGGCTGGTGGAGCGCCTCCCTGCCCCCACCTCCCTACTGCCTTTTCTGTCAAAGGCTCAGCGGGGCTCCCGCGCGGCCCACTAATTAGCGCTGGCCCAGCCACACCTGCAGCGTCCTGGGAGAGGGCTGAGGCAGGCGCCCATGCGTGAGGCCGGGGTGGGGGCAAGCCCGGGGCAGCAGGTCCCGCACCTCCTCCCTGATCCCGCTGGAGGGATTAGGGGAGGGAGGGCAGGCGCTGGAAGCTGAGGGCTCTTCAGCCCAAGACCCTGCTTGTTGGGACTCTCTCCTTGTAAACTCCTTCCCCTTCCAGTTGAGGAAACCGAGGTGGGGAGGCAAAGCCAGTCGTTTGGCACTCAAGCTCCTGGGGGATCTGCGGGGATCTGACCTGGCTTCATCCCTCCAACCAGGCTGCCAGCTTGTCCTTCCTGACCTTTGCTCCTGCTGGGCACCGCCACCCTCCAAGCCCAACATCTTCTGCCCAAACAGATGAAGCTCCAGGATACCTTCTCCCCGGCCGGGAGCCAAGACCCTTGGGGAACAATTCTAGCTCAGGAACCAAGGCCCTTGGGGAACAATTCTAGCTCCACGGGAGGCATAGGGGACCGTTCTTTCCCAAGGTGGACGTTGGCAGGGTCAGCTCCCCAGGCTGCCTCCACTCTTTCTGGTGTCTCCTCCTTTCTGGCCAATCCTCTCTCAGCCACTGCAGTGAAATCACCCTTAAAGTCTCAGGCCTCTTTAGCCCACCTCCCCGGGGGAAGGGAATGCCTCTTAAGTCACCTGGACTCACCTCCACCCATGGCCATGGCCCAGCAAGCCCTCCCTGCCCTTAGGCACCCCCAGCTTTTCTCCCAGAGTTCTCCTGTCTGGGAGTGCTTACAGACCCAGGGTAGGAGGCCAGGCTGTGGGGGAGACAGGTGGAGGGGGCAGAGCAGCTCTGCCTCCAGTGTACTGAGGGTGCAGCCCTACATTTCCAAACCCTTGCCAGCCCTGCGCCTGTCCACAGGCCCCAGGGAGAACCACCCCCCCACCCCTCCCACTCCCAGAGCCTGAGGAGAAAGCGAGTGAGGCGGGGAGGGGAGGGGATTGGGAGTGGATGAAGGGACACACCAAGGAATCCCAGCCTTCCCCTGGGGGTGGGAGGGCATCTGGGCTGGGCTGAGGCTAGTCCAATGCATCCTGTGAGGACACTTGATAGGCAGCAAAAGTAAAGGCGCTGGCAGGGAGCAGAGCCTAGAGGGGCTCCCCTGCACTGACCTTTGCTCTGGGTCCACTGTTGGGTTGTTGGGTGTAAACACATTCTCCTGGGTGGAGGCCAGCATGAGGGAAGCATGCAAACATGGGGGCGGGGGCGGGCAGTGCCACCCCTGGGTTCCAGCCTGGATCAGAACCTCCAGGGCATGTTGACTATACATAAGGGGCTGGGTGGGAAAGAGCTGGCTGGAGGTGGCTCCAGGCTTGGGACAACCTGCCCAGAGGAGTGTGGGGTTAGATGGTACCTATAGGGTCCCTGGGCATCAGGAGGTGGGGGCACTTTCCAGGAAGAAGGAAAGCAGAGCATGAAGGTGCAGATCACACACCACACTCAGCACCCAGCAGCTCCCCGGTGCCTGCAGAGAGGAGGGACGGCCTGCAGGGAGTGGAGCTCATCACAACAGACTGGCAAGAGTCACACACGCCAACTCAGGGCTCCAGGCCTGGGCTCTGGACCCAAGGGGGCCCAGTCACTGTATATTTCTGGGTCTTGGTGACCCCAGCTTTGGCCTAGGGAGAATCCGGACCTCCTATCCTCCCCCCAGCTCCATGGGGCAGGGCCTACAGGCCTTCCTTGAGAAATCTGACCCACCCCATTCTCACCATTTCTTCTTAGCTGGAATGTGCTCCACCCTCAGCACCTGCCTCAGGCCTCAGGAGGTGCCCCATACCCCAGGGCTCTCCTCCCATGCGCCCCTGGGCCCCTTTACTCTGATCTCACCCCTCAGCTACCCTCTGAGTTCACTCTACCTCCTCTCCTGGCCTGGATAGCAACAGAGGAACAGAGGGAGGTGGGGTGGCTGTGTCAGGCTCACTTCCCCTCACACCACACTCCCTGTTAGGAGCCTCTGGCTCTGCATAGCTGTGGCGGGCCACGCTGGTTTACTCCAGTGAGCCTCTGGCTTTGCATAGCTGTGGCGGGCCACGCTGGTTTACTCCAGTGAGTAGGGCGGCCTGAGAATTCACCAGGCCAGGGAGAGTGACCTTGGACAAGGACATGCAGGGGTTCCCTTTGGTCCTCTGGACCTTGCCCCAGACATCTGGGCCACCCTTGCAGGACAGGCACAGGAGCCACAAGTAGGGCCTCCCCTCTGAAATGGACAAGGGTACATCCCAGAGCCTGTAGACACTTCCATGCCCCACACCTGGATACTCATTCTTATCCCAGCTGTACACACACTCACCATACTCAGATATGTGACACTGCGGAACACATACACAAGTGTTCTCTCCATGAGCGCACATGCACACACGTACATCACACCTAAGTGCACACACACACCTTTGCCCTGAGTGCATAAGCATGCAGTCACACATTTCCTTACCCCAAGTGAAGGTGGGAGCACCCCCTAGACACATGCTCCTACCTGCTTATGCACACAGGCACCCTCCCCAGAACACACGCACGACATGCACCCATTGATGTGACGCACACGGGGCACCTGTTTCCTCAGGCTGAGAGCGCTGACACTCTACACTGCCACACACGCCACTCCAAGTACACTTAATCACACCCCGCCTGACTCTGAGTACTTGGGTGCACACTCCTCACACAGGCATGTTTACACAAGAGCAGGTGCACAGCACACCCCACTCTCAGGGGCAACTGGAAGCTGTCTCTGGACTCGGGGTGTTACGGTAGGATTGGGCTGATGACAGCTACTCCCCAGCCCTCTCTTCTGGGGTAGGCTGGGCTGGGGACCTGCAACCCTTCACCTGCAGAGGTGGTCCCAGGTCCAAGTGGCCCCACTGCGTCACTCTGCTGGACAGAGAGCCCTCCAGGTCTCCCCAGGTCTTGGGTCCTCCTCCTTTTCTGAGGCAAGAAGCGGGGCCCGGGAACCTGGCAGCCCACCCCAGTTCCCCACCCTGACCTCACCCACCACAGTGGAGGGGCTACTCACTGACACGGGGGTGGGTGATGTAGTTTCGGGTGACCGCCTGCATGTGTTCTAGAGCTGCACCTAGGTTGCAGCCACTGCTGGGGAGCCCCCCAGGCCTGCTGTCTATCTCCATGGCCATGGAGCAGTGCCCAGCTGGGAGCCCAGTGCCTGAGCCTGCTGTTAGTGGCAGCTCTGAGACTTCAGGTCCAGCTGGAGCTGGAGAGAGCCGCTCAGTCTTCCCCTGCAGCCACCACTCCCCTCTCCCCTCCCCTCCCTCTCCTAGTCCTCTAGGTTGACAGTAAACAAGGAAGCCTGGGGCTCTAGCTCCCAAGCTTTCCCCACACCAAGCTGTGCAGGTCTGGGAGGGGCCCCAGTCACCTGAGAGCTGGAGGATATGGAGGGAGAAGGGCAGAGGGGAGGGCTGGCTTTTTCCTTCTTCTGTGCTAGGCAGTTCCTCCCTGTCAACCCCAAACTGTATGAATTCAATTCCTCCCCCTGGACCATCAGGTGCTGTCAACATTCCCACGCTCGTCCCTCACCACAGCGCTTTCTGGTCTCTCCACACCCAACTTCTGGCAGGCTGCCCTCTCTTCACTGTTCTCGCAACCTGACCTTTCCCTGCACTCCTTGCCCTGACTATACCTGGATACTTCTGCCCCCCGACAATTCCATTGTCATCTTTTTGAACATCTGTAGAGAATTATTTCCTGGTCAGCCTCAGTGCCACCTCCTACATGAAGCCTTCTCTGGATTCTCTAGCAGCCAAGATTTACTACACATCTAGCTTCTTTCTTAAGTCATACCCTTCAGGAGAGGCCTCTCTTTTCCCTGCCACTGGGCTGTGAGCCCCCAAAAGCTGAGACTGTGTCTCAACCCACAGACCTGGGTCTCCTGAAGCCTGTCTGTCTCATACTATTGAGAGTTCTTGAGAACGAGAGCTGGTCTCTCTCCATCTGATTGTAGAACCGTGTCTCATCTTCTCACATTCACCTCCAGATTTCTATACAGCAGGCCTGCCCTGACCTTTGCAGCCCAGGTCAAAAGTAAAATGGAGGTCCCTGTATTGTATAATTAAATACCTGGAGTTATAAATCAAGCTATGTGCACAGCCTGGCCTGGGTTCCACCCAAGACCTCACCACTGCTTCCCAAGAACTCTCTCTTCGTGTCATGAAACTAAGAGTTGTGGTTTCTCCTGGTGAGTGGAGTGTGGTACAGGTCCGCTGGGCAAGGCAGGGTGGACCCTGGGTGGTAGCTGGACCTGTCCAACCCAAGGTCTTCTAGTCACCCCCTGCCTCATTCTAGGCTCAGGATTTTTGCATTTCTAATCTCCTCCCCAAGCCATACCACTGAGCAGAGGGAAGGGCAGAAGTGTGTTTGCCTAGGGATCACTGTCCCCAAGCACCCACTCCAGGTGACTCAGGACAGCCAATTTGAAACCAAAGCAGCAGCTACTATGTTTCTCAGAGCAGACTGGAGGAGACTGTGCTTGTTATTTCTGTTCACAG